>NC_037684.1:42295558-42600327 GCF_003255815.1 Theropithecus gelada | reverse complement strand
GCCCAGGCTGGAGTGCGGTGGCCGGATCTCAGCTCACTGCAAGCTCCGCCTCCCGGGTTCACGCCATTCTCCTGCCTCAGCCTCCCGAGTAGCTGGGACCACAGGCGCCCGCCACTTCGCCCGGCTAGTTTTTGTATTTTTTAGTAGAGACGGGGTTTCACCGTGTTAGCCAGGGTGGTCTCGATCTCCTGACCTCGTGATCCGCCCGTCTCGGCCTCCCAAAGTGCTGGGATTACAGGCTTGAGCCACCGCGCCCGGCCCCATTTTCATTTCTTTTATGGTGGAATGTCATCAGTTAAGGCGGGGCAGGGCATTTTCACTTCTTTTGTGATTCTTCAGTTACTTCAGGCCATCTGGATGTATATACTTGCAAGTCACAGGGGATGGGATGGCTTGGCTTGGGCTCAGAGGCCTGACATTAGGGATCTGGTGGAGGACTGTATTTGAGTCTAGAAATCATACTAGTTTTCATGGTGCTTTCTGAAGATCCTCACTGTGAAGAGGAAGATGCTTTCATACGTTTCCTCCTCTGAAGGTTTTGCTACTAGATGAACCAACTGCTGGATTGGATCCCTTTTCAAGGCACCGAGTGTGGAGCCTCCTGAAGGAGCATAAAGTAGACCGGGTTATCCTCTTTAGTACCCAATTCATGGATGAGGCTGACATCTTGGCTGGTGATTCTTGGCTTCTTTATTCCAACTAGTTATTTAAGGATTTAACATGAGAGTTATTTTTAATAGCCTGTTTTCAAAAGAAGAAAATCTTGTTTGCAGTTTATTTGCAAAATAAAACATTTCAAGCCTCCACATGTCATTGACTACAACAAGTCACATGGGGTGTAACCCTGCCAAGTTACATAGCAAAGTATGTAGACAAAGGAAGAGGTGAAGAATCAGGCCATCCTCGGAAAGTTTTGTGGCACTTGATTAGCTACGGGGAATGCAGTGAATTTCTGAGGCCTGTTTCACAATAGGCATGGGGATTAGAAATGATATTGCACCCAGGGGCTTAATGACATTACAGTTGTATTGATCTTACAAATTTCATTCAGTGTTTTGGTATCCAAAGTAGAGAATATACCATGTAAGGAATTATTCTTCACATAATATTTTGAATCTTCCTTTCTACTCAGATAGGAAAGTATTTCTGTCTAAAGGGAAGTTGAAATGTGCAGGATCATCTTTGTTTCTGAAGCGAAAGTGGGGTATTGGATATCATTTAAGGTATGTATTCTAGGTGTGTTTATTTCTAAATGAGCATATTAATATGAGGGTGACATTTTATAGAAGCCTTTAGAAATGTAAGAAAGGCAAGTTAACTTTTGGTAGAAATTGTTTTGCAATAAACAGCCCAAAATGTCTCCCTCATTAACATTTCCTTTGTTGGTTATCTCTTGGTTTTAAGCATGCTAATTAAAAAACAAAGTATACTTCTTCTCAATACAACGTTTTTATTTGTTTGTTTGTTTGTTTGTTTTTTTGAAGATGGAGTTTCACTCTGTCGCCAGGCTGCAGTGCAGTGGCTGCAACCTCTCCCTGGTTCAAGGGATTCTCCTGCCTCAACTTCCTGAATAGTTGGGATTACAGGCATGCACCACCACACCCAGCTAATTTTTTGTAATTTTAGTAGAGACCGGGTTTCACCATGTTGGCCAGGATGGTTTTGATCTCCTGACCTCGTGATCCGCCCGCCTCGGCCTTCCAAAGTGCTGGGATTACAGGCGGAGCCACCGTGCCCGGCCTGTACAACATTTTAAAGCCAATATTTGTATAGAAAAAATTATCTTTATGTCCTCAGTAAGCCATTGATTAATTTTAGCAAACCACTTTGCACTAAAATTCTGTAGTTATATTCCAAATCTCATTGATAGAATGGCAGAATATCACATGGGAACATTTTAGAAAGCATCAAATACTCACAAACAAGCTCTGCAAATAGAAGTTGTTGACATTAAGAGAAACCACTTACTGCATAGAAAACAACTGTTTATTAAAAACCTTATTAATTTTCCATTTATTAAGAGCCAATGTTTCATGTATCTTATATCCTATCATGATTTTTTTATATATATCACACACATAGCACAATCGTGATAGTTTTATATATGTATATATACACATATATATGTGTATATATATATATATACACATATTGGTGTTGATATGTACTCTGATTTTTCCATTTAAAATAATGCAAAATAGGCTACCAATTAGCACTTTGAAGTTGAATTAGCAATTTGAAGTGGAGTATGTGATTTGAAGGAACCAATTACTACAGTTAAGTAGAATATGTCTGTAATACATATAAACTGTTTAATAAAAAACTATCTTTTCATGAGTAGTGGTGTTGGAAAAGAATTCAAGAGACTTATGGCTCTTTTGAATAATAGTTTACACAGGAATGAAATGTGTGACACAGAGAAAATCACATCCCTTATTAAACAGCACATTCCTGATGCCAAGTTAACAACAGAAAGTGAAGAAAAGCTTGTATATAGTTTGCCTTTGGAAAAAACGAACAGATTTCCAGGTAATTTACTGTGTAATCACATAGAATATATGTAAGTGTTCATGATTATGCTGATTGCATTTTCTGTTGTTCTATGAATCGAGTTCTAAAGCTTATAGAAAAGGTTTCCTTGGATTATGGTGATTGCTTTAATATGAAAACATTTGTAGACATCTATTTTGAGTAACATTTAGACATTAGTATTTTAATGTACTCATTGATACTTTTAATTGCATTGACTTATTATTATTGGCTTTTTAGATCTTTACAGTGACCTTGATAAGTGTTCTGACCAGGGCATAAGGAATTATGGTGTTTCAATGACAACTCTGAATGAAGTGTTCTTGAACCTAGAAGGAAAATCAGCAATCAATGAACCAGGTATAAAAATGTGTGTCTAGCAGAAAATTAAGAAAAAAAAAAGAGAAGAGAAAAAGATGATGTTCTAATTCATGTTTGTAGAATTTTATGTGGATTTCTACCTATAATATACGTTAGACAGAAAATAGCATTGTCCACTTTTAAAAGTATTATAATCATTTTATATCGAATATAATCAGTCTTGGTGCTAGGCAAATTGCTTTCCAACATCTGTCTGCTTCCCATGTCAGTGACAGACACATCTCTTTGCAATGACCACTTCTTCCTTATCATCAAAACTCTCTGCTATAGTGATGAGTTCTGATACTGCCTCTTACTTGCCATTCCTTATAAAAATGTGCTCTTAATTAGCTAATAAACTAATTATAATTAATGTATTAATAAGAAGTAATAAAATATTATTTCCTTAGTTTACTTTGTAATAATAATTAGAAGAATTAGGAGGCTACTATACATAGACCAATGGAACAAGTTAGAGAACACAGCAATAAAGTCACACACCTACAATCATCTGATATTCAACAAAGCCAGTAAAAACAAACAATGGGGAAATGACTTCCTGTTCAATAAATGGTGCTGGGATAACTGGCTAACCACAGGCAGAAGATTGAAACCAGAGCCCTACCTTTCACTCTATACAGAAATAAACTCAAGATGGATTAAATACTTAAATGTAAAACCTAAGACTATAAAAACCTGAGAAGAAAACCTACAAAATACCATTCTGGACATTGGTTCTGGCAAAGACTTCATGATGAAGACTCCAAAAGCAATTGTAACAAAAAGAAAAATTGACAAGTGAGTCCTAATTAAACTAAAGAGCATCTGCACAGCAAAAGAAACTATCAATAGAGCAAACAGACAACCTACAGAATGGGAGAAATTATTTGCAAACTATGCATCCAACAAAGGTATAATATCCAGAATCAGTAAGGAGCTTAAACAAATCAATAAGCCAAAAACAACCCCTTTAAAAAATGGACAAAGGACATGAACAGATACTTCTCAGAAGAATACATACATACAACCAACAAGCATGTGAAAAAATGCTCCATATCATGAATGAATAGGGAAATGCAGATCAAAACCATGAGATACCATCTCACACCAGTCAAAATGGCTATTATTAAAAAGTAAAAAAATAACAAATGCTGATGAGGTTGTGGAGGAAAGGGAATGATTATGCTCTGTTGGTGGGAATGTAAATTAGTTCAGCCACTGTAGAAAGCAGTCTGGAGATTTCTCAAAGAACTTTAAATAGAACTATCATTCGACCCAGCAATCCCATTACTGAGTATATAGCCAAAGGTATATAAATTATTCTGCCATAAGGACATATACAGATATGTTCATTGCAGCACTATTCACAATAGCAAAGACATGGAATCAACCTAGATGCCCATCAGTGGTGGACTGGATAAAGAAAATGTGTTGTGTGTACACTATGTAATACCACGCAACCATAAAGAATGTGCTCATGTCCTTTGCAGCAACATGGAGTAAGCTGGAAGCCATTATCCTAAAGAAATTAACACAGGAACAGGAAACCAAATACCATATGTTCTCACTTATAAGTGAGAAGTAAACATTGAGTACACACGAATGCGAAGAAGAGGAAAACAGACACCAGGGCCTACTTAAGTGTGGAGGATGAGAATTGAAAAATGACCTCGTGGGTATTATGCTGATTATCTGGATGACAAAATTGTCTGTACACCAAACCTCCAAATCCCCATGACACACAGTTTACCCATGTAACAAGCCTGCACCAAAAATAAAAATTGAAAAGAAAAAACAAAAAGAATTTAGGAGACTACTATATACCAGCCATTGTGCTCAGTTCTTGAATTATGTTGTTTTTAATTCCCATAATAACAACAAGCTGCCCATGAGAAAACTGATATTTGAAGTTGTGTCATTAGCCAAAATTGTACAGTTAAAGTGTGGTGTATGTGGGACTCACACAGGAGGCCTTTCCATGAACTTTCCATCGTTTGAAAGCACAATGTCTTGAACTCATTACTGAGATGTCAATCATCAGTGTTGAACTAATCCTGTAGGGGAAATTCCAGATGACAGAGGAGGCCTTTTGGAAACTCAGCTACATAAATTTGTCTTTGTGCTTCCGTGTAAAACTTGCTCTGCAAAAGTATCCCTTAGTGAAGAGCTGCTGTTATTGGTATGAAAGAATAAATGCTTGTTAGGAAGCCTCAATCATCCTCAAAAATTAATTTACTGTCTCATTGGAATTGAATCCATTACATATGTTTGAAGGAAAGATTTTTAATGTAAATTTTGATTGTGAATATCAGTAGCTCAACTTGTTAGAAGTGCTGTTTCAAATAGTCGAACATCATTTTCAAAGTTTTTAAAGAGAAAGTGCAGATAACATAGCCTATTAAAATGTTTTATTACATGATTGTAGATTTTGACATTGGGAAACAAAAGAAAATATATGTGACAAGAAATACTGGAAATGAGTCTGAAATGGAACAGGTTCTTTGTTCTCTTCCTGAAACAAGAAAGGCTGTCAGTAGTGCAACTCTCTGGAGACGACAAATCTATGCGGTGGCAACACTTCGCTTCTTAAAGTTACGGCGTGAAAGGAGAGTTCTTTTGTGTTTGTGAGTATCAGATTACTTTATATCTATTTCGTCAATATATGAAAAAACATTCAAATATTAAGAAAATAAATATATTAATTTATTCATTCATTTAACAGTTTTTAAATATCTTTACCTATCCTACTGTTACTGAGGAAAATGTCACTGCCTCATGTGCTAGAAGTCAATACTATGACACTGGATTTTTGAGAAAAGATTTTTATTGCAAGCTGACTCACAAGGAGACAGGAGGTCAGCTCAAATCTGTCTCCCTGTGCTGACTTTAAGGCAGTGATTTTATTAGAAAAGGTTTAGAGAGTGGATTCTGGAATTAAGCATGATAGAAGAAAAGGAGAGGTCTGGAAAGTCCTCAGGCATGCACAGATATCTCTTCATGCCTCCTCATGTACCCTTGTGCAAATTCAAGTGCAGTTGGTATGAAATATATGGTGGAAATTCAGACTGTGAAGTCAGCAGGATGATTCTGGACAGACTGTAATTGGCCATATTGGTTCCAGCGGATTTCAGCCAGTTTTATTATCTTACAAGCTGAGGGAGTTTCAGTGTTTCAGCAAATTGTTTCTTGTTTTTTTTTTTTTTTTTTTGTTCTTTCAATCTGACACCCTACAAACTCAATGATTTCTGCTAGTCATTGGTTTCTTTAACTCTTTGGGGCACAGTTTTACTGCTGTAGTAAACAAAATTGATAAGGCCTTTAAACTTATTCAATTATATCACAAATCTTTATTGAAGCCTGCTGTAGTACACTAGGCATTGTTCTAGGAGTTCGGTTATATTAGTGGCACAGATTTCTACTCTCATGGTGTTTACATCTGGTTGGGTGGAAAAGATGAAAAATACTGAATATAAAACTAAATAACTTACATGCCAGGTTATACAAAATAGAGTAGAAAAGGGGATAGGAAGGGATGATAGGAGTTGGAGGTACATTACAATTCTAAATAGATTTGTTGGCGTTGGTCTTATTGAAATTGGTACATTTAAGCCAAGATTAGAAAATATGGACGGCTAATAACAGTTGAGAAACAAAAGCATCCATTGAATTTGGCAAATTGGAAATTATTAAAGGTTTTATCAAGAGGTCTGAAAGTAGGCAACTCTTTTGCAGTGCTTGACTATGGAGGGGAATAGAAAGAGCAGAAGCTAAAAGGCAATATGAAGTCGGGAGGAAAGTTGATTTTATAATGAATGAGAGATACACGGAGGGTGGACAGTTTGGATTCATTACAATATTGACAAGGACTGACCTCTTTGTTAGGAGCAAAGATCTATTTTGTACTTCAACAGAATAAAAGAATGAGAGGATGACTGAATCTGTGGATGTTTTCTTTTCTTTTGGCAGCAATAAGATGAAGGAGTTTCTGTCCTATAGGCTCCTTTTTTTTTTTTTTTCTATGAAATATAAGGCTGATAGGAAGAAGAAGGTAGAGTCTGAAGTCTGATGGGAAAGTAGTCATTGCAGAGTGGACTCATATGCTTATTAGAGAAACAAAGATTGCTTGGAAACATTTCACTTGCAATTTGAATTTGTGGGATGCCTTCTAGATATAAAAATAGTGTTTTAAATGTTGCATTTAGTTTCATGAAAATTAAAATATTTGTAAACTAACAATTGAAGAAAGTTAAAATGTTACTTGCAATTGTGCACATAGCAAGCTTGAGGCTGCAGTGTATAATAGGGCTTCTTTCTCATCAAAAGTACCAAAGCAGGCAATTTGAGTCCCCTGTTATATCATAAAATCATATCCTGTGTTGTCCTGGTAAACCAGCATACTGACAGAGGATTGCCCCGGGTTCCACCTTTTCTCTTGATGCTCTGTTACCCTTGAATATCTTCCAATGTGATACAAATTATGTAATTTTTTTGTGCCAATTCTCAGATTACTGCCACTGTATGTTTCATTTTATCAAACTAAACACCACACATGCATGTGGAATTTCCATAGTTAGCACTTATATAGCATCTTTGTGACTTAAATAATCAGAGGAAAATTGCTTCAGACTCATGTTATAATTTTGTTTTACTTAGGTCACTAGTACTTGGAGTTGCTTTTATCCCCATCATTCTAGAGAAGATAATGTATAAAGTAATTCGTGAAACTCATTGTTGGGAGTTTTCACCCAGTATGTATTTCTTTTCTCTGGAACAAATCCCGAAGACGCCTCTTACCAGCCTATTAATCATTAATAATACAGGTGAGAAACAGGGCTGAAATATAGTGTCAATTTTTTATTATCAAAGATCTTTGGAAAGCACATACCTGAGAAACAATTGAAAACAAAAATGGTGGACTCATCACCTGAGCAGTGTACACTGTACTCAATGTGTAGTCTTTTATCCCTCAACCCTGTCCCACCCTTTCCCGAGTCCCCAAAATCCATTGTATCATTCTTATGCCTTTGTGTCTTCATAGCTTAGCTCCCACTTATGAGTGAGAACATATGATGTTTGGTTTTCAATTCCTGAGCTACTTCACTTAGAATGATGGTCTCCAACTCCATCCAGGTTGCTGCAAATGTCATTATTTCATTTCGTTTTATGGATTAGTAGTATTCCAAGGTGTGTGTGTGTGTGTGTGTGTGTATATATGTTTATAACTTTTTTAATCCACTTATTGATTGATAGGCACTTGGGCTTGTTCCATATTTTCGCAGTTGTGAATTGTGCTGCTATAAACATGTGTGTGCAATATCTTTTTCATATAATGACTTCTTTTCCTCTTGATAGATACCCAGAAGTGGGATTGCTGGATCAATCGGTAGGCTTACTTGTAGTTCTTTAAGGAATCTCTACATTGTTTTTCATAGTGGTTTTACTAGTTGACATTCCCACCAACAGTGTAAAAGTGTTCCCTTTTTATCACATCCATGCCAACATCTATTATTTTTTGATCCATCTTCAGGTCTCGCAGCCGTGTGTACCAGCACCTGTTCTGGTGGAGGTAGCAGGGAAGTGAAGTGGACTCTGTGAGGGTCCTTGGTTGTAGTTTTGTGTAGTGTGCTGGTATTGGTCAGCCTCCAGCCTGGAGGTGGCAATTTCAAGAGAGCATCAACTATGGTAGTATAGGGAGGATGCAAGCTTCCCCTAGGGTCACCTGGATAAGTATTCAGGTTTCTCAGGTAGGGTGGGTCAGGGTGATAGAACTTCCAAGAGATTATGTCTACCAGAGTGGGTGGAGAAAGACCAGCAGGTGAGGGTAGGGTTAGGCATGTCTGAGCTTGGACCATACTTGGACGGGGCTTGCTGCAGCTCCTGTGGGGCGTGGCGGGTGGAGTTATGATCCCATGGAGATTATGGCTGCTTCTGCTGCATCGTATAGGTTGCCAGGGAAGTGGGGGAAAGCCGGCAGTGACAAGTCTCACCCAGTTCCCACACAGCCCACAAAGTGGTCTCAATGCCCCTACAACAGAACTGAGTTTGTTTCCAGGCAGCTGGTGAGCAGGACTGAGAATTCACCCCACGCTACAAGATTCCATTTGAGAAAGCAAGCAGGGCTCTCGGGTTATGTGCCTTCCCCCTGCCATGGCTTCTGTGCTTGTATCTGCACTCCCTGATGATGCCCTCCCCCAAGATTCTGTCCAGGAAACTATGCATTTGGTTGAAATTGTTACAAAATTCAGCTGGAAGTTTCCTTCTCCCTGTGGTCTTTCCCCAATTCTACTGGCAGCCCTCCCCAAGGACCCTTCTGAGACAAAGTCAAAAATGGCTTCCCTGGGGGCTGAGAGTGCCCACAGGGTTCTTCCCACTGCTTCCTCTCCCGCTATATTTCGCTTGGCTTTCTAAATTTATCGTAGCTCCAGGTAAGGTAAAATCCTCCCATGATCTGGACCTTCAGGTTCCCCAGTGAGGATGTGTGTTTGGGGGTGGGCATTCCCCTTTCTCACCTAGGACACTCAGTTTTTCAGCTGTCTCATGGAGCCTGCAGCTGCAAGCCGCCTCTTTCAAAGGGTCTGTGGATTCTCTCCCTGATGGGTCATTTTAAATCCAGAGCTCCCTTGGTGGCAGGTGGTTGATTCAGATGTGGAGGCTGCATCATAGCTTGACTTCTTCCTCTGACCAATGTGACTTCCTTTCCATCTATGATGGAAGTCAAGTCACAAAACTTAATGGGCACAATGGCAAATATCAAGTTAACTTAATTTTGCAAAGATGTTTTGAATGGGTTACTAGTACTTTAAATATCACGGCAAGGTTAGTGCCATTTAAGGTTGATAGGATCACTAGGACAAGCCTGGGTGGTGAGGTATATTTTGCATGTATTATTCATAATTACAAACATTACACGGTTCTGGTAAAGTTTATAAAAGTCACTACTAGCAAATTTTCTTCCTGTGAGAATTGCTATCTTATTTTCATAAACTCTTTTCACTTGGTGAGAATTATAAGATAAACGAATATATTTCTGAAAAGAATAAAGGAGCCCGTCACTCTGAAGATGGTAAATGGAACTTAATGTCGTAGCATCAGAATGAATAGTATTGTACTCCTAAAGAGCAAGGCTCTTTACTAAGCTATTCTGGGTTTTTCTTAACAAGATTGGAAATCATTATTATTTTAAGGTTTGACTTTGATTTTCTTGCTTTTTTTTTTTTTTTTCCTGTTGCCTTCCTTCCACTACATTAGGATCGAATATTGAAGACCTCGTGCATTCACTGAAGCGTCAGGATATAGTTTTGGAAATAGATGACTTTAGAAACAGAAATGGCTCAGATGATCCCTCCTACAATGGGGCCATCATAGTGTCTGGTGACCAGAAGGTATGTTTGCTTCCATGCACTGTTTTATCATGAGTGGTTTTTTTTGTTTTGTTTTGTTGTTTTGTTTTGTTTTGTTTTTTTGCCACATTCTAATACTTTGAACTATAGGAAATTTAAATATGTTTTCCAAATTGGCATCATATTAGAGGAGGCTTGAAACTTTCTTTGTCACATAAAATGTAAATATTTGACATCTTTTCATGTTAGTAAATGTTAATCCATTTCATTTACAAAACAAGTCACTTGAATTACAAAAATAATGCGTCCTTGTCCCAATTCAAAGAAGGCAGAAGCGTCAAAGAAAAATTAATAGTCTCCTCACTCTAATTCCACTCTGGTTATATACAAAGTATACAATAAATATATTTACTCTAAGAATTTAGAACTTATATTTGTGTACTTTTTTTAAGGATTACAGATTTTCAGTTGCATGTAATATCAAGAAATTGAATTGTTTTCCTGTTCTTATGGGAATTGTTAGCAATGCCCTTATTGGAATTTTTAACTTCACGGAGCTTATTCAAACGGAGAGCACCTCATTTTCTCATGTAAGTAGAGTATTGATTTATATAAGAGGCAACACAGCAGAGGGATAAAGGATGAGAGCTCTAGAGTCTACCACGTGAGTTCAAATCCTGCTTCTGCCACTTAACAGCAAGTTTGTTAGCTACTCCTTGCCTTTGTGTCTTCATCTGCAAAATAGGGAGTGTAATAGTACCTACTTTATAGAATTATTATGAAGATTAAATGAATTTACTGAGTACCTAGATCATAGCATGGCACATATATATATGTGTGTGTATATATATACACACACACATATATGTATAAATATATATACCAATTTAAATTTATTCAATAACTACTTCCCGAGTGTACTATTTTCTGGTACTTCTGGATGTTGAGAATACAGCATGAACAGAATCTCACCCACACGGAGCTTACATTCCTGTAAAGGAAAGAGGAAACATTCAAATACATGTTTGCTATTACTTATTCTGAAAGATCAAGAATCTTTCGAGTACTTTTATGTTTAGTCTAATTAAATTTTTAAAATTCAAAAGTTTTATGGAAAAATTTAAATATGTAATTCTTTACTTAGTAAATTAGATGTAACCTATCACTTCCTAAGGCTTATCTTGATCTATTTTTTTCATTACATTTATTAAGACTTGGTATTCTGTAGAGTTATGTTTTATGGCTGGCCTTAACCCTCGAGTTTAAAATCTTGTCTGATCAAGAATTACAGCCCAACATGGTATTAGAAGAGCCAAGATCCAAAAGGACACTGCAGAATTTAAAATAAAAGAGAAAAAAAAATCACAGGACTGTTGAAAACTCATAATTTTGACTTTGGTTTACCATATACAACTTACTAGGTACTCAATGCATATTTACTGAAATCAATGAATGGATTTGCTTGGAAATGAAGAATACCAGAGATATCTTAAACCTAAATCCTTAATTTTATGTCAGATTGTCAGATTTCCCTGGAGAATTAGATGAATATAAGACATATACACTGATTAATGCAAATGCAAAAGTGTGAATGTGTGTATAGACACCCACATATGTATATGTATATCTCCACCACAAAGGGATTTATGATAAAATATAGTCCAATCCTAAAATTATGATTTTTTGACAGTTCTATTGTTCTTCATCATTTTAAATTCTGCAGTGCCTTTTTGGGTTTGGCTTCTTTATGTTTTACAACTTAGGATGTGAAGTGCAATTTTTGATCAGATGCAATTTGGTTATCCTTTCTAAATTGTCAAATAATTCCTAACTGATGTGTTTGATTATGATAGATAAAAAAGGGAAAAAATTATAGAAATCATGTGGATGTTAGTGAAAATATGCATAGTGGTTTTAGATAAGGAAATTTTATTGGAAAATTGCATAATAAGAAATTAATACTGTATAATACAAACTCTAGTTTTCTGCAAATGAGATAGGGTGATTTAATTGTAAGTAGAGAAACTATCTAATATAAAACAATACACTGTCTCTCTAGATGGTAATAGCAATGTGCTACCAGTTCAGAGCAAAAATAAGAAAAATACAATCAAAACTTAGTTCTAGTAATTCCTCAAGAGTGAAATCTAATATAATTTCATCTATTTCCCAATACTTCCAGAGTTAATCGTCCCTGTATTTAGCCTTGTTTACTTTTAATACAGAATCAATGTTGTCTCGCCTTTTTTTTTTTTTTTTTAAATTTTTTAGTCAGCCTCCTTCTAACTTCCTCCAGGACTTTTCAGCAGATGCTTTAATGTTTAAAGACCCTCCTAA
The DNA here is from genome assembly GCF_003255815.1 of Theropithecus gelada. Taxonomy (NCBI): domain Eukaryota; kingdom Metazoa; phylum Chordata; class Mammalia; order Primates; family Cercopithecidae; genus Theropithecus; species Theropithecus gelada. Next base: position 42,587,761 of record NC_037684.1, on the reverse strand, counting down.
TTTATTTTTCAGTGGAACTGAGTTCAGACTGAGTTTGTCATTGTTTTTCAAATATGAACTTCTTGAGAGCAATAATTATACTTGACTTATTTGTAGCACAAAAGATGATGCATTGTACGGAGCAGAAGCTCTATAAGTGTTTGTTGAATGGATGAATGAGTGGGTAGACTAGATAACCAGTCATGCTGTGCACCGTTTATTACCATTATGGCACAGCTTTCTCTTCTGCAAGATGGGAACTGCAAGCAGATAATCTGTAACAGTCCTATTTAAATAATTTTTTTATTTTAATACTTGCTTTTTCTACCTCATAAAGTAGATGTAACATTCAACTAAGATATTATTTTCAAAAGCGTTTAATGTATCACACAACCATGAGACATTATTATCATTACTGTGAAGCATGTTACAGTTAGTCTTTGTCAGACAAACTCTTCACTCCATTACTGTAAAGACATAAAAATTATCTTGCAGCTTTTAAGTAATATTATATAAAGAGTTTTTGGATTTTTCAGAATTAAATGTATTCTGGGTTTACTGAGTGCAAACCGCTGTAGTGCACCCTGCATTTAATAAAAAAACTTTCCCTTTCTGTAGGGAAAGTAGGTCTGGCTGAGCATGAGACAGCTCTGGAGGAAGAAAGACGGTATTTCGCGTTTTCCCCTCAATGGTAGCAGGAAGTTTGCCGGGGCCTCTGGGCGCTGCCAAAGAGAATTCCATAGAGAATATCAAGATAAAGAAATTCTGTGGCCGGGCGCGGTGGCGCACGCCTGTAATCCCAACACTTTGGGAGGCCGAGGCGGGCGGATCACGAGGTCAGGAGATCGAGACCATGGTGAAACCCCGTCCCTACTAAAAATACAAAAATTAACCGGGAGCGGTGGCGGGCGCCTGTAGTCCCAGCTACTTGAGAGACTGAGACAGGAGAATGGCGTGAACCCGGGAGGCGGAGCTTGCAGTAAACCGAGATTGCGCCACTGCACTCCAAAGAAAAGAAATTCCGCTCCTGCAGAAAGTAGCCTGGGTTGACCCTCCTTATCACCTGCAGTCTGATAGAGGGTACCTTTCCTTTTGACTCTTCTGCTTCTGCTTCTTCCTTCTTCCTTCTTCCTTTCTTTTACCCAGTGTTTTGGGGAATATTATGTTAATCCTTAGATGGAGTAAATAGAAATGGAGCTGAGGAAGGAAGTTACTATGGAGGCTTTTGCTTCAGATGCAGTGAGACACACATTTATCTTTTCCAAGTAGACTTTCACCCTGCACAGAGCTGAATGGGTCTCAAGTGGCCAGTGGGCCCCATAGGGACCCACAAGTTACCTGAGTTTAGTTTCCGAATCTGCTTACTAAGATTATTACTCATGAACTCACAGAATATTTGTCTTAGCATATTACCTCCAGACATCAAATACATTCATTGTTGATTGCTCCAACATGTTAGGTAGGTCTCTTACATGGGGTTCTTATTCTTCCCTTTTGACGAGGTTCAGATACAGCTCTCTCTCTTTCTTTTTTTCTTTTTTCTTTTTTTTTGAGATGGAGTTTTGCTCTTGTCACCCAAGCTGGAGTGCAATGGTGTGATCTTGACTCACTGCAACCTCTGCTTCCGGGGTTCAACAGATAGAGCTCTTTAATTTACTTTTTTGCTAAACCGAATCAGAAGACAGAGGAGACAATGCATAGATACATAACCTTCTTCTCTTGCAGTGTATATCAATCTAGACAAAATTAATGTTAGGAGGGCTTGTCAAGGAAGCAATTTGGATATTAAATTGTCTCCTGTGGATCCAGGGAAGCTGAGTTCTCTCTTAGTCCCTTATGAATAACTTTAAAAATATTCAAATGGAAATTATGTTTCTTTAGGAAAGTTAAGAATTTCAGTCTTTTTCTAGTTGTTGCATTTTTGCCAGAAACAGGTATTTTCTTTTGAAAGAAAACCATAATTATTCATTCTTTTACTCATGCATAGCCAAACAAAATAATCAATTATAATAAGAATAGGGATTAGTATAGTATATTTTATTGCTCACCCACTGTGGAGGATAATTTATTTTTATTTTCAGTCATAATTTCCCTTTTACTCAGATTTAATAACTTCCTTTCTCAGGGACACCTCGAATCTTGGGGCTGATTTATATCCCAGCAGAAATCATAGACTGGAGGTGCTTCCACTTTAACATACACTAGTATCACCTGCTGGGCTTGTTAAAACAAATTCCTGGACACCATCCCCAGAGATTCTGATTTAGTGAGGTCTGAGAACTCGCATTTCCAGTGAGTACCCAGGTGAGGTTGATGCTGCTGGTCTGGGACCACACTTAGAGAACCACTAGCATAGAAGAGTCACTAGCTCCACAATTCTGTGAGGCTCACGTTCCTCTCGATTTGGCTGTACATTGCCTCTGATTGCTGCAGGTGTTCTTCTAAAGCTGTCATGACTTCTTTTAATAACCTCATTTTCACACTATTTTAAAATTATGCCATTTTTATTTCTTATTATCCTTCTAGACTTTGAAATGTGTGCTTCACTAAGCTATCATCTGTTCCTTAGCTACTTGTTGGTTCTTGCCTGATATTGCTTCCTGGTCTGTTTTCAATTCTAGTGCTTTCGTCCTTGCTTTCATCTTAAAATCGACTCTTCTTAGTTATTGAACACCTCCCACATAGCAAATGCTACATGTAGCAAATAAAAATATTATTATTTCACTATATACATATATATATACATATATATATATATATATATATATTTTTTTTTTTTTTTTTGAGATAGAGTCTCACTCTGTCACCCAGGCTGGCTTGCAGTGGCAAGATCTCGGCTCACTGAAACCTCTGCCTCCTGGGTTCAAGTGATTCTCCTGCCTCAGCCTCCCAAGTAGCTTGAATTACAGGCATGCACCACCATGCCCAGCTAATTTTTTTGTATTTTTAGTAGAGATGGGGTTTCACCACGTTGGCCAGGCTGGTCTCAAACTCCTGACCTCAGGTGATCCACCCACCTCAGCCTCTCAAAGTGCTGGGATTACAGGTGTGAGACACTGCATCTGGCCTCACTATACATTATTTCATTTAGTCCTCACTAATGCCTCTGAAGTTGGTATACTTAAGTTGCAAATAGAAATATACTAAGGAATGTAATTGGACATTCACAAGTCAAGTTCTAATATGGCATTGGAATCTGAATGATGAAGGATTCCAATGCCTATATTAGAACTCTGCCTAATAATGACTTTCATTGGTTAGCTCTGACCTTCTGTGTATCTGGACCCCCGATCTTCCTATCATATATTAATATTCAAATGCCAGTCAAGGACCAACAGAAACTAACAAAAGTGTCTGGACCAGCATACAGGAAGAGGAGTAAGTGACAAAAAGAAAAACTCATGTGAATTTCATAGAATAGTAGCATTAAATGGCAGATTGAAAGAAGTGTAAAAAAGAATTATGCATGTAAGAAGACAATTTTGTAGCTTAGGAAATTGAAACAGTAACAAAACTGATAGAAATGGGGAAGTGGAAGAGGAAAATTTATTTGGAGGAGATGCTAGTATTAGTTTTTGACTTAGTATATTAGATAAAGCAGAGTATACCCAAATAGATACTTTCTGTGGAATATTTTAAAAGCAAGGAACCCAGAGAAGTAGATGGAGATGATGCATACTTTGGGAATCATTAGGATGAAGTAGAGGATACGCAGAAGAGAGATGGGGGAGCAAAGAAAAGCAGAGATTTAGGGTAGCAAATTAAGCTGTACCCCCAAGTAGAGAGTACAGGATATAAAGGAGGAAAAATGTATCTATTTAGTTGGACCCAAACTGCTTGTACACTCTAAGTACAGTAGTCCCCCTTATCCATGATTTTGCTTTCTGTGGTTTCAGTTACCGTTGGTCAACCATGGTTGAAAAATATTAAATAGAAAATTCTAGAAATAAACAATTTATCAGTTTTAAATTGCACACGGTTCTGAGTAGCACAATGATTTCTTGTCCCATTCTCAGAGAGAAAAATAGATATGTGCATCAACCAATGACATTGGCTCATTTGACATCAGGCAACAGGATCAACAAGATGGGAAATACTACTTCCCAGGGGTAATACTGGGAAGCAGGGATATGGAGTCTCAAGTGTTCCCCTTCCCTTACACTGATGATTGTGCATTTGTTTAGCCCCTGGTAATCTGGTTCTTCCCACGTCTTTACTAATACTCTTAGAACAACCTTTTCATTGCTGCTTTTTTGCCCTTCCAGATGCACCTGCATTTATGACAAAAACTTATCTTTTCTGCACTCCTTTTCTTTGGGTTTTTTTTTTTTTTTGGCATAATAATAATAAATTACAGCATCTGGAAAAAAACTTAAAGACCCCTCAATGCCTTGACAATTGTTTAATTTAAACAATTCTAGAAGTCAAATTATTTAGGCAGGGAAGATTTGCTCTCTTCTAATTACATCTTGCACGTAGGTAGGCATAATGCCTAAGCATAAGTCCAGCTTCACAACAGTTACTATTAGAGGCCAACTTGGAAATAGGGAACTGGAACAAATGACAACTTAACTCAGTGCTTCAGAGATGATAACTGTAGCTCCCTAAAGTATCAGATGCAAATGTAAAAGAGAAACTGCTCATGCCCTGTAAGTACAGTAGACCCCCTTCACAGTGATTTTGCTTTCTGATGTTTCATTTACCTTTGGTGAACTGTGGTTCTAGAATATTAAACGGAAAATTCCAGAAATAAACAATTCATATGTTTTAAATTGCTTGCTGTTTTGAGTAGCACGATGAAATCTTGCCCTTCCTGCTTCACACCCAGGAAGTGAATCATCCCTTTGTTTGGTGTGTCCCCACTGTATATGTTACCCATTAGTCACTTAGTAGCCATTTCAGTTATCAGATTAAAAAACCATAATATGTATAGGGTTTGGTACTATTGAGGTTTCAGGCATTCACTTGGAGTCTCAGAATATATCCCCTGTGGAAACAGGAGACTACCGTATATACATATAAAATTGAGATTTTGAATTTCTTTTATATCATCCTGTTCCTGGGAATGGAACCTGCCACTAAGGTTAACAAAACATGTTTGCTTGTCTCTTTGCTTCTTAAATCAGGTGAATGCTTCCAGAGTTTTTCATTATTTCCCAGAAGCGTATTGTATAATGTTTGTATAATTTGTAACAATTGCAACAACTTACTGATGTGTTTTCATCTTTCAGGATGACATAGTGCTGGATCTTGGTTTTATAGATGGGTCCATATTTTTGTTGTTGATCACAAACTGCATTTCTCCTTTTATCGGCATGAGCAGCATCAGCGATTATAAAGTAAGAGAGAGAGGAAATTAGAGAGATTGAGATTGATTTTATCTGACTTTAGTAATTGGAATTTTATTGTTTTATACACACAGGGTTGTACTTTGGTTAATGTGTTTACACATACATTAAAATCTAATATCATTATAGATTGTAGTAAACACATGATTTCAAAGAGGTAGAAAGTTTACCATTTAGCACAATAAAATTGCCTCAGCTGTAAGGGAAACCATGCTAAATAAACTTCAGGGATGAAGATGTGGTACTGTTTGATCCATGCAGTTATTTCACAGTTCCAAAGGGAATTTAGATTTTTAACTATGGCATGAAATGTCAGACATACAATGTTTCCAATTATTTAACTATGCTTTAATAAACTGGACTTTAAAAATATATAGTGTAGTCATCTTCATTAATCTGTACCAATGGGTAAAAGAACTTTAAAAATAGCTGAGACTTTCATGTTAAACCAATAACTACACATTTCCATTGGGAATGCTAGACACTTAGGAGGATGCTTTTTGTCACACAGACTATACCACACTATATCTAAAATTTATTAAACATTTTTTTTTTTACATAACCATAAAATCTTTTCAAACTAAGATCCCTTCCTCTATCCCTTCTATTTCTTTGTCAGAAAAAAGTTCAATCCCAGTTATGGATTTCAGGCCTCTGGCCTTCAGCATACTGGTGTGGACAGGCTCTGGTGGACATTCCATTATACTTCTTGATTCTCCTTTCAATACATTTAATTTACTACTTCATCTTTCTGGGATTCCAGCTTTCATGGGAACTCGTGTTTGTTTTGGTAAGTGATCACTTTTTCCCCAGGCCAATTATGATAGTAGAATCAAAATGAAAATTCATTTTCATGAATGTTTTCTCATTAGCAAAAGGCATGTAATATGCAAGAAAATAAGAACATTGCCTTAGATAGCTTTATGACATGATTCTCTCCTCTCCTCTTTCCTTCTATGACCTGCCATTTCTAATCTTGCCATTGATCCTTATTCTTTGCAGGTGGTATGCATAATTGGTTGTGCAGCTTCTCTTATATTCCTCACATACGTGCTTTCATTCATCTTTCGCACGTGGAGAAAAAAAAATGGCTTTTGGCCTTTTGGCTTTTTTATTGTAAGTATATATACATGCATGCACATTTATATTAAATTTTCTTAAGGTTTTTTAAAATGCAAATTTAAGTATAAGTACTTTGCCTAGAAGAGAATGGTTTTTTGTTTTTCTTTTGTACTTTCATTATTGTTGTACCATGTTTATGGGTTCAGAATGTTTTGTTCATTTTATTTCCTTTATTTTCCATGTGTTCTTTGAGGTTTCTCTTTCAGAACTCTGTTTCTTTGGAAAGAAGTAAAATATTTGCAGAAACCATGGCATGTCACAGCTGAAAGACTAGATCATTTGGGACGGTGTCTTCATTTTACAGAGTGGGAAAAACTGAAAAGAATCAGACTTAAACCCAGGCCGCTCAACTCAGTGAGGTTTTTCTCTTAAATAATTCTCCTTACTTAAAAACAAACAAGCAAGCATGATAGGTGGCTATATAGACTAATAAAATAAATAAGAAACTGTTTTCTTAATAATTTACTTATTACTTCAGGCATATGCTACTGCATCTCCTTCCCTATCACTAGCTGATATCTTCTTGAGCAGTTACTTATAGCTTTCTGACCATTTCAAACTTTCCAATTTGTTAAGTACAATTCACTTAAAGAACTAAAAAAAAAAATCTAAAAGATTGGTCAATTCAAATCATAACTTTCTTAAGCAGTATAAAACTCTCCCCCCAGGCTCATCTTAGGCATGCCCTTAGTTTGGAGATCAGCAGTGAGAAAGCAAGGTCTACACTTTGACTCTGTTTTTTATTTTCTTCTGGATTTTCCTTTCTCTTTCTGTGGACAAGGTGGAGGGATTAGGGTAAAGGGACCAAAGTTTAACTTCACTGGAGCTGTTACAGTTACATTGGTTGACCTTTGTGAGTAGTATCTAAAAGTTGGATTTAGTATAAATAGGAATACCACAAATACAACCAGTTATAGAATTCAGTATGCCAGCAGAAATCCTAAAGGCTACTAAATTGCTTCTAAGCTTCCAAATCTCATCCCTGTGACAGCTAATCACATAATTCCTTGGGCCAGTTTTATCAGTGGCTGTCCTGCAATGGTCAAATGTCATAACCAAGAGTCATGTCTTCTAAACCATCGGTATTAGTCATTGATCTTTACTTTTTTTCTCTTCTAATTCCATTATAAAGGTAGGCTTGTCAGTTTCACTTTTTAATTTAATCCAATTTTGCTTTGTATATTTTGAGACTATTTTGTTTGGTGCATTGAAGTCTGGAATTCTTATACACCAACCCTATTTATTCTTACGGTTTTTGGTCATAAAGTCAAATGTATCTCATATTAATATAGGTACACCAGATTTCTTTTGTTCAGTATTTGCTTGATAAATCTTTTTTGCCACTTGTGTTTACTTTTAACTTTCATTGTTGTTATGCTTTAATGCCTGTCTCTTGTAAAAGAAATATAGTTGGATTTTATTTGTTTTTTAATTCAGTCTGACAACCTGCTTTTAATTTAGTGAGTTTATTGTGATTTTTGATATTCTTGAAGTTACACTATTTTACTTTTTGCTTTGTGTGTGTGATTTCTCTTCTTCCCTTTTTTGTTTGTTTGATTTTGTTTTTATTCCATATTTTTCTTTTTTCTGGTTTGAAAGTCAAAATCTATATTTTATTACTTTGTATTAATTTGCTAGGACTGCCAAAATAAAGTACTACAGACTAGGAGGCTTAAGGAACAGAATTATTTTCTCACAATTCTAGAGGTCAGAACTCCAAGGTCAAGTTATCGGCAAGGTCGATTTTTTCTGAGGCCTCTCCCATTGGCTTATAGAGGGCCATCTTCTTCTAGTGTCTTCTCATGGTCTTCCCTTCAGATGTGTCCCTGTCCTAATCTCCCCTTCTTACAAGGACAATAGCCATGTTGGGTTAGGGACTCCTGCAATGGCATCCTTTAAACTTAATTACCCATTTAGAGACTATTTCTAAATATAGTCATGTTCTGAGCTACTGGGGGTTAAAATTTAAACATATATATTTTGGGGAGGCAAAACTCAGCCCATAACACCCCTGAAAATTTTTTTACATGGTAAACTTAACAAAGCCTAAAGTTAATAAATATCCTACTTCCAACACCGTATTTTGGGGATTTTATTATTAATAATTTCTTACCCTACTTACATGCTGTTGTCTAGTGTTTTGGTTTTCTTTTTTTAATCCCTCAAATAAGCATTTTTATTAACATTTTAAGAACTTAAAAAAGATTTGTGTACATTTTAAATCAATCCATTTGTTCACTAATCATAATAGGATTTTAGTCTTTTTTTCCTCCCTTTTGAGATCAATCATTTTTTTTTTTTTTTTGGCTTCCCAAAATGCATCATTTATATATTTTTTCACCCTCATTCTTAAAACATAATTTAGCTGCTTATACATTTCTAGGTTGACAATCCTTTTCTCTTACCACTTCGAAAATTCACTCTTTTATTGCTTACATTTTAACTGTTCAGATGTCTGCTATCAGTCAGTTGCTATCCTTCACAGGGGCTCTCTCACTGACTAACCTTTGACTTTAGCTTTCATTACAATGTTTCTAGGTGTGATTTTCTATTTATCTTTATTTTTGTATAAATTCTGCTGCCTGGAATTCATTTCTGTCTTCGGTTTAGGAAAATTCTCAGCCAAAACCACTTCAAATATTGCCTCTGTGACTTTAAGTCTCTACTGAGATAATATTAGCTTTTCATACTATTCTCTACATCTATTAGCACTTCATTCAAATTTTCCATGTCCTTGTCTTTGCTGCCTTCTGGGGAAAGCTTCAGAAGTTTCTTCCAATTCACTTGTTTTAAATTCATCTGCATCTAAATTATATTTACTCATTGACTACTTAAAATTTCCATTTTATTTTCCAAAACTCTTTTTGGTTCTATTTAAAATATGCTTAGTTATTTCTCATAATCTTTTGTTACTTGCTATTATTTTATATTTCATATTTGATTTATTTCAACACTTCATTGAAAACAATATTTCTACTTGTTGACAATTCTAGTCTCAAAAGTCATCTAGTGCTTATTGCCTTGTATGTTTGATAATTTTTTTTGTCAAGGAGAGGAGCTCATTCTTGGTTGACCTTAAAGCGTGGAACTCCCAAGACTCTATATTAGAGATGTTTCATCCCCAAAAGATTTTCAATTATTTTTGTGAGAAGTGCAGTATAGAATCCATCTAAGATTGTATAAGCCAACTTAGAGTTTCATGCTTCAATATGGGATTTACGAGGAGCTCCCATCAAGAGGGTTCATTTGAATCTCTTAAAGTTCTTTGCAGGGAATGACTTTAAAGAGAACCCAAATCATATCTTCCTACCCATGGGCTGATATGGGAACTTGTCCTCAGCCCAAGCAGATTTTGTGTTTACTTAATGGCCCAAGTTGGGTTTCAGGCTTTGTTTTTGTCCTTAAAGAATTTCCTCACTTTTTTTCCCCCCTGAAATTAGCAGTGTATTTAAAGGACAGTTGTTTCAATTTCCCAAAATTTAATTGTGCAGTATGGGTAAGACCCTTTAGGGTATCTGTTATACCATATCTCCACATACAGATGTCTACAACTAACTTTGAGACTGCAGTTTTATAAAGCAGTGAATGTAGAATACAGTTTGTAACAGATGGAAGAATAAATATAGAATGCAGAAGCAGAAACAGGAAGTGTTTAATTACTCCTTACAAGGCATTGTTGTTGCTATCATTGCTTGCCAGAAGGAATGGTTAATGAAGACTTCTTTTTTTTTTTTTTTTTTTTTTGATGAGTAAAACAATATAGATGAGGTAATTAGTGTAGTAAGATGACAAAAAGGAATGGAATAAAGATGAAAGAAGCAAGATGGTCAAAGATACATTCTTCACTTTCATTGTTAGATTTACAAAATCTAACTTAATTTTTTGTTTTTTTTTTTGTTTTTTTGAGACGGAGTCTCACTCTGTTACCCAGGCTGGAGTGCAATGGGGCGATCTCGGTTCACTGCAACCTCCACCTCCCGGGTTCAAGTGATTCTTCTACCTCAGCTTCCCAAGTAGCTGGGACTATAGGCATGTGCCACCACGCCCAGCTAATTTTTTTGTTTTTAGTAGAGATGGAGTTTCACCATCTTGGCCAAGCTGGTCTCGAACTCCTGACCTCAGGTGATCCGTGCCTTGGCCTCCCAAAGAGTTAGAATTACAGGAGTGAGCCACCAGGCTCAGCCAGAAAATCTAACTTAATTTTTACACAATACTGAAGATATATTGCTATATATTTTGTTAGAGCAATACCTTTAATAATTACAAATACTATGGCCTTTAAATCTTTGAGGAGATTCTGAAATATACACAATGTTTACAAAATAAGCTGATGAAACCCTGAACTTATTTCAGTTTATATTGTTTATTCCTTCAGAAATATGGAAGAAACACTGTTTATATGCCTTTTTGATACGTATCATATTTATATATCCACTTGTTCATACTATTACCTCACTGCTTTGCAGTGCTACCTTTGTTTATCAATCAAGACTATTTCTGGCCTTTCTGGTTTCTTCCGTTAATCTGTTTTTCTATTTATACATCAGTACCATGCTGTCTTTATTATGGTAGCTTTATTTGAGAGAGCAAACCTTCCCACCTTGTTCTTTTTGAAGTATCTCAGCTATTTTTGATTTTTGCATTTTCATGCGCTTTTTAGAATCTGCTTGTCAAATTCCACAAGAAGTGATATTAATTGGGATTGCGTTGAATCTATAAATTACTTTGAGGGAGAAATAATATCTTTACATAGTGAATCTTCCAGTTCACAAACATTTTCTGCTTCTCCATTTTAGGCTTTTAAAAACATCTGTTTTGTATATATAAATTCATGGTATCCAACACATTATATATTGACTTGATGTATGGACAGTTGACTGATACAATATCTCCTTAGGAAAGTATAGTGATTAAGAATTTGGCTTTAGCATCAGATAGCCCCAGGTTTTAATCCTTAATGGTCTGGCACTTAATAGCTATAAGAAATTGAACACATTATTTCAGTTCTTTTGAGGTTCAGTTATTTAAACATCAGAATATATGTATAATAACAGTAGTACTTTTAGTGTTTTAGGATTGAGATTTTAAAAGAGCATAAACTATTACAGTGCTGGTAAACTGCTCATTAAAATATTTGATAAATTGTAAATGTTCATGAGGAATTATTATCCTCTTCTGTATTAGTCTGTTTTTGCACTGCTGATAAACATATACCTAAGACCAGGCAATTTACAAAGAGGATTAATGGAGAACTCACAGTTCTATGTGGCTGGGAAAGCCTCACAATCATGGCAGAAGGCAAGAAGGAGCAAGTCCATCTTACATGGATGGCAGTAGGCAAAGAGAGAGCTTGTGCAGGGCAACTGCTGTTTTGAAAACCATCAGATCTTGTTGGCCCCATCCACTATCATGAGAACAGCACAGGAAAGACCTGCCCTCATAACTCAGTCATCTCCCCCTGGGTCCCTCCCATAACACATGGGAATTATGGGAGCTACAAGATGAGATTTGGGTGGGGACACAGAGTCAAACCATGTCATCTTCCTTTTCTTCCTCCAAGTTTATTCCTGTAACTACAGTAACTATTTAACAAAATGTTTTGAATAAGCTGGGCTCTTAATATGCATATTTTTTGATTATTTGGTGAATAAAAACAGAAAAATAGAAATCCTCCTTATTCTTTGTCCTTCCCAATATTTATTCATTCATTCATATTGATTGTATCTTCCTATGTGCCAGATACTTTGCTTGGGATATAACCATGAGCAAAGCAAATTTTCTGCAGTCAGGGTACTTACATTCAATGGAATATAAAAGAGAATGATTCCTGTTCAAATAAAAATATATTTGACCCCTGAACAATGTCGGAGTAAGAGGCACCAACTCCCTGCCCCATGCAATTGAAAATTCATGTGTAACTTTTGACTCTCTAAAACTTATACTCATAGCCTATTGTTGACTGAAATCTTACTGATAACATAGTTGTTTAACATGTATTTTGTATATTTATTTTATACTGTATTCTCACTATAAAGTAAGCTAGAGAAAAGAAAATATTATTAAGAAAGTCATAAGAAATATATATTTACTATTCATTATGTAGAGATAGATTATCATTCTTGGTCTTCATTCTTGTTGTCTTCATTTTAAGTAGGCCAAGGAGGAAGAGAAGGTAGAGCAGGAGTTGGACTTGCTGTCTTAGGGGTGTCAGTGAAGGAGGTGGAAGAGGTTGAAGGGGAGGTGGGAGAGACATACGGACACACTTGGTGTAACTTTACAGAAATATATTATAATTTCTGTCTTTTTGCTTTTTTATTTCTCCAAAAATATCTCCATATAGCTCCAATCCTTTTTCTACTGCTTTAGTTTCAGTGCCTGTATCATAGAAGATTCCATGTCAGAAAATAAGTCAAAATGAGCCTTGAATAATCAGAATCCTTCGTTCAGATTGTCTAATTTTCAGATTGTCAGTTCTTTTTCTGGCACTGCTTCTTCTACATCTTCTTTCTCATCATCTGGCAATGGAAACCCTCCTTTCCATCAAATTGTCTTCTGTTAATTTCTCTGGTGTGGTATCTATTAGTTATTGAATTTCTCCAAGATCCAGATCTTGAAACCCTTCACTCCCCACCCTATTTGCCCTATTTACAATCTCTTTTTTATTTCCTTGATTAGTTCTATTGTAAATCCTGTGAAGTCGTGCACAGCATCTGGACACAATTTTCTTCAGCAGCAATTTATTGTTTCAGGCTTGATGACTTTCACAGCTCTTTCTATAACAATGGTGTCCTCAGTGGTGGAATCCTTCCAGACTTTCATGATGTTCTCTCTATTGGGGTTCTCTTCTATAGTTTTGACAATCCTTTCCTTACAGTACTGTGTGTAATGAGCCTTAAAAGTTCTTATGACCCCGATCTAGAGGTTGGATTAGAGATGCTGTGTTTGGGAGCAAGCAGACCACTTTGTTACTGTCAGTGTTGAACTCATGTTGTTCTGGGTTACCAAGGGTGCTGACCAATAGCAAAATAACTTTAAAAGGCAGTTCCTTATTAGCAAGGTACTTGCTGACTTTTGGGACAAAGCATCGATGGAACCAATCCAGAAAAAGAGTTCTCATTGTCCAGACCTTCTTGTTGTATAACCAAAAGACTAACAGTTGGTGTTTATCTTTTCCCTTCAAGGCTTCAGTGTTAGCAGCTTTATAGATAATGGCAGTACTGATCATCAACCCAACTGCATTTGCACAAATAGCCTATCCTTTTCTATCTTAAATCCTGGTGCTTGATTCTCTTTTCTAATAATCACTGTCCTTTGTGGCATTTTTTCCCCCGAGAATAGGGTACTTCCATCTGTATTAAAAACGCATTCAGGCAAATATACTTACTCTTCAATGATTTTATTAATAGCAACTGGGAGCTTGTCTGCTGCCTCTCGATTGGCAGAAGCTGCTTTCTCTGTTATCTTGACATTTTTAAAGTTAAACCTCTTTCTAAAATTATCAAAGCATCCTTTGAGGGCATTACATTCTCCAGCTTTGAATCTTTAACCTTTACTTTAAGTTGTCATATAATGACTTCACTTTTTCTCAAATTGTATTAAAGCCTATAGGTATAAAAGTTGGATCATCAATAGGAGATAAAAAGGTATTTCAAAAAAGTGCAAGGTTTTTGGGCCTGCTTGTGTGGCTACAGTGGCAGATGCATAAACATCCTTTTCTTATTTTTACAATGGTCCTTTCACTGGATTTATTTATTTTGAAATGGCAGGCAGCTGCAACTGCAGACCCCAATCTATGGTACATATCAAACAATTCACCTTTTTTCTTGTAATGTCATGACTTTTTCTCTGCTTCTTGGGAGAACTTCCAGAATCACTAGTGGCAATTCCTATAGGTCCTATGATTTTTTTTTTTTTTTTTTTTTTGTGTTGGGTTTTGGTTTTTTGCTTTGTCACCCAGGCTAGAGTGCAGTGGCGCGATCTCCACTCACTGCAAGTTCCGCTTCCCGGGTTCACACCATTCTCCTGCCTCAGCCTCCTGTGTAGCTGGGACTACAGGCACCCACCACCACGCCCGGCTCATTTTTTTTAAATGTATTTTTAGTAGAGACGGGGTTTCACCGTGTTAGCCAGGATGGTCTCAATCTCCTGACCTCGTGATCCGCCTGTCTCGGCCTCCCAAAGTGCTGGGATTACAGGCGTGAGCCACCGCGCCCGGCCTGGTCCTATGATATTACTCAAAGTTTATGGTATTGCACTAAACACAGTGAAAGATCTGCAAGAACCAGGAAAGGCCACTTTTTACTGTGATATGCCATTTGCTTGAGAGTAAGGAGATGATTAGACTCACACAGCATTTTAAGGGAATATTCACAACACTTGAGCTCATCACAGTAGCAACAGGAGGTGACTACAAAATTATTACAGTAGTACAGCGTGTTCTACAGTTAATTTTATGCAGTCACAATTTAATTCTGCATCTTTATGTTCATGTTTTTCTTGATTGCTAATGGCAACATGTGTGGTATGTAAGAATTTCTCTGTGTGTTTTGCTACAGTTTAACTTTTAATAATAGATTCGTTTATAGGTTGCAGTAGTAAATGACAAAATAGACCAATATCTACATATATTTTATGCATTCATGATATACTTAACTTTTCTTTAATTTTTTTCAATATGTCTAGACCATGTGGTTCATCTGTGAGGTTTTCAAATTGTCACAAATCTGCTCCCAAATTTCTAACATATTTATTGAAAAAAATCCACGTATAATAAACTAATGTTGTTCAAAGCCAACTGTATATACTCTTCGGAATGTCGTGTGAATTTTGAATGGCAGAAGAACTGGAGCCAGGGAGCCATTTTAGGAAACTACGAACAGTCTGAGTGGGGATATGGGCTACCCTTTAAAGTGACATCCATATAATTTACCTCTGAGAATGTTCTAAACTGTTCAATATTCCTACCTCGGATATCAAGACTGATAATTCCTACATTTCTCTGACTGCTTAGATATGACGATAAACACCAACCTCAAAGTTTATTTTGCCTTTTAAGTTCCCAAGTCATATCATCAGTTAATTCTTCACTGTATCCTTATACTGAAAACATATTAAGATTTATTATAATAGACACAATAAATAATGTTATATCACCTTCTTTTATTGTTGTTGTTTATCCCTACTGGGTAGTGCAAAATCTTTATGACATTTATGTCAGAACTTATTGTAATCCTATGTTTTAGTTGCAGTGAAAGTTTGATACTTCCTAAAGAGGATATCCTAAGAATATTTCTATCTGTGAGGTGAAAGTTGAAAATGGCAGTATCTCCCAGGAAAACAGGTTATTCATAGGAAATATCTTAAGATATCAAATATAACTGAGAAAATTATAATACCTCTGGATTTTTTTTCTAGATCTTAATATGTGTATCCACAATTCTGGTATTAACTCAATATGAAACACCCAACTTAATTTTGTGCATGATTTTCATACCTTCCTTCACTTTGCTGGGATATATCATGTTATTGATCCAGGTAAGCAGTGATACCTACTGTGTCTCTGGTCTTGACCTTGTAGCCCATTAATAAAATCCTTACCCATTGTTGGAACAGGTGCATTTATGAAATTTTGAAGTTATTCAATGCTGATAAATTCTAAAAATAAGATTTTAAAGCTGTATAAAATTGAAAGCTGTCCAATTTGCTGAGATCACTACTCATACTAGCAGGAAGAGGGTCAATCCATGCAGAAATGCAGCAGGAAGCCCAACCATGGTTTATGAATTCCAGAGGAGATACTGAGACAAGACTAAAACTTTTTCCGTTGCTATAAAACATGCTCTCTTGTGGTGAATCAATCTTGCCAGGGGATAGAAGTTTTTCATTTCAATGTTGATCAATGTCTAAAATCTTGTTGGGCTTATTGATTGCATACTGCTTAGCATCAATAAATTGCTTTTGGAGTGTATGACTTGCAAGTGAAGGAAAGAAAACATGATTCTATTAACCACTTCTGATGGAAACTAAAGACCACTGAGAATTTTGGGGAACTGTGGACAAATCTTGCCTAATTCATAGTTCTGTACTTTGTCACTCCCACTAAAAAGAAAGTTGGAAATCCCTGTTACATACAATTGGAAAATAAACAGTGTTGGAAGTCATAACTAAAGAAAGATGTCAGGTCATCAATAGACTTTAGCATCAGAAAACAACTCTTCTTATCTCAATTCATGGAATACCTACTGTTGTCCCATAGAACGTCAAGTACAATTACAATGTGGTTGTATTTAATGTGTAAGTTTTATATTTATAGAGAAACTTGCATTTAACTCTTGGTGTGTTTTTTTTCAGTTCTCCTTGATGTATATGAGAAACTTGGACAGTCTGGACAGTAGAATAAATGAAGTCAATAAAACCATTCTTTTAACAACCTTTTTTTTTTTTTTTTTTTTTTTTTTTTTGAGACGGAGTCTTGCTCTGTAGCCCGGGCTGGAGTGCAGTGGCCGGATCTCAGCTCACTGCAAGCTCCACCTCCCGGGTTTACGCCATTCTCCTGCCTCAGCCTCCGGAGTAGCTGGGACTACAGGCGCCCGCCACCTCGCCCGGCTAGTTTTTTGTATTTTTAGTAGAGACGGGGTTTCACCGTGTTAGCCAGGATGGTCTCGATCTTGTGACCTCGTGATCCGCCCGTCTCGGCCTCCCAAAGTGCTGGGATTACAGGCTTGAGCCACCGCGCCCGGCCCTTAACAACCTTAATAGTAAGAAACATTTTCTGCCTAAATATATATATGTTGCATAAGATTCATAGCCTGTGAAATCTTATTCAAGGTATGCCAAATTTAAATGTCTTAAAATACCCACTCTTCCTATATTTTCCATTCCAATATAATGGCAGTAAAAACTAAAGATATTTTTAAAATAGAGTCACAGATAATATAATACATACTAGAACATTTAAAGGCTTGGTTGCTATTATTGTGATAGACATTGTTGATATGCATCCAAAGACAATTTGAGGCAGTATGTAAGAAATGCAGCATACGGTGTATGGCTCAAAATCAAGTAAATATGTATTAACAACTAATTTGAATAATGAGGAGGAAAGGAGAGAAATTAAATGAAATTTTATAGTGGGGAAAGATAATGAAACAAAATATAAATGTTATTTCTGTCTATTATGGTAAATGAGACAGAAGGAGGAAACATATTCTTGTTTGCACACCTCTTGTTTCCTCTTTAATAGCAGAACAGCAGTTTATCAAGGAAGGAACCTCTAAATTTGTTTTGATTCATAAACTTTTATACATTTTTATCTGGGTCTTTGTATAATGAATGTATATCTTTCCTGTTTTGTAAATACCTGCAGAGATGTCCCATATATAGTCATTTTAATTGACCATTGAATTCTAAAGGCATACAATTGTCCAACTGGGGAATATGTTCATTTAAGTATGCAACTCTGACACAGCAAACAAACCCTGGAACCTTCAAGACTTAATACAGATTTTTCAAATAAATTCTATTGTATATTTGGCTGCCCACCTCCATTTGGTGGCTATGCTTTTTGAAACCCCTCAATCTTCAGGGTTGCCTCTGCAGTGGAAGAAAAGGTTAGAACATTAGACAAGATGGGACTCCAAAAACCTCATGGAAAAATGGAACTAAAAGTTGGAAATAAAAAATATAAATTTTGGCCAGGCGCGGTGGCTCACGCCTGTAATCCCAGCAATTTGGGAAGCTGAGAAGGGTGGATCACCTGAGGCCAGGAGTTCAAGACCAGCCTGGGCAACATGGTGAAACCCCATCTCTACTAAAAATACAAAAATTAGCTGGGTGTGGTGGCACGTGCCTGTAATTCCAGCTACTCGGGAGGCTGAGGCAGGAGAATCGCTTGAGCCCAGGAGGTGGAGGTTGCAGTGAGCTGAGATTATGCCATTGCACTCCAGCCTGGGCAAGAGAGAAAGACTCCGTCTCAAATACAGACATATATATACACACACATACATATATACACATACACATATATACATACATATATATAAATACATACATATATATGTATATATGTAATTTTTTCAACATTAACTCCATCAAAGTCAGGACACTTTTGTAAGCAATGATACCAATCATTTAGTCCATTCCTACAAAATTGAGGATCCTAGGAATTTAACCTTGTCATTGAAGTATTTTTTACATTACTAACTGAACAAAAATGGGTGCCATTTACATATATTTTAAGATTAGGAAACAAAAAGAATTCAGAAGGAGCCAAATCAGAACTGTAGGTGGATACTCCTCAATCATTTCCCAAAGGAACTCTCACAGAATTGCCCTTGTTTGATGAGAAATGAGCAGGAACGTTGCCATGATGGAGAAGCACCTTCTAGTAAAGATTTCCTGGATATTTGTCTAACTTTCTCAAAACACTCTCATAATAAGCAGATGTTATCATTCTTTGTCCCTCCAGAAAATCAACAAACAAAATGCCCTAAGCATCCAAAAAACTGTTGCCATGACCTTTGCTCTTGACTAATTCACTTTTGCTTTAACTGGACTCACTTCCACCTTTTGGTAGCCATTGTTTTGATTGTGATTTGTCTTCAGAATCATACTGGTAAAGCCATGTTTTATTTCCTGTAAACAATTATTTTTAAAAAATGCTTCAGAATATCGATCCCATGTGTTTAAAATCTCCATTGAATGCTCTGCTCTTGTCTGCTGCTAACCTGGGCACAACAGTTTAGGCCCGCACTGAGTAGAAAGTTTGATTAACTTTAATTTTTCAGTCAGAATTATGTGAGTTGAATCAGTTGAGATGTCTATGATGTTGACTGTTGTTTCTGCTGTTAATTGTCAGTCCTCTTCAATTAGGAGATGAACGAGATAAATTTTTTCCTCTCAAATTGATGTAGATGGTCTGCTGCTATAGGACTTATTTTCAATATTGTCTTGTTCTTTCTTAAAACCTCTTAACCATTTGTAAGTTGAGAATTTCTTTGGGCCATTGCCCTCATAAACTTCTTTACATCATCGATGATTTGACCATTCTTCCTTCCAAGCTTCTCCATACATTTGATGTTTGTTCTTGCTTCAGTTTTAGCAGAATTCATGTTCTGATAAGGGCTCTTTTCAAATGAATGTACCCTTCTTAGTACCTCAAACCAGATCCTGTTCAAACATGTTATAAGAAGTTAGGATAAGTTTATTTTGTTGCCCCCCAAGTTTGAAATCCACACATAGATTTTTCATCATATGCATTTTTCATGATATTTTTGAAGTCCCCTCGTTTTAAGGGCCAGGCCTAGAAGCGGCTTTCGTCACATCCCACCACATTTTACTTCATGGCTACTTACCTATTAGCTTTTAGTCAGTGACTTGTGGTGGAAAAAAACAACTGCAGTTATTTTTTACATATAAGTTTTTCCAGCTTTTCAAATTGTAGTAAAAAAAGTAACATAAAATTTACCATCCTTATGATTTTTAAACGTATAGTTCAGGTTTTTAAGCATATTCACATTGTTGTGAAAAGAATCTCCAGAATTTTTAATCTTGTAAATCTGAAACTCTACAACCATTAAACAATTTCCCTTTTCCTCTTTGCCCAAACCAGTAATCACCATTCTACTTTCTGTTTCTATGAATTTTACTACTTTATATATCTTATATACATGAAATCATAAAGTATCTGTCTTTTTTGTGACTAGCTTATTTCACTCTGCATAACGTTCTCAAGGTTTATCCATGTTGAGATGTATGACAAGATTTCACTCCTTCTTAAGGTTGAATAATATTGAATTGTATATATATACCATAATTTTAAAAATCTATTCATTCTGTCAATGAACATTTTTATTGCTTCTACCTCTTGGCTATTGTGAAAAGCCAAGCTATGAACGTGGGTGTGTAAATCTCTCTTCAAGATGCTACTTTCAATTCTTTTGGATATATACCCAGAAGTGGGAGTGCTGAATTATATGATAGTTCTAGTTGTATTTTTTGAGGAATCTCCATACTGTTTTCCATAGCAATTGCCCCATTTTGCAGCCTCACCAACAGTGTACGAGATTTCCAATTTCTCCACATCCTTGCCAACACGTATTTTTTTATATAGTAGCCATCCTAATGGATGTGAGGTGGTATACCATTGTGGTTTTCATATGCATTTCATTGACCTTTAAAGTTGCCCATTTATATATCTTCTTTGGAGAAATATTTATTCAAGTTACTTGCTTTTTTAAAATTTTTTTTTAAACTTTTTTATTTTTTGGAGTCTTGCTCTGTCACTAGGCTGGAGTGCAGTGGCATGATCTTGTGTCTCTGCAACATCCATCTCCTGGGTTCAAGTGATTCTCCTGCCTCAGCCTCCTGAGTTGCTGGGACTATGGGTGCACGCCACCACACCCAGCTAATTGTTTTGTTTTTAGTAGAGAGGGGTTTCACCATGTTGGCCAGGATGGTCTCAATCTCCTGACCTCGTGATTCACCCGCCTCAGCCTCCCAAAGTGCTGGGATTGCAGGCATGAGCCACTGTGCCCGGCCATTATTTGCCCATTTTTAAATTGGGTTATTTGAATTTTTTGTTGTTGTTGAGTTGTAGGAGTTTTAAAAATTATTCTGAATATTAACTCCTTATCAGATATATGATTTGAAAATGTTTTCTTGTATTCTGTAGGTTATCTTTTCACCGTGTCAGTTGTGTCCTTTGATGCACAGAAGATTTTAGTTTGATGCAAACACATTTGCCTATTTTTAGTTTTGTTGTTTGTGTTTTTAGTGTCGTATTGAATAAATCGCTGTCTAGTCAAATTTTATGGAGTTTTTTTCTGCAAGTTTGATTTGTATATAATATAAGGCCCCCACTTCATTCTTTTACATATTGGCATTAGTTTTCTTAGCACTATTTGTTGAAGAGATTGTCTTTTTGCTATTGAGTGGTCTTGGCACCCTTGTTGAAGATTATTTGAGCATATATGGGAGGGTTTATTTCTGGGCTCTCTATTCTATTCTATTGGTCTATTTTAAAATAAAAGTTGTATAGCTGATTTATTTCTTTATTTTCTTGTCTCCCTTTTCAATGTAATGATGGCCGCACTAAGTCAATTTGGAACAACTTAGGGGTGATTTTATTTTGAAAAATTATTTTACTGGATATACAATTTTTGGATAAATTTTTTTCTTTCAGCTCTTTGAATACATCATTACACTTTCTCCTGGCCTCCATTGTTTCTGAAGAGAATAAATTGTATTGTTACTTCTCTTTGAGTGATGAGTCCTCTCCCCCTTCCTGTTTTCTCTGCCTTTGATTTTCAGCAATCTGACTGTTTTACCTAGATATGGAACTTGTTGTAATTATCCTACCTATGATGTGTTAAGCTCCTTGAACGTATATATAAATTTTTTTTTTTTTTTTTTTAGGCAGAGTCTCGCTCTCTCCCCCAGGCTGGAGTGCAGTGGCGCGATCTCGGCTCACTGCAAGCTCCGCCTCCCGGGTTCACGCCATTCTCCTGCCTCAGCCTCCTGACTAGCTGGGACTACAGGGGCCCGCCACAGCGCCTGGCTAATTTTTTGTATTTTTAGTAGAGACGGGGTTTCACCGTGGTCTCGATCTCCTGACCTTGTGATCCGCCCGCCTCGGCCTCCCAAAGTGCTGGGATTACAGGCGTGAGCCACCGCGCCCGGCTTATATAAATATTTTTTAAAATAAATTTTGGAAGCTTTGGGGCCATCATTTCTTAAAAACGTTCTTTCTCTCTCCCCTATATTTTTGGAACTCCTATTACATATATTTGGTATGCTTGATAATCTTTGAGGCTCTGTTTATTTATAGTTCATCATTTTTCTGTCTGTTCTTCAGATCAATTATATGATAGAAAGTCTGTATTTGAGTTATATTTTACTTTAATTTTTGAAATATGACTTTAGTTCAGTGAATGTACAGTAGCTTTTGTACATCTTTGATAACACTCAAAAACACTTTCTATTAACTGATTTTTTTTTTGAGTGTGGGTTACCCTTTTCTGTTTTGTAATTTTTGCTGTTTCTTAAAGTTCTTAAATGTTTAATCCTCTGGATATATTTTATCTTTTGTTTTTAGATATAGACTAATCTTCATTTTTTAAGTTTTTCCAAAAAAGGGCATTTAGTTATCTCAATGCCATTTATGAATACTCCATTTTATGTCTTCTAACATGAAATGACATCTTTATCAGCATTACATTTGCTTGTATTTATGGACTGATTGTGTTGATATTCTCCCCATTGATCCATTTGTTTACATCAGTGTCAGGAATACATTGTTTTAATTATAGTAGGTTTATATATTTTGCTCAATTCAAAATGATACGTATGTCCTATCATCAATAGGATTAATTTTTCAAAACTTTTCTATTTTCCTACTCAATTTTATTGATGAAAATTAGAATGCAGTCAAGTGCCAGAAACTGGTATGTAGACTTTTATGGACATTATTGTTAATGTTTATTTTGCTAGAACAGTATTTGTGAGTTGAAAATATTTATGTTTAAAGGTTTATCTGCATTTAAGGTTTATTTTATATACTTTAATATTTTATTTGATATTTTTACTTTATTTCTGTTTTGTGTATATTCAGTTACATTTATTTATGTATTTATTTGTTTGCCATCAAATTTTTTTTTCCCAGTGCACATTCTAGGTAGGTTTCTATACAAAAATATAAAATTCTTGTACAATTATCTTGTATCAGTTTACCTTACTGAATTTTCTTATTTCCAATTTTTTTTCAGATGCTTATCTTGCCTTTTCTTGTGAAACAACCATGTTATCATGAAATAATTATCTTTTTATTTTGAAAATATATACTGCATTATATATTCTTGCTTTATGACATTGGCTTGAATCTCTAAAAATCATCCACTAATACTGTTGCAAGAAGACATCCTTACATTGTTTCTGATTTTACTGAGAATTTTCTTAGTGCTTAACCATTAGCATTATAGTAACTTTTAAAAATATAAACTATTTATCTCACTAAATCCCTCAATTTCTGGATTACTGAGAGCTTTTGTCTTTTGTTTGTTTCTAGTATTTATGAAGAATGAATCTAGAATCTTCTCAAAGCCTATGAGCCTCTGTTAAGAATGATCAATTTATTTTAAATAAAACCATTAAAAATTAATAAATTTTATTTTATATTCTGTAATGTTTAAGAAATCCGCCTCCCTAAGGTCAAGAAGATATTATTTTATATTATTTTCTAAAATATTTGTATTTCCCTTTCACATTTGTATCTTCAATCATCTAAAATTAATTTTTTTTTTCCTGTGGGCTTGTTTTATTTCTATCTTTAAGGATGTCCAGTTGTCCCAGCAGTTGAGACAACTGTTTATTGAAAAATCTGTACCTTTCCCATTGATAGAGCTACTTCTGTTCATATATCAGATACCTATATATGTAGAGTCTGTTTCTGGGATAACTATTCCATTTTGTTTGCTTTTGTCAAGTTCATAGGTATACTACCAGTCTGGTACCACGTTAAACCACGTTCTAGGCTTGAGGTTTTGTTTCGACCATCCAGTGATGTGAATTTGGGTTCCAAGTCTGTGTAAAAGCTGGCTTGTATTTCCACCTTCACTTTCTCTTTTCATGATGAGCACTCAAGGCAATGATGTTAGCAATATCCTGAGGGTTCTTTTCACCCCTCACTAAAAGTATAACCCTTTGAGGTCCATCCTTTATTAGAGAAAGAGTGACCTATCTACTCCTTGCTTGGGGAAGACTCTGTGCTTCAACAGTTTCTTCTGTCTTCTGCCCCTGGACATGGCATGAAAATGGAAGTTTGAGTATTTCAAGGATAAAGAATAACTCTAGGACAAGATAGCTTTGGGGCTAACCCTGTCTCCTGTATTCACTTAGATTTGGCTTAAAAAGTCCATATTATTTTATTAGCTCTTCTATACTTTTTTAAAGTTTTTAAAAAATTAATGTGGAATTTTTAATTCCTTCTCAGTGGGAGGGTGAGTTTGAATAAACCTTTCTTCCACATGAGAAGTATTTTACAAGTTTTTTGTCAAATTTATAAGAAAATGATTGAATCTTCTGTGACAAAAAATGGACAAATATTGACCATTGAGTATGAGTGCCATCGTGATGCTAATTCTAATTATTTTTCTTTTCTTTTAGCCATACCTTCAGAGTCTTATTTTCCTTTTTGTCATAAGATGCCTGGAAATGAAGTATGGAAATGAAATAATGAATAAAGACCCAGTTTTCAGGTTGGGAAAATATTAATTGAAACCTGAATGTAATTTAAATGTTTAGTCTTTTTAAATTTGTAATTTCATTTATTTGTTTATTTATTTGTTTTTATTTTTGAAAATAGAGACAGGGTTTCAGGTTGGGAGAATACTAATTGAGATCTGAATGTAATTTAAATATTTAATCTTTTTAAATTTATAATTTTATTTGTTTTTATTTTTGAAAGTAGAAACAGGATCTTGCTATATTGCTCAGATTGGTCTCAAATCCCTGGCCTCAAATAATCCTCCTGTTGTGATCTTAAATATTTAGTCTTTATTGCAGTACATTTAACATCAGTTTATTGAAATGGATTTACTACCCAACACTTGGCTAAGCACGTTGTACAGTGCTATTTTCAGAAAAAGAAAACAATTAGATTGGATGCAGGGATATTTAGTTTCTAAGTCATAGATTCTAGATTCTGATTTTAGGCAAGATGAGTTTTTGTCCTGTACATCTCTGTCAGTAGTGTTTAAGCATCAAAGCTTGCTTTTCTCCTGGTTATAGCCTTTATGGGTCCCTAAGGAGAAGGTCCAGTAAAAACTGGTTCCATATAAAACCAATTAGAATGATCTTTTATGAGGAAAGTGGTCATGATCTGGCTGGTGACAGACTAAAAGACTCGTATGTCTACATTTGAGTGACTTAAAAGAACGAAGTGAAGGGACAGAGCCATTTGACAGATAGGATACAATGTTTTAAAGAGAAGAAATAGTCAAAGAAGATTTCAAGAGACTTGGCTACTGGAGGTGTTATTACTGCCAAGAAGAATCTTGTAGGTAATAAATTAATCATGTGATAATCTTTTTTAAAAAGGGTAATAGTTTAATTATAGGCGTTTACATTTTATTAACAGTTGTTGTAAGCCAAAATTGCATTTCTATGTTATTTTGTTTCTTCTGTAGAATCTCTCCACGGAGTAGAGAAACTCATCCCAATGCAGAAGAGCCCGAAGAAGAAGATGAAGATGTTCAAGCTGAAAGAGTCCAAGCAGCAAATACACTCACTACTCCAAACTTGACGGAGGTGGACAACAGTGATTAGACCCTTAATAAAATGCTCAGATAGTTTGTGCTGTAGAATGGATGAGGTGTTGGTTTTTATTTTGAAAAGCTGCTTTTGTTTCTTTAATATTTCTATTTATAGCTTATACTCAAATTATTCTCTTTAAAAGTAACTACCCTGTTCTCATTCTTTTAATTTTTTCTTCTTCAGTTTTCTGTGAGTCTTAATCTTCCAGCTCCTCATTCATCAGTGTAATCAACAAGTTCTCTGATTTTTTAAATCAATTTTAACAAAATCGCACATGTTTCTCAAGAATTGCAATTTCATTTTGTATTATAGTTTACTTGTAATGTTAATAACCGAATAGCATATGAACAAGAACAAATGAATTTACAATGCATGGAAATCAATAAGGAATAAAGTAGGAATGAAATTAGTGGAAAGAGCAAGGATAGATGCTAGCATAATGCAAAGGGAATGTATTTGATTAGGAATTAATTTTATTAGTAGTTGATTAAGTAGCCCTTATTTATGAACATACATTTGGGCATTTTATTTGAAAAAAGAGGCTAAAGCTCTTCAGCCTGACATAAAATTTAGTTCGGTTTATAGACTAGGGAATGGAAAATAAAACATTAATTCATAAAGTATCTGAAATTTAACAGGGAAATCATGCTTTGTCATGTTTTTCAGGAGCCAGTCATAACTGCAAGCTGTTTACACAAGGAATATTATGACACAAAGAAAAGTTGCTTTTCAACAAGAAAGAAGAAAATAGCCATCAGAAATGTTTCCTTTTGTGTTAAAAAAGGTTTGAATAATTGCTTCTTTTATTATTATAATGTTTCTTATTCTCTAGATTTAAGACTATGAAGGGGACAACTTTTTAATTCTTTGAGGCTGTTCATATATCCTGGTTAATGTGTAATTATAAAAGTTCACATGTCAGCAGATAAGTCTTGTACTTCAAAATCATATCCCAATTCAAATGGCAAGAAACCCAATCTCGGATAAAGAAGATCCCAATTCTCTGTATTAATGTTGTAATACAGGAGATTTTTCAAGGTGCTAACTAAGCTTTTGTTTCAGAAATGTTATTTTGGGGTGGCCATGGTGGCTTGTGCCTCTAATCCCAGTGCTTTGGGAGGCTGAGACGGGAGGCTTGAGGCCAAGATTTCGAGACCAGCCTGGGTAACATAGCGAGACTGTATCTCTACAAAAAATTTTAAAATTAACTGGGTGTGGTGGTGCATGCATGTAGTTCTAGCCACCTGGGAGATTGTTGCAGGAAGATCTCTTGAGCCCAGGAGATCGAGGGTACAGCAGGCAATAATTATACCACTGCACTCCAGCCTAGGCGAAAGAGCAAGACTCTGTCTCTGGAAAAAAAAAAAAAAGCCTTTTGTTTCAAAATGTTATGGAACCAACCAAGCAATTCTGGATTAGTCAACCTTGAAAATTCAAATACTGGCCGGACACGGTGGCTCACGCCTGTAATCCCTGCACTTTGGGAGGCCGAGGCGGGTGGATCACAAGATCAGGAGATCGAGACCATCCTGGCTAAGACGGTGAAACCCCCTTTCTACTAAAAATACAAAAAATTAGCCGGGTGTGGTGGCGGACTACAGGATCACAGCTATTCGAGAAGCTGAGGCAGGAGAATGGTGTGAACCCGGGAGGCGGAGGTTGCAGTGAGCCGAGATCGCGCCACTGCGCTCCCAGCCTGGGCGACAGAGCCAGACTTTGTCTAAAAAAAAAAAAAAAAAACCCTTTAAAAAATAAAAAAGAAGAGGAAATTCAAATATTGATGGTGACTCTTTCTTCCAGGTGAAGTTTTGGGATTACTAGGACACAATGGAGCTGGTAAAAGTACTTCCATCAAAATGATAACTGGATACACAAAGCCATGTGCAGGAGTGGTATGTGATATGTGAAGGAAATTTTATTTTAAATATTGATGACATCTTTCTATTATTCCTATCAGTAAATCAAATATCTTTTAAAAAAATAGATGAAATAATTTATAAAATTTCTCTTGCGTATTCAAAAAATATTGTAGCTTAATGGCCACTTCTATCTCCTTTAGTAGAAAGGGGATTGGAGCAAAAACCAAAGGTGGATCTGACATTCATTGTCTTCTGTAGGTGGTGTTACAAGACAGCAGAACATCGGTAAGGCAACAGCATGACAACAGTCTCAAGTTCTTGGGGTACTGCCCTCAGGAGAACTCACTGTGGCCCAAGCTTACAATGAAAGAGCACCTGGAGTTGTATGCAGCCGTGAAAGGACTGGGCAAAGAAGATGCTGCTCTTAGTATTTCACGGTACAGAGAGAAGTCTCACAATCTGTAGCTGGAGGAAGGGAAAAATATGTCATTTCTTCATTGTATATAAAAAGGAAATTATAAACAGTGTCTTTAAATTTTCATGCAAATAAAATGATCGAACTACCTGCATAAGAACCAAATCATAAGATTTAGCATGTATGAAAATGTTAAGGAAGCTTAAGTTTACTATCTAGAATAACAGTGCTTAGAGTTTCCTATAGTTGTTTTGGATAGGTCCATTTGCCATATACTTCATGTATAATCACATTGTTTTTTGTCAGATTGGTGGAAGCTCTCAAGCTCCAGGAGCAACTTAAGGCTCCCGTGAAAACTCTATCAGAGGGAATAAAGAGAAAGGTATGGGCCGGGCTCGGGGTTGCTCTGTGCACCCTTGGCTGGGTGCCCATGGGCTGTTCCTCCCATTGCAGCTGTGCTTTGTGCTGAGCATCCTGGGGAACCCATCAGTGGTGCTTCTAGACCAGCCGTTTACTGGGATGGACCCCGAGGGGCAGCAGCAAATGTGGGAAGGAGAGCGAATATTAAGTGTCAGAGTCAATAGAATACATCTAGGTTTTTATTTTATTTTTTGTATGTTTCTTTGTTACATTTTGCTCCATTAACCTTTGACAGGCACATCTTCTATTTTGTAATTCAGTGAAACCTAATACAGCATTCAAAATTCCTCCAGGAGGGAAAAAATAGATATTTTAAGACCCAAATAGACTCTTGATTATGTTTGTTTGGATTTTTCTTCTCTTATTCCTCTTTCCCCTGTCTTTTTATTTTTCCATTTCATTTTTCAATTATTGAAAGTCACATAGTGTGATGTTTCTCTATTTTTTACTCCAACTTTTCTACTTTTCTTCTCCAATAGTGCATTATTTTACCAATACTCTTCTTTTTATGAAGCCTATTAATATGGTACTATCATTAGGTAATGTAGCACAATTTTTGTTCTTTTTCTCTATGGCAAGGATTTTCTCTTGTAGCCTTATTTATCTATTTATTTGTTTGCTATTTTATTGTATTACTTGACACAGAGTCTTTCTCCATCTCCCAGGCTGGAATGCAGTGGTGTGATCACAGCTCACTGCAGCCTCAACCTTCTGGGCTTAAGCGATCCACTCATCTCAACCTCTCAAGTAGCTGGGACCACAGGCATGTGCCACCATGCCTGGCTTATTTTTAAATTTTTTGTGGAGATGGGGTTTCACCATTTTGCACAGGCTTCTTGCATCCTAACATAACATCTTCTCTTTAGATTTCCTGCTTTTTTCTATTTATCTATTTTCCTAAATCACTTTCTAAATGTAAACAATCCCTTACTTTATCTTTAGGCAGATACTTCAGGCTACCGTTAAAAACAAGGAGAGGGGCGCCCGCTTGACCACCCATTACATGTCGGAGGCTGAGGCTGTGTGTGACCGTGTGGTCATCATGGTTTCAGGAACGCTAAGGTGGGTGCCTGTCCTGAGCCAGCATGAGACTAACATGTTCTTATAGAGTTTCAGTTTGCTATGAACAGCTGATGCTCTACAGCTCCCTAACCTATAATTAAACACCTTCCTCTACAGTGAGAACCAAGGAATAAATTAAGAGACAAGTATTTTTTCTTTATTTCTCCTGAACTAGGTGTATTGGTTCCATTCAACATCTGAAAAACAAGTTTGGTAAAGATTATTTGCTAGAAATAAAAATGAAAGAACCTACTCAGGTGAAAGCTCTCCACACAGAGATTTTGAAGCTTTTCCCACAGGCTGCTCGGCAGGAAAGGTAAAAGATGTTTTTGGTTTGAGTGACAAGTATGAGTGTTTTCCAGTATTAGCATCAATTAGTTTTGTGCTAGTCTAAACAGGAAGAGAAAGGCAGAGTGGACTTATTCATTACATAACAAACTGTTTGAGGATTGCTAGGATGCATTACAAAAACTAAACAGTTATTTTTAGTGAGTGTTTTAGACCTCAGAAAAGGTGAATGTTGTGTGTGTGTGTGCATTCATATGTATGTGTGTAAATGGTGGAATGGCTTGGAGATTAAGAACAAAGTTCAGACAAATTAAACTATCAACTTTTAAATTATTTTTTAAAAATAAACAATGAAAACAATGCTTTCACCTACAGGATTTTGCTGAATATAAATCGCATCAAAAGTTCCATAACACAGACATCCATGCTTGAGAAGGATTGACTCTATCCTATATTATTCAGTTATAAATCAGTTGATCCTCCCAATGTTTCTTTTAAAGTTGTATGTGGTCAGCCATGGGTTACAAGTAATGATAATCAAATCTTTGCGAATAGCAGAATAAGGCTGAATTTAATTGAAAGATGAACAGAATTTTCTTGTATACCATTTCTATTCATTTATTTTTATAATATTTATTATATTTATTGAACACCTATTATCTGCTGCAGGCTATGTATTGAATAGTCAACAAAATAGACAAGGTTCTTCTCTTTTGGAGCTGAGGATATTAAGCAAATGAAAATACAAATAAATGAGGATATGACATTGAGGTAGGCCTTTAAGACTGAGCAGGGTTCGGTCAGCTGAAAAGTGGGAGTAACAGACACTGTTTCCAGGAAACAGCTCGTTTAAAGAACTTAGGTCAAGAATGAATTCTACAAATGTGAAGGATGAAACAAAAGCTCATGTAGTTGATGTGTAAAGGGATATTCAAGTGGAGATGACAAAATACAGAGATGTAGACCTGTGGCTCACAAGAGAAGGAAGAGGTCATTGAGATCCAGCCTGGCAACAAACAAAGTGGGGGATTTTTTAACCATATAGAAGACCACTAAACTAGGAGAATGTTGAGGCCAACAAGAGAGATAGGAAGTCAAGAGGGTCTAGGATGAACCCCAGGAGCTCTCAGCTTTGAGATGGGATTGAGGAAGAAAATAAATCCTCCTGTGTGGACAGTACCACCGCAACCATACCAACAAATACTGAGGATTATCTAGAACAGCACTGGCCAGTAGAATTTTTGGAATAATGAAAATGTCCTATCTGTGCTGTCCAGGATGGTAGTCAATACATATATGTAGCTACTGAGTACTTCAGATGTGGCTAGTGTGAATGAGGAGTTGAATTTTCAATTTTATTTATTTTAATTACTTTAAATATAAATAGCCACATGGAGTTAATAGCTACTCTATTAAGCAGTGCAGGCCTAGAGAATTAGAAGGAAAATCGTAAGTGTGGTTGTCTCAGAAGCTAAGAGAGAAAGATTTTGTTTGTTTTAAGGAGGGTGTGTACAATTTTATATAATGCTTTTGAGAAATCTGCAGAATGAGGATTGAAGAGTGTTTGTTGGATTGTGCACATGAAAGGGGGTCTGAAGGTCAAGAAAGAATTTTTTTTTAGCAGGAGAGGGTTCAACATATTTTAATTCTTATAGGAGAGATTGAAAATTAAATCTCAATCTCTCCTATGAGAGAAGGGAAAGTAACACAAGTGTTCTAGAAAGGTTGCTTTTTGAGAGTAAGAAATATAGCACAATAAGAAAGTGCAGGCTGAGTGGGAAAGATTCTTGATCAAAGCCATTTCTCAGAATTTATCTTCAACATAAAATTAGAAGCAACTAGATGTTTGTTGTTATAACATTTTTTATGGTTGAATATGTTATTTCACATCGATTCATGCTGTATCAAGTGAGACATTTTTATTTAAAGAACACTTTGAAAAATTATTTTACTTTGCCTGTTAATTCCTCCCCAGTGTTATCACACTGGAACTCAGTGATCAATCTCACTCTTCTTCCTGACAGATACTCCTCTTTTATGGCATATAAGTTACCTGCGGAGGATGTCCACCCTCTGTCTCGGGCCTTTTTCAAATTAGAGGCAGGTAAGTTTGGATATATATAAATAAGACTTTGTGTATTGTTTGCATTATTTTTATGTCAAATATAGACTATGTAATTTCAAGTAGAACAATTAAATAGTCAATCAAAACTTGAAAAATCCCTACCAGGATAGTCATAACAGTCTCAAAGGAAGTGAAGTGGTGGTCCTAGATGTGGGTTTGCTCCACCTGATTCTTCCTGTGCTGACCAGGAAGCCCAGCCACAAGTCAGTCAGGTTACTCCATCCTGCAGGATTGAATTGGGGTACCAGGGCTGTTTCTTACCATGACAACAGTGCATAGAATTGAAGGATAATTATGAGAATGTTGTCCCAAAGAATACCAAGGGGAGCTATTGGGGTCTCTATGTTTCTAAAAGCCAAGGTCCCAGGAGCAAATGTACAGAGGTAACAATTGGAGGACTGAGTGAAGGTTAGCAAAAGAAAACACAGAAGGGTGAGGTGTAACAAGTCACAATTAAGGAGGGGCTTCTGAACTAGTTCCAGAGACACTGCATATTTATGGCTATTGATGCAGAATGTACAAATGTGGGGTTTGTTAAAAGGGAGCCAGCATGGAGTAGACTCCTCTATAGATTTATAAATATAGAATAAGTTATTCTCGACAGCTGATTTGGGGTCCAAAGCATACATGTAAAGAATCAAAAGGATAACTAAAATAGGACACAAGGAGCTTTTTAGAGAGAGTTTATAGGAAACTGAATATGTTCATGCATGGCTATCTTTTATTAGCCATATCAGCACTCTTGTTTAATTTATCCTTCAAGGAAATGTAATTATTTGGCCTATATCTTACAGTATCTAAACAATTTGAAGTTATTGTCTCTGTTGTATGACTTTACAAACACTTGGTGAAAAATATATAAGCCACTAATGTCAGTCTCTTTAAATGCAGTGAAACAGACCTTCAACCTGGAGGAATACAGCCTCTCTCAGGCTGCCTTGGAGCAGGTGGGTTTTCATTGAATGAGTGAGCACCATCCAGATGACCTCTGTGTGAATCAGTCTTTCAGAAACACCCTGACTTTTTTGTATCTTTTTTATTTTCTCTTACTTAGGTATTCTTAGAACTCTGTAAAGAGCAGGAGATGGGAAATGTTGATGATAAAATTGATACAACAGTTCAATGGAAACTTCTCCCACAGGAAGACCCTTAAAACGAAGAACCTCCTAACATTCAATTTTAGGTCCTACTACATTGTTAGTTTCCATAATTCTACAAGAATGTTTCCTTTTACTTCAGTTAACAAAAGAAAATATTCAATAGTTTAAACATTCAGTAATGATTAAAGTTTTCATTTTTAAAAATTTTAGGATGAAGGAAACAAGGAAATATAGGGAAAAGCAGTAGAAAAAATTAACAAAATCAGACATGTTATTCCTCGCCAATGTGGTCTATTTTGGGCTTAAAAATAATTTAAAAATCATGTAATATTAGGTTGGTTTTTGGTTATCATCAATAAAGCTAACACTGAGCACATTTTATAAATAAAAATATGAGTTTTTTTAGCCTGAACTTCAAATGTATTAGCTATTTTTAAACATTAGTTACTCAGATTCTAATTTAATGTGACATTGACTATAAGAAGATCTGATGAAATGGCACGACATAACATTAAAGTGACATATTCTGATTATAAAATTAAATACATGTGAATTTTAGTACATATTGAAATTATATGGAAGAAGATAACCATAATCGGTAAGAAAGTACCACAGTTAATATTTCATTTAGCCAACTTATATTCAATGTATTTTTTATGAGTCCTTTTTCAAAGGTAATATCAGTAGGCATAGTCATTTTCTGTATCTTTTCACCTCACAGTTCACGAACATTTCCCATGTCATTATGACACTTTTGTGTTATATAATTGCTGCATTAATGTTAGAGATGTAGTGATGTAATACCAGAGTTGTTAAGTTTGGGTTATATGCAAATTTACTTCTTAGAAATAAAACTTTGATGGACTTTTCTTCTGTTTTGTTTACTAGAGTCTTAAGGTAAGCGGTTCAGATATCAACTGATGGTTCTCTCTCTTCTGTAAGATTCATATAACTTTATTCTCTGACCTGTAGAAAAAGTTATTATCCATCTGCTGTCGTTTGGGTATTTGACCCTCTGAATCGCTTGTTGAAATTTGATTCCCAGTGTTGGAGGTGGGGCCCAGTGGGAGGTGTTTGGGTCGTAGGAATGTATCCCTCATGAATTGCTTGATACTGTCCTTGCAATTATGAGTGAGTTCTCACTCTGTTAGTTCTCAGGGGAACTGGTAGTTAAAAAGAGCCCGGCATCTCCTTCTCCCTCTCTCTGTCTCTCTTACCATGTGATCTTTGCACATGCTGGCCCCACTTCACCTCTGCCAAGTTGAAGCAGTGTGAGGCCTCACCAGATGTAGATGTTGGCACCATGCTTCTTGTACAACCTGTGGTTTCAGAAGCCCAACTGAAAGAGTCAGCCTAAAAGTGTCCTGTGAAACACCTAGGAAGATAGGACGTCAGGCAAGCAACAACTTCA
Organism: Theropithecus gelada; assembly: GCF_003255815.1. NCBI lineage: Eukaryota > Metazoa > Chordata > Mammalia > Primates > Cercopithecidae > Theropithecus > Theropithecus gelada. The sequence continues at coordinate 42,553,324 of NC_037684.1, read as the reverse complement.
ATGGAAAATGTGTCTTGTTCCAAAGCGACAGGAGGACCACTGCCACAGAAACCACCCTAAAGTCCGAAGTGGCGGTAAAAAGATAGGCCTTGTGAAAGCAGAGCTGATATGCGGTTGCTGACTTTCACATGCTTCCAACAAGCAGCGTTTGCAGCAGAGCAATAAGAAACATTGGATGAATACAGAAGCAAATGAATCAGAAAATTTAGCAGGATTGTGTTGGATTGGGTAAAAAAAGAAAAAAAGAAAAAACAACTGTTGCAAGTAAAATGAATGTACATTTATTGCCCATAAAGTCTCAGTGTCTCAATCCATTTAATTTTTTTTATTGTGGCAAAGATATAATAAAACAAAATTTGCTTGAAATAAATCAGACACAGAAGGAAAAATATTGTATGCTTACACTCATATGGAATATCTATTTGTAGATTAGGCACATTCCCTGAGGCAGAAAGAAATTAAAGATTACTAGTGGCTCGGGGGAGGAGAGTGGGAGTTATCACTTAATGGTTACAGAATTCCTGTTTGGGTTGACGAACAATTTGAGAACTAGACAGTGGCGATGGTTGCACAATTTTGTGAATGCAATTAATGTCACTGAATTGTACACTTAAAAATTGTCAAAGTGGGTAATTCGTTTAATTTTAAAAAATAAAAATTTTTAAATTCTTACATGTTTTGCCATAAACATTATAGTGTTTATACAATCTAAACTGGAAAATACTCTTTCTTAGCTAATACGTTTTTCTATCATATACACACAGGATAATATTATATCTACTATTATATAAATACTTAACATCATACTATGAACATCACACTTTCCTAGTTTATTGTATACCTATGTCAGTTTAAGTCAGGTTTTTTTTTTTTTTTTTTGTAGTGCATATCTAGCATTTCAGTGTTTGGATGTACCAAAACTTTTTAGTTAAGAATAAATGAAAGATATACAGATTGTTTCTCAGTTTTCCTGTTAGAAACAATGCTGCAGAAGTTCTGTCCCTCTAGAGAACCCTGCCAAACATATACATGCAACATTATTCCATATATATATATATAATTCCATATTTATATGTATATATATGTATATGAGTTTATTTAGTAGTATTAACTCATACAATCACAAGGTCCCACGATAGGCTGTCTTCAAGCTGAGGAGCAAGGAAGCCAGTCCGAGTCCCAAAGCTGAAGAAACTTGGAGTTCCATATTTGAGGGCAGGAAGCATCCAGCACAGGAGAAAGATGTAGACTGTGAGGCTAAGCCAGTCTAGCCTTTTTATGTTTTTCTGCCTGCTTTTTATTCTGGCTGAGCTGGCAGCTGATTAGATGGTGCCTACCCAGATTAAGAGTGGGTCTGCCCTTCCCAGACCACTGACTCAAGTGTTAATCTCCTTTGACAACAACCTTACAGACACACCCAGGATCAGTACTTCTTCGTGTCTTTTAATCCAATCAAATTGACACTCTGTATTAACCATTACAGCAATTATCTATATAATCACTTCAAATATATTCCTAGAATGTCTGGGTCATTGTGTGGAGTTGTACCAATCCTTTCCATCCCTAGCAGTCCAGAAATTTACCCAGAAAGGAAGGAATTAGAGACTGTTTGCAGTAATGCCAAGTGAAGTGCCCATTTCCATAAACAAAAACAGAGGGCAGAAATATACAGCTAACATGGAACCAAGAAAGGTCCCAGGCTTTTATTATAATATTGTTAGCATCCCAAATAATTATTTGCTAGACGAAAGAAAGATGCCAGGAGCTAGCACATCTGTGATTAGATTGGGAAAGGTGGAAAGTGAAGAGAAATTTGAAAGCCCATATTACGTTCTTCGACCTTGCTAGGGGACTTATGAAATCATGATCCAGCTAAGGGAAAGCCTGTTATATCACTGAACAGAACAGAGAGTTTAGTCAAAGAAGAAAATGCTCAGTCTCATGATCATTCTACCATGTGGTTTCATTTTGTTGTTGTGTTTTTTTCACTTGTAACCAGTGTAGGGGGTCACCCAGAAAGAAAAAAGTCCTACCAAGAACCCTGGCTACACAGCCAACACCATCTCCAGGCTGTGGTAGTAACTGAAGTGAAGAGGACTTTTGTTTCTGGTGAATCTAGTGTCTGTCTTACAGAGAGAAATGAAGGGGAAGGAAAAAAAGGGGTTAGCTTGTCAGAAAAAAATAAAAAAGGAAAAAGAAGAAAAGGAAGGAAGGAAAGAAAGAAAAGAAAAGAGAAAAGAAAAGAAAAGAAAAAAGAAAAGGAAAGAAAAGAATTACTGACCTAATTAATTGCCAGCAGAGTCCAACCACCACTCTGATGAATCTATATGGGTCATTAATGGGAAAAAATCATTGGCCAGATGAGAAAATTTAAGACTACGGAATGATTAAATCTAAGTGCAACAATCAGCAAAGTTCCCAAAGAAACACACATAATTATAAAAAAAAAAAAAGGGAAGATCTTAAAAATACTACTACTTAGAATTTTGTATTAGTCACATTTGAGAGACCTTGCTTAGCTCACAATAATTTCCTCCTTAGTTCTTGGGTTTTCAAATAGTCTCATTTGTTTGTCCTACTGATTTGTTTTCATGGTAGACTTTTGATTATGACTTGATCTAGTGGGAGGAATATTTCTTTTACCTCTGTTGCTTTGTGTTCTGAAATTTGGATGTATCTTTATGGAATTTTTTGTGTTTTCTCTGTGACACTCCAGGATAGTAAGAGGAGGAGAAGGAGGGGGGAGGAGGAGGGGAAGTAGCAGCACATAACATTTTTTGAGCTTTTACAATTTTCCCTCATTGTTCTATGTACTTACATAGATGAATTTAACCCCTATAATAACCATATATATATTAATACTGTTGTTTTCCCACTTTTTGGGGGTAGAAAAACCTGAGGGGGTAAGAGTTAAATGGATTGGGCAAGGTCACACAGCTAGTACATGGCAGAGTCAGAATTTGAACGCAAGTTCGGCTCCAGAGTGTATACACTAACGCCTAAAATACATCTCTGGACATGTTATTATGCTGGGAGAATAAATTCAGATTCTTCTCCTGTCTCTTGTACCTGATACATGCTCTACATACTTTGGGGTTTCATTTTCTATGGGCAATTATCTGTCTGTCTATCTATCTGTCTGTCTATCTGTCTGTCTGTCTGTCTGTCTGTCTTACAGAAATTGGGCAGAGAATACAGCTTTACTCTTCCCTGAGGTTGTAGGTGAAATTTTCCTAGTCTGTTTTTAGCACTGGACAGTCCTATAAACCCTCTGGATTCCCAGGAATATGAACTCCAGCTTACCAACGTTTCAAGGACCAAGTTCAGGACAGAGGGTCATTAAAACACCTAAGGTTTGGTTTTCAGTCCAATATATCCTTCAACTGCTGGAGTATCTGAAATGCCACTCACAACTTTAGGGAAACTTTAAATTCCTTTTCAGTTTTAACACCTGGAAACATGTCTTTCTGTCTTTGTTTGTTTGTTTGTTTCTTCCATTGTTGTTTACATTCTTCATCTTTTTTCTTCCTTTTTTGAATTTGACTATATATTGGAAATTCAATTTGGGGATCTATTTTACCCACCATTTCCATGCCCTTCTAGCTGGAGGCTGGGCACTTTAGTTTATTAGGTCACTATTTGTGGGGAAATTATTAAATTACATAAGGAGAATGGCCTCCCAAAATGAAAATAAATAAGAGGAAACAGGTCAAGAAAAAGGAAGAGAAAGCATACACAAGAAACAATGGTAAGAAATGAAACTAATAAATATATTTAATCTAATTATCATTGATATTGTAGCTGTGAATTTTAATACAATTATAAGAATGGTAGAATGAAAATGATTCCTAAAATAAAGTATAAAGGGTCTAAAACAATGATAACAACAAAAACTTTCATAAAAACCTTAACTGTATTACAGGTGGTTTAAAAGTAACTTTGAGTTCTGTTGTATTCCTAATACCAAATGTTAAGAGTGTTTATGACCTCCCTTCCCACACCCCATGAGAACTTTAGAACACCTATATTAGCAGTGTTTGTGCCAGTTTTCAATGTAAAAGAAGTGGCATGTCACTGTTGACTATTTTTAAACACAGAAGTAATTGCCAAGGAGAGAAATTATACACACACACACACACACACACACACACACACACACACGCGTATACACATAATAGTATCATAGCTGTAGTTGTTGTTGTTGTTTAAATTATCTGCTTTGCTCCAGAAAGTTTCTCAGCTTTATGATCATTAACATCTGTGGATTGGGAGCCATGTCAAATATTTGAGATTTCCCAATTCATGGACTTTGGTTTCCTGTTTTGTCATTCACTGTGGCAGGTCAAGAAAAGTTTGCAACTCTTTGCAGAGCAGAGGGAGACACACTATGCTATATGAATTGAACACGTTTCTGTTTGTTATAGTCTTCATGCACAAAAACTTATCTGAATCTTTTTATATGTTTTGTAGACCTTGGCAAACCAGTGGCTTATTTTGTTCATGTGTATTATGAAATCCTTCATCCACTGTGAAGAGGGTGGGAGAAATAAATTTGTGGAAAAGTCTTCATTTGTCTATCCTAGGAGTTTCTCCAAAGCATACTATGGATTGCTTAGCTTTATTCAGAAAAAAAATCAGCTCCAGAATATTCTGCTAACTTAGTCTGAATTAGTTAAATATACAACTAACTGGTAGTTGTGTTTATTCATCAGTAGTGAAAATAAAATAGATACAGATTTCTCATACAAATTTAACTGCTTTGTTTGATTATTGTTTTTACTCTTTCTTGTTCCTGCCTCCATCTTGGTCTCATCATTTCTGAAGAACTAGTTCCATTTTCCTTGTTTACCATTTTCTCCCTTATCCCTGTAGTTGAAAGGCTAAGTGAACAAACACAGAGTTTTTTTTATTCCCAACCAACCACGGAACAGTCATTTCCTTGCAGAATAATTGGCTTAGGGAGAAAGAGACACAGAAAACAAAACAAGTTCATCATGTACAGCTTGGTCTGGCTACACCCCTTTTCCAGAAGCCAGGCTGTGTAAGAGCTGCTGGAGTAGGCACCCATTTAAAGAAAAAATGAAGAAGCAGCAATAAAGAAGTTGTAATCGTTACCTAGACAAACAGAGAACTGGGTTTGACAGTGTTTCTAGAGTGCTTTTTATTATTTTCCTGACAGTAAGTAAAGTTCTATTTTGTTGTGCTATGCCAAATATGTGGGTGGACACTGCTAAAATCAATCTGTTTTTCAGATGTTTCCCAATTCTTATGTGTTTTATGTTAAAGACCTAAGACTAAATTTTTCTGCTTCTTCCCAACCACTTTGTATTGTGTAGATTGTAACAGCAAGACATAGAAAAATGGAAAACATTTGCTTCTGTGCTAGAGAATTATCTGAATATTTTTATGTAAAAATATGAAAGAATTTCATTTTGAGGTTACAGAAACTAAAACAAATTTTTTGTGTTTCTTTATTTGCAAACCTTTGGACAAAATTACTTTCCCATATGATTTCTTTTTGTTTCTTTTAAAACTAATTTTGTAGTTTCCTGAGTTATTCAGGGACTTCTGAATTCAGAAAATTGAGAGAAATTGCTTTATTCTTCTTGTATCTCAGAACCAAGTTTCAAGTAGTTTGAGACTGGATTATGGTTTACAACCTAACTCTTTTGATAAAAGTTGATTCCATCTGAAAGTAAAGTTACAAGAAAACACTTTATTGAGGTTGTATCTAGTGTTAATTTATTATTCAGACAAATTTAAGTAATCAGACTTTTGATGTTAATTTGATTAGCTCTGAGATTTCTGTTTAAATGTAAAGAACAAGAAATTGCTATTAACAGGATGAAATTAATTTAATTACTCTATTCATGTACTTAAAGTTCTCTTATACAAGGCCAAAAATGTGAAATTATCTTATAGGTTCTGAACTTGAATTACAGCTTTTCCATTTCAGTTCTCCAATTTATTGCAAAATTGTGATAATAATCACTCTGCCTTCCCACCATCACCCACTCCCCTAAAAAGCTTAAGGTGAAATATTTGAGGTGAAATTTTACAGTCATAAATTATTGAAATAGTATATTAAATTTATGTTTACACTTTTTAAAGGTAGTAAATATTTTCCTCAACAGTATGATCAAGGTTTCCCTTATTACACTTACTTTTTTCTAGGTTGTATTCCACCATGATTACTTTCTCCTTCAGTGAATAGGCTAAATGAATATGAAACAGAAAAGTGTGTATCAGCAAACTAAAGCACTTCTGTGCAAGAATTTTCTTAAGAAATGGAGGATGAAAAGAGAGAGCTTATTGGTATGTTTAAAAATTTGTCTCTTTCCACAGTTAGCACTCTTACAGTGTTTCAATACCTATTGATTCTCTTATGTTCTCTTTTGACTAGCAAATGGGATTTATTGATTTTACAGTTCTCTCTAGTTATGTTTGTTGAATTGAGAGACTCACCACAGTCTCTGAAGAATAACATAATTAAAGACTAAGATAATTACTCATATAAAAAGAGATTAAGTGAACATTTAATTATATGATAAATTACAGCAACTGCTAGAGCTACTACCAAATGTCATACGCTTACAGCCAAGAAGTACAAAAAAAATGTTGCCAGGAGAAATGGAGACATTTTAATTCTGTGGATTTATTTTCAAGGACATGAATTTTCTACACAAAGATTGTTTTTAAGAATTATGATCAACTAACACCACTGATAGTCAGTTTGCATCAAGCAGGTGGGCTAATCATAGATGACTAGCCTAAATCTCGGTGGCTTAACACAGCAAATGTTTATTTTTAACTCCTCATGGTCTAATGAAAGTTGAGAGTGGAAGTAAAGTAGGTTGGGTGGGTGAAGAAATCTTCTTCACACAATCATTCAGGCACCTAGGCTTCATCCAGGGCCTCCGCCACCATCCTGGACCTTGAAAACCTCTAGAGGATCCTCTGCATTCAGTCAGAACATCAGGAAACAGTGGGACCAAGACAGTGAGAATATAGAAATTTGTATATGTCCATGAACCAGACCTGGAAGTGGTACATATCACTTTTGCCCACATCCTGTGGGCCAGGAAATCATTTGGTTTCACTTAATTTCAGTAGGCTGAGAATGTAGTCTAGCATGGTACCAAAGAGGTAATGATGATTGACACTGGTGAACAGCAATAGTAGTAGCCTCCACCAGCCAGTTCCTTTTCACGTTCTTTAGTTTACAATACAAGGATATGACAACTGGCAAAAATATTGCTATTTGCCAACATAAACTCTATCTAGGATACTCCATGTCTTATAAATTCTATAGTCAGCTGTCCATGCATAAAGAGATTGTTATCCTGTTATTCACTCCATTAGCTTCTATGAGGGCTTCTGCAGGAATTCATGATTTAATGCAAAAGTTTTGTTCTAGTATTAGAGAATGATAAATGTGGCTACTGTCTTAGTATTTATCTTTCATTTGATTCTCCATGCTCAGAGGCTTGGAGAGCAGAGAGAACATAACTGTATAGCACAACTGGAATTTGTTTTCAACAGTATTTGGTATTGACTGAGATCTTGAAGTGAACGCAACCTTAATTCCTTATTTTTCTTTTTTTGTGCATTACAGGAGTGGGGACTCTCAATACTTCTAGGACTGTGTATTGCTCTGTTTTCCAGTTCCATGAGAAATGTCCAGTTTCCTGGAATGGCTCCTCAGAATCTGGGAAGGGTAGATAAATTTAATAGCTCTTCTTTAAAGGTTGTGTATACACCAATATCTAATTTAACCCAGCAGATAATGAATAAAACAGCACTTGCTCCTCTTTTGAAAGGTAGGTATACTCATGGCAAAAAAAGAATTACTGATAGAAGTTTATATACTATTGATAAGTTGTCTACACATTAATTTGAAGTTACAGCCATATGTTATGCTAATAACTTAAGTATTAAAATAGCATACAAATCTGGTTAGGTTATTGCTTTCTCTCACAACAATTAGTCTTTGAAATATTTTCAGCTTGATGGGAGTCCAGTTTAGGGAAGTCTATATTTCTATTGGAATATAACTAAACCTAGATTTATACTTTTAGATTTGCAGGATAGTATCTAGAAGGAATATAGTCATTGAAAATTGTGTGTGCTTTTAGCATGTCATACAATGATTAAGATTTGTATTTCAGGAGAAAAACATCTAAATAAATAAAATAGGTCATGGTTATTGAACAATAATTTCATAACTTTGAAAAGTAGAAATGAATAATCTGATGATTATTCTGTTCTGAATGTAGTACAATCAGTAAACATCTTTAAAAGTCTTTATTCTAAATGAGATCATTATGATGTAACCAAAATAAGCAAAATGCATATTTTATTCATGGGCAAATTGGGTTCAGTTTGGCTATTTACTCTTTAATCCTCCATTCCTGACAAGTGAAATTCCTAGCTATTGAAAGTAGAGTCACTTTTTAAAAATCTTGTTTTCTGCAGAAGGCAAAGGTCATGTAAATTGTCTTTGCTTCAGTAAATCTGAAATAAGGAATCCCTGACTATATAGTAACTACAACAATTACTTCTGTTTTTGTACTCCGATTCTCTTATGCATACTTAATCTGGCACAATGTTTTTTTATGTACTTAAAACTTGCCCTGATACTTGTCATTATGAAAAGAAAACATGTAATTCTTATGCATGTCTTCTGATTGTAGAATCTAAACCATTAAAAGAAAATTTCCCCCCTCGCATTTGGGTTCAAGTTTGATTTAAATGGAAAATGATTTTAAGTCTAATGAAATTATATGGGGAAACAGCTGAATATCACATTATGTTGTGGCAAAACTCTGTTACAATTTTCTGTCTATTTTTACCTTGTAATTCACAGGAACAAGTGTCATTGGGGCACCCAATAAAACATACATGAATGAAATACTTCTGGAAAACCTTCCATATGCTATGGGAATCATCTTTAATGAAACTTTCTCTTATAAGTTAACATTTTTACAGGGATATAACATTCCACTTTCGAAAGAAGAAGGTTTCTCAGGTGACTTTCCGTATCAAATATATTATGGCATTTTTCATGTTTTCTGCATAAAGAACAGGTGAGGGTGGGCAACAGAGATGCTTTCAATGACACATGAGAAAATAAAGAAAGCCCATTTCATTACTGAACTTATTTCAAGGTCAATCGTATGTTCCTGCTACAGGATGACTGCAAAAATTGTAGAGTCACCCAATATGTATGTTTTGAGCACGCACATGCATGTGTCAAAGGGCACATGAGTAACCAAGACTGACAGGCCCCAGCCTCAGGTGAGATTCCAGTTTAGCAGCAAAGACAGACATTGAACAAGTACAAGAAAAAATGTTTCATGGGCACTCAGGCCAAGGGTTCCTAATAGTGGGATTAGAGAAATCTTACCTGGGGAAATGATGTTTAAAGGGAGACCAGAATGAATAGCAGGTGTGAGGTGCTAGAAGCATTGTGTTTCAGATAGAAGAAAGGTAATTGTGAAGGCCCTGAGGTGAGAAAGGACATCTGTTCCTATATCTGGAAGAAGACCAGTATAGCTGAACAAGGAACATGAAAAGGAATGTAATGGGAGAGTGAAGCTGAAGTCATTCAAGTGCTACCTCCTGTGGCATCTTGTAAATCTAGGCAAGGAATAGCCACGGAGTCACTTTAATCAGGGCAAAAATGTAATTTGGTTTCCAAGATTAGGGGAGCACTCCAGATATAGCCTGGAGAATAGATTGACGAGAGGCTCTGGAGAATGTCAAGAAACAAGGAGTCCATTATGACTGGAGCAGAGTGTTTGCTTTCATCTCCTTTTTATTTTCTAAGACTTTCTAAGCAGGCTGTGGTCTGCAAAAATAAAATTGCCTTATTAAAAGCTTTCATTTATTTTCTTCCTTTTTCTGTGTGGTTAACAGTCTACTGGTGAGCCAGGCATGGTGGCTCATGCCTGTAATCCCAGCACTTTGAGAGGCCGAGGTGCATGGATCACCTGAGGTCGGGAGTTGAAGACAAGCCTGGCCAACATGGTGAAACCCTGTCTCTACTAAAATACAACAATTAGCTAGCAATGTGGCCTGTGCCTATATTCCCAGCTACTCGTTAGGCTGAGGTAGGAGAATCACATGAACCCAGGAGGTGGAGTTTGCAGTGAGCTGAGATCACACCACTGCACTCCAGCCTGGGCAACAGAGTGAGACTTCATCTCAAAAACAAAAACAAAAACGAAAACAAAACACCACCACCAAAAAAGTTTACTGGTAGAGTCTCCTCTAGATTGTTTTCTTTCCAATACTTGTTTCATATTCTCCAACTGCCCTCATCCCATAATGTTGGCTGTGCTTTTCTTTGTGCTTACAGCTCATTGCTGGGATGGATATGGTGAGTTTCCATGTAAATTGACCAAATACTGGAATAGAGGATTTGTGGCTTTACAAACAGCTATTAATACTGCCATTATAGAAGTAAGTGCTTGATTGAAAAATTCTACTAATTAATGTCAATTACTTCCAGAGACCTTAAGATTTTGATGAAAGATAATTGTCTTAGTCTGTTTGTACTGCTACAATAAAATACTTGAGACTGGGTAATTTGTAAAGAACAGAAATTTATTTCTGGAGGCTGAGAAGTGCAAGATCAAGGTGTTGGCAGGCTGAAAGACTGGTGAAGGTCCATTCCTCATAGATAGCACTAAGTGTCCTCACATGATGGAAGAACGGAGAGCAAAACATGCCTCAGCTAGTTCCCTCTAGCCTTTTACAAGGCACTAATCCATTCATGAGGGCTCCACCCTCATGACCCAACCACTACCCCAAAGGCCCTCCCTCCTAATACCATCACAATGGGAATTAAGTTTCAACAAGAATTTAGGAGGGACCACTTTCAAACCGTAGCAATGATACATAATCAGATTTTCCTATGGTTATATAATGAAGTAGATATTCAGACCAAGGAACACATTGCATATCTATTTGAAAACTTTAAAGCCAATGTTACTGGTTTTAAAACTAATTTTGAAGTGGTTGTAGAGTCACAGAAGGCTGCAAATACAATGTACAGGGAAGTGCATGTAGCCTTCATCCAGTTGCCTTTACTGGGAACATCTTGCATAACTACAATATAGTAAGAAAAATTGGAGAACTGACATTAGTAAAATACACAGAGCTTACTCATAGTTCACCAGTTTCTATCTTTTAAATAATAATTATGTTTGTTTAAACTCTACTTTAGATCACAACCAATCACTCTGTGATGGAGGAGTTGATGTCAGTTACTGCTATAACTATGAAGACGTTACCTTTCAGAAGTAAAGATCTTCTTCACAATGAGATATTTATTTTCTTCTTCTTGCTTCATTTCTCCCCACTTGTATATTTTATATCGCTCAATGTAACAAAAGAGAGAAAAAAGTCTAAGAATTTGATGAAAGTGATGGGTCTCCAAGATTCAGCATTCTGGTGAGTGACTAATTCAAGTAGCACAAGTTAATAAACAGGAAAATTAAGAAGCAGTGAAAAAGTGTTATTGTTGCAGAGCATCATGGTTTAAACTTGATGCATTGGCTACTTTTTCTTTTGTTCTGAGTTTTTTATTTAGTCTGTTGAATTTTGTCATGCAAAATAGTGCTTATAATGTGCTGAGCACTTTTTCTGTGCCATGAATGTCTTAAGCCAACCCTGACATAGAGGAACTGTCATTCGTTTTATAAGCAAGGAAAATGAAGTTCAAAGAGAATAAGAGAATTGCCCAATGTGAGATGAAGGGTAAGTGCTGGAGCTGAGACTCCAACCCAAGTGCCCTGAATGCAACTTGTTTGCTCGCCTTGGTCTCCTTACAGTTAATAGTTGATTTCTCCAGATTTTCTCATGTTGAAGAGAGTATAATCCTATAATCCTATAAAAGATGACTTGTGTACAGGGGTTTGGCCACAAGGCATAGATTTTTTGGAGCAAGTAAATACTATATGTTGGAATTAAATGAGAGAGCTCACACAATATACCTAGGACATACAACACAAAGGCTGGCATGTAAGAAGGCCTTAGTAAGGGCATTTGCTTTATATATTGATATTTATATCTTGCCCCAATCCACATATAATTTAAAGTGATTTTGAAATAATGTGTGTGTATACATATATATGTGCTATAGGTACATATTTACATACATTATGTATGTATATATACACGAGCAGGTGTACACATACATACACACATATATATGTACACACACACTCATGTATGTATGTAGGTAGATAGATATGTATTTGTATTATAATAAAGACAAATAATTTGAAGTAGAAATAAAGACCTAGCAAATAGGCCAGGCACACTGGCTCACACCTGTAATCCTAGCACTTTGGGAGGCCCAGGCAGGCGGATCACCTAAGGTCAGGAGTTCGAGACCAGCATGACCAACATGGTGAAACCCCATATCTACTAAAAATACAAAACTAAGCTGGGTGTGGTGGCGTGTGCCAGTAATCCCAGCTAGGAGGCTGAAGGAGACTGGGAGGCTGAGGCAGGAGAATTGCTGGAACCTGGGAGGCAGAGGTTGCAGTGAGCTGAGATCACGCCACTGCACTCCAGCCTGGGTGACAGAGTGAGACTCCATCTCAAAAAAAAAAGAAGGACCTAGCAAATAATCAGTAAGTAAGATTGGCAGATAGGAATGCAAATCATACAAGCTCCAAGCTTCCAAAAGGCTTTTGCAATACTATCAGTGACAAAATTCATACTGTCTGCCTAGAGAAAGTAAAAAAGGAAAAATAATTTGTTAATTTTACCCCAAAAGAAATATAACATTTGTTACATTAAATCCTGGGAGATTTTCTTCTATCTACTCCCCGTATGAAGCAAATACTCTTTACGGTTTTGGAACTACCTGGAATGGATGAGAAATTATGAATTGAACAATTCCTTGTGAGCCACGTGTTACCTGAAATGAAACTACGGTCCAGTAAATTTTTAATTTTCTATAAAATATATTTTATTAATGGAGAGAATCTTACTTCTAACAGACATAAATTGTAAGATAGAAAAAGAGGAACCTGTGTCTTCAAACAAAAAAGAGAGAAGGAGAAGTTTTTGCAGTGGAACTTCGGGAAATACAAAATAATGTACATAGAGCCTCCCATGGAGTCAGGAGGGAACCTCTGTAAAAGGGACCTGCTTTCTGTCCAGGGCATGTCCTATGGGGCAGTGTCCCTGCAGTCACCTGAGACCAGGGAGGCATGAGCAACTCTATATTAAAGTCAGAAAGGTATGGGACATTTGGGTGTGAATTCATTCTCAGGATAAGTGATTCTTAGTATGTATGCGACCTAAAAACTTAGCAAAATAAATTCATATATGCATCCTTAAAACTAAGAAGAAAAAAGATTCTGAAATGTTTCTACTAAGTGCAGGGTATCTAGTGGAAATAAACTTTATGACAGGTTCTTTTTACTAATGTAATAAATGTGAAATGTGATCAGTATTCTTTAAGTATAATGCCTGAATTGCTTTGTTTTTAGCAAGATGGTTTTTATAACTTATTATTCCACTCCACCCCTGCAAGTGGTTCCTTTTTCTAAGTAGTGGCAATTTCTAGGTAATTTCTTTCATTTATAATTTTCATATCCTGTGGTTTTTCAATTCCTACCTAAAGTAGTTCCCTTCTGGATTCAGGAAGTGGGCTTTACAGAATGTGATATGTTTTTTAAAAATGCTGATGTTTCTAACACAGACTTAATCATTGTAATGGCGTGAAATTTAAAGAGAAGTCAAATAACCAATAAATCCAGTGTAAACATGTTCTATTGGGACATGTTGATGCAAAGTCCTGATTTTAATACTTGTGCTATATGCTTCAGCTATTGAATTCTCATTTTATTAGTCAATGTTAAGTAGAGGAAAGGTCTCTTGACAGAGATAAAGCCTACATCTTCATGAACTCTGTTACCAATTTATTTTGTGACCTTAGATAAATCCCTTAACTAATAATAGGGATTGCAGTTTCCTCATTTGTAAAATGAGACACTTGGGCTAAAATACGCTATAGTCTTATTAGATCTAAGATTGAATACTCTTTCTTAATAATCACTTCATAAAAATATCAACACTAGCACCTCTAAGGCAAAATCATGCAAATATTTAAGGGTGCAGCATACTTTATACAAATTTAAGTGAAGAAATCATAAATAGGAATAGAGAGAATAGAATGGGCTTAGTAGAGTTGTGAAATTTCAATTTTCTACTATGAAAGAGACTGGAGGTGCTGCCTGCTGAGATTCTCATGGATAGTCAAATGATCAACTGCCCCAGTGTTTTTAGTGGTACTTGATTGATCAGAGGCTTTTAAGTTGCTTACAATTCTACAATTAGGATGGTATGGCAATATCTAACAAAGCTGAAGGTACAAAATGCTTTGAAACACTCTTGTACATTTTTCTCAAAAAAGACAAGTACGAGAATGTTCTTGGCATTGTAATAAAAAAAAAATGGAAACAACCTAAATTTCCATGGGCAGCAGAATTTTGGGTCATATTCTCATAATGAAATATTATACAGCAGTGTATAATACTGTTAATGCTGATTGATAAAGACAGCTTGCAGAAGAATACATACATATGATATTGTTGATACTGTTTAATAAATAGTCATACTATTTATATACAACACACGCACACAGAGCTGTTGCCTAACATGTAGGTACAAACAAGGCACAATGGCCCAGCTGTGCTTACAAGTAGCTTAATTAATTTTGTCTTTTTTTTTTTTTTTTTTTTTGAGATGGAGTCACTCTGTCACCCAGGCTGAAGTGCAGTGGCGTGATCTCGGCTCACTGCAACCTCGGCTTCCAAGGTTCAAGCAATTCTCCTGCCTCAGCTTCCTGAGTAGCTGGTACTACAGGCATGCACCACCACACCCAGCTACATTTTTTTGTATTTTTAGTAGAGACGGGTTTCACCATGTTGATCAGGCTAGTCTGGAACTCTTGACCTCAAATGATCCACCTGCCTTGACCTCCCAAAGTGCTGGGATTACAAGCGTGAGCTACCGTGCCTAGCCTTGGCATCCTTTTTTATTGGTTGGTGCCTGTAGCAGTGTTCAGTATATATCATCTCTGTGTGCATATGTGGTAAAGGCAATGAAAATGAATGACAATTATAAAGAAGGAAAATTGCGATTGAAAAAGGATATGCAGTGAGCTTCTGCTGTAGGATTTACAGTATAGTTATTAATCTAGAAGGTACAAAGGTAGTTATATTTTGTTCTTTAGATGCTTTTGTGTATATTAACTATTTTGTAAATAAGTTAATATAATTTATATAACTTTTTGTCTTTATTTAGGCTCTCCTGGGGTTTAATCTATGCTGGCTTCATCTTTATTATTTCCATATTCATTACAATTATCATAACATTCACCGAAATTATAGTAATGACTGGCTTCATGGTCATATTTATACTCTTTTTCTTATATGGCTTATCTTTGGTAAGTTCATACATTTATTACCACTTTCTCTGCTTTAGATCTTCGCTATATGTAGCTAATATTAATGCCCTAGTAGGTTATTGCAATCACTACTTTCATGTCCATTGTGTGTGCATGTGTGTGTCCTTGTGTGTACTCGAGATAGTTTCTATGGAGTGAAAAAATTATGTAATCCAAATAAAATTTGACCTGCCTTTTGCATGAAGGTCTGAACTAATGAAATGATGTATCAAAAAGAAAAAATGATGCTGACTATAAAATATCAAAGGCTTTTCTGTATGTATTGATGTTGTTTTTTAGGGGTGGACCCCATTTTTTTTTTCCCTTAAGGGTGCCCATCACATGATAGCTGATCACAATATCTCTTCTCCCTCTAATATTCTGTCTCATATGCACTTCTCATTTCGCTCCCGTCTCCCTTCTCTGAACAAAGTCCTCTAATTTCTACCCACCAGGATGTTTTCTGCAGAAAGTACGTAGATGCTCCTTCTTACATTAATTTAGTTTCGTTACATTAATTTAGACCCAAGTCTGCTTTTCTACCCTATCCTCAGCTCTTATTCTAGCTTTCCCCCCACCCTTTACTCAGCAACAAAAGCCCTGCATTTGAGTAGGACAAATAAGGATCCTCTTTCAAAAGAAGTTGAGGAAAGAACAGACTCATTATACCTTAATATTTTCACCACTTTCTCACTGATAAATATTTATGTCATGACATAAAAATCCTTATTTGATTGGGCTGCCAATGATTCTCAGTGAGTTAAATATATTTTATAGCAGTTGAACGTCTTCTCTCTCCTGCAGGTAGCTTTGGTGTTCCTGATGAGTGTGTTGTTAAAGAAAGCTGTCCTCACCAATTTGGTTGTATTTCTCCTTACCCTCTTTTGGGGATGTCTGGGGTTCACTGTATTTTATGAACAACTTCCTTCATCTCTGGAGTGGATTTTGAGTATTTGTAGCCCTTTTGCCTTTACTGCTGGAATGACTCAGGTACGAGCCTAGTTAATTGGTTTATTACTGAAATGTCAAAAGAAGTAGATAACTTCATACCCTGAAGGATCAACACTACTCAAACTATGAACTTTTATTCTAAGCAATTTTTCTAAAGTTAAACTTTAAAATGTTATTATTACATTGTAGAAAAAAAGTCACCTCACAAAGAAACTTAAAATTTAAAAAATCCTCCAGATTTCACCTCTCAGATATATTTTCATTTTGAAGTATTTTCTTCTAGGTTGTATTCCTATATACAAATATTTACTTTTATTACTATTCATTTAACATAATGAAAATATCTGCTAGTTTATTAAAATTTTTATATGAACCTACTTTTATTGTATAAACTATGAATAAACTATTGTATGTATAAACTATTGTATTGTATGTATAAACTATTGTATAAACTATGAAAAACTTTCCAAACACAAGCATAGTTTAACAGATAATTAAAAAGTAAATCAAAGTATCCATGAACTAGATCAAGGAATAGAATGTCGCCACCAGTCACAAACCCCTCAGAACACTCCTTCATAAAGGTAAAAATTTTATGATATTCACTTCTTTGCTTTTCATTACCACCTAAGTATGTGTTCCTAAATAAAATTTTTGGTTTTGCATATTTTAAACTTCATAGGAGTGATGTTGCACAAAGTGTATTTTTGAAAATCTCTCTTTTTTCATTCAACGTGACGTTTTTAGGTGGCAGCATAGTTTTTGTGTAGCTATAGTGTAGTGTTATGTAGCATCCTATTGTGTTAATATATTATCAATTTTCTTATCGATAGATTATGATAATTTTTAGTTTTTGAGCATTTTTAATAAAGCTGCTACAAACATTCTAGTACACATTTCCTACTGAATATGGACATTCCATTCTGTTCATTATGTTAATATAACAAACAGAATAGTGGGGCTGAGAGTATACAAATATTAATCTTAGTAGCTACCACCAAATATTTTTCCAAAGTGGTTGCATCAATTTAGTTTTACATCAACAGTGTTTCAGAATTCCAGTTTTTCTAACACTTCACTGGGATTTAGTATTGTCAATCTTTCACATTTTAGTCATTCTGATGGTTATGCAATGATATAATCATTGTAGTGTTAATTTGCATTTTCCCGATTCCAATTATTGATGACGTTGAATGCTTTTGTATATGCTTAGTGGATTATGAATTTTCTTTTTTCTACATTACCTATCCAGGTCTTTGACCCATTTTTCCTCTGAGTTTTCTATCTTCTCCTGATTGCTTTTTTAGGATTCCTTATACATGTTGAACATCCGACATTTTTCCATTATTTGTTGCTAGCATTTTTCCTCTCTTAATGGTACCTGTGATGAACAGAGATACATAATTTTGATAAAGTCCAATTTTTCAAGTTTCTCTTTTATGTAGAATGCTTTTTTAAAATCAATTTAAGGAATCATTGCCTACACCAAGTTTACAAATATATTTTCTGACTGTTTATCTAGAATATTGACTGGTTCAGCTTTTACGTTAAGATATAAAATCCATTTCAATATAACTTTTGTGTGTGTATAGGTAGAGACAATATTAATTTTGCTACACAAATATCCAATTTCTCCAGTTCAATTTATCAACTAGACTATCCTTTCCCTGAATGAATTGCAATCTTTCTTTTATTATAACTCAACCAATCATGTATTGGCCAAAATGCCTACCCTTGCACTGTGGCCACATTGTCTTAATTGTTTTGCTTTATCGTATGTCTTGTTATCTGGCAGTAACAGTTTTACCTCTTTAATCTCTTTTTCAAGAGAGCCTTGTCTATTCTAATTTCTTTGCAATGATGTAAATTCTAGAATTAGCTTATCAAGTTACATAATCACACACTTAGATGCCCGTGCAAAGCTATTAAGAGTGTGATGCAGTTGAATTTTTTGATCAGTTTGAAGAAAATTGTCATCTTTTTTTCAGCCATGAACATAATCTATCTTTGCATTCATTTAAGTGATCTTCAATTTTCGTTAATAATTATCTTATTTTTATTTTTATTTTGAGACAGGATCTTGCCGTCACCCAGGCTGGAGTGTACAAACACAGCTCACTGCAGCCTCAACCTCCTGGGCTTAAGTGATCTTCCCTTCTCAGCCTCGCGAGTAGCTAGGACTATAGCCATACACCAGCACACCTGGCTCATTTTTAATTTTTGTAGAGAGTTGGTCTCACTGTGTCTCTCAGGCTAATCTCAACCTCCTGGGTTCAAAAAAGCGATCCTCCCAACTCAGCCTACCAAAGTGCTGGGATTACAGGTGTGATCCATGCACCTGGCCTGTTTTAGTTTTCACTGTAGAGGTCTTACACGTTTTTATTTGATTCGTTCCGACACTTTTGATATTTTTCATGCTATTATAAATAGCATCTATGTTTAAATTCTTATTTTTGAACATTTGTTGTTAATGTAGAGAGATGCAACTGATTTCTGTATGTTGGTGTTATATCCAGCATTCTTGTTATATTCTCTTATTAAACTCAATATTTTTTCTGAGTTTTATATTGGAATTATATATAATCATGTTGTCTTCAAATAATGATGGCTTATATTTTTCCCATCGCAATCCTTATGCTTTTTATTTCTTTTTCCTACTTTCCTGCACAGGTCCAGACCTCTAGTACAATAATGAATAGAAATGCAGGCAGAATAAAAGCTTTCAACGTTGTGCCATTAAATATGATGCTTATTGTTGGTCTTGGTGCATGTAATTCATCAGCTTAAGGAAGATTCATCTTCTTAGTTTGTGAAGATATTTTCTTTATTAGGAATAGATATCATATTTTATCAAATGGTTTTTTCTGTGTCTATTATATTGATCACATTATTTTCCTATTTAATCTGTTTTATGTTTAATTACATTGATTGATTTTCAAATGTTGACCCAATTTTGGATTCCTAGAATAAATTCAACTTTATCATGAAAATGTTAACATTTTAACATAGACTGAGAAGCTGTATAGTGTGCAGGGTAAGGAACTGGACTTAGGAGTAAGACTTTCTCTGTTCTAATTTCACTTTGCCGCTTTTGGCTACTCAACTTTGCTGTGCCTTAGTTTTATCATATGTAAAATGCAGGTTAAAATCTTACTATTTTTATAAGCTTTATTGCTTATCTGATGGAGTTTTAAGGAAGATTAAATGGGATAATATATAAAACACTTAGAACAGTGCCTAGAACATAGTTGCTGTTATTATATGGCAAAATTCTAAATACAAACTTTTATTTGAAATAATAACTAGAAAAGGAGGTAAGTTCTCTTTTTATCTAATTAGAGGCTTCCAAAAATTTATTATATTCTTTCCAACATTTGTATTTCCTTTGTTGCCCAGAATAGATATTTGTAATATTGCAATGATTTTATGAAAACAAACAAATGAATTATAATTTAAATTCTTATACTTAGAACATTGTTTTTATTAAATACATGTTTATTTCTAATTATTTTTCACTGTAAAATAGAAATATTTTGACCAATACCTTTATTTACTTAATTAAATATTTGACTAGTAACTACTAAGTGCCTCTTGAAAAAGCTAGTTAATAAATTAATACTTTTTGCTGCTATGCCAAGCTATTTATTTATTTATTTTAAACATTTATTTTTATTTTTTGAATCTTAGATTATCAAACTGGATTATAACTTGAATGGTGTAATTTTTCCTGACCCTTCAGGAGACTCATATACAATGATAGCAACTTTTTCCATATTGCTTTTGGATGGTTTCATCTACTTGCTATTGGCATTATACTTTGACAAAATTTTACCCTGTAAGTAATAGTGAGTTTTTCTCTGACCTCTATAGTTATTAATTACATTGAATATATTTTTTAAGATTATATAGACTTTTAAAATGAATATTAAATATTTCCCATTTCAAACTAATAAGTTCATTATTTCTACTTCATAGTTTTTAATGGTCTAATGAAATTTTTATGTAAAAACAATTCTTATGACTTTACTATAACAGTATATTATAATTGTATGACAACAATAATTATAATACATCTTATAATTATGTGGTAATTGAATAATGTTAGGTATTCACGGATCCCTGAAAGTGTTTTGAAAGGGTCATATTAGGACTTGTGTCAGAACAAGATAAAATAAATTAGTTCTTATGGTTGTTTGGCTGGTGGGAGGCCATTATACTGTGGAAGTGCTTTCTCGTGAATATTTGTTCAGCATCATTCTCAAAATGTTTTATATATTGTTCATATTTGCAGAAGTATATTGATTGCCCTGTTAGATTATCTTGCAAACAACCAAAAATTTCACATAAGCCCAGAATTTTTTCACACACTCTAGAATGAGAAAGTTTTTTTTCTGGCACAATCTTCTTGTTTATCCTCTTATTTTATACCTTCCTTCCACTATTTAAGGTTGTCTTATAGGTTTTCTCTGTATTTACTTGTACATATTCCTGTCTTTCTGTGACTTCTGGTTGATATGTGAAGGCCCTTAATAATAAATTCAACCTCATTTTTTAAACTGGAAAAATATATTTAAAATGTTACTATAAATGTATTCTAAACAAATACAGTTTCTCCATGTATTCATGCCTAAGCAGGAATATATAGATTTCAATATTATGTTCAATTATGTTGCTATGGTCAAATTA
Organism: Theropithecus gelada; assembly: GCF_003255815.1. NCBI lineage: Eukaryota > Metazoa > Chordata > Mammalia > Primates > Cercopithecidae > Theropithecus > Theropithecus gelada. Next base: position 42,532,215 of record NC_037684.1, on the reverse strand, counting down.
TTTAAGTTCACAAACATGTCTACAATTATTTTTATGTACTATGCTAAGGTTTTGTGTTTTCCCAAATATTTGGTTTCATTCATTCACCTAAATACCTTTTAGGCCACATTAAAAAAAATTTTAATAAATATGTTTATTGGGTGATACAAATCTCTTTCTCATGAGCCTATTATCAAGGATAATGCAACCCATTGTTAAGACTGGAAAAAAAAGGAGATATAATGGGTTTCCTTGTTGGGAGTCCTTTTCTACAGATGTAGACAACAGAGGCTCTAAGATCTGTACTAATGTCTTGATCAGAGAAAAGCTGGAGTCCAACTCAGCTGGTCATACACCTAATATTTTATTTGAACCTCACTTTCATATTGACTTTCTTTTTTTTGATCACATTTTATTTATACTTTGTTGAAAGCTGTATTATATTGTTTAACTTTTGCAATATGTTATTTCCTTTGAATTCTGATTGTTTACTTCATTATCAAGTTTTCTTCTTAATAATAAATAGAGTTTTAGAAGAAAAAAGTGTCTCTATGATGCTTAAAACTTCAAGGCATTCTGCATTGTTGTGAGCAAGGCTTCTTTGCTCATTGTTTTACTATTACTGATCCTATTTTGTTGCCTCTTGATTACTTAGATGGAGATGAGCGCCGTTATTCTCCATTATTTTTCTTGAATTCATCATCTTGTTTCCAACACCAAGGGACTGATAATAAGGTTATTGAGAAAGAAATTGATGCTGAGCATCCCTCTGATGATTATTTTGAACCAGTAGCTCCTGAATTCCAAGGAAAAGAAGCCATCAGGTAATCACACTTATAATTAATACTAATACATGAGCACAAGGCTAAAGAATTATTAACCAAGAGCATCAGGGTGAGCTTGAGGCAAAATATTGAAGGAGAAGATACTTGTTTTTGTCAATGTTACTTCGAATTGCTCCATTTCCATCACCATCAATTTCTTCTGTTACTTGAAAGGAAAATTATCCTTGATTATCAGCTCCATATCATATTATCCACCCACACTTTATCTTGTCCCCCTTTCTGCCTCTTTCTCTTGTGCCTACCTCTCTTTTATACTTGCTCCTTTCATTCTGTGAACCTCTCTCTCTGTGATTTCATCTGGCTTTATACGGTAAGTTGGAAGAAGTAAGAAATTCTGAATCAGAAATTCTTAGATCCTAATACTCTCGTCTCTCATTTGATGTGTAATCTCGGAAAAATGAGTAAATTTTATGAGTCTCAGTGTCTTCTATGAAACAAGATTAATATTGACTTTGTAGGGTTGTTATGAGATTTAGCATATAACAGAATTGTATGAGGAACAGTTAGAATATCTGTTTTTAGCCAGGGATTCTAACTCAGCAGTTTTGGAATTGAACCCAAGTATCATGGATTTCAAAATAGCTTTGTAGATTTTTCTACAAAGTTTGGTACAAAGTTAATGAATCAGAGCTTTAAATAGCAATCGTTTATTTATTAACAGATGTTTACTTAGTGCTGACTATGTACCTGATTTGCACATAATTCGCACAAAAAGCTTATGAGGCAGGTATCTTTATTTTCCCCATTTTGAAAATACAAAAAGTGAAGTAATGACAGCTTAAGCCTTTTACCCAGTATCACACAACTCACAGGTGGAGAACTGGAATTGTAATCCAGATAGTCTGGCTCTACAGTCTATGCTCTTAACATACTATTGAGATGTCAGGAGGCAAAAGAAAATGAATAAATAGAGAACCATAGCTAGGAAGTGAAATCTTTCCAAGACAAAGAGACCTAACCCATATACCTAGGCTTCCTCCATCTAGTTCTTAACCAGTTTTCCATTTAAGTTTTCTGAGTGGGGCAACAGCCCTTCCTCTGCTCTAGCTAGGAGTATACCAGCTCTATAGAAAATATCCATCCAAACAAGAAAGGCAAAGTGAGGAATAATTCTGTAAAACTCAGTTATAGTGTCATCAATCCTTCTTTACCAGTTGAGGGCACAAAATCATATTGTATTATATTATTATTCAAATTATAGTAATTCTCAGATCCAATCTTCTAACAAAATCTTTTACTTACAAAGACCTCAAAATTTTCTTTGTTCTTCTACTGCTGCCTAGTGGCCTAGGAGAGAAAGTAAAATGTCCTCCAGCCCCACCTTCCCCTGACTTCTCCCCTCTTCTCCCACACCCCCACTGTGCCTCCAAACCTAGCCAATGTATACAATGTTGACTAGGCATACCTGTCACCTGGTCTGGATTCTTAGCTCAGGTGGAGACCCAAGGCAAACCAGGGAAAGAAAGTAATTTGATGCAAGTACTATTCACTAAAGCTTTTGGCTCCATTGTGGGGCACCTCACCCCTGATCCACACCAAAGCGAGAAAGTAGGCTTAGGCAGTCAATGTTGTAGCTCTTTAATGACAAGGTGGGACACACTCACTGACTGTTAAAGCAGGTCTGGGGCTGCAAGGCATTCTAAAACTGCCTTTCGACCATCCAACAGTAGATGCAGTTTCCAATCCACAAGTTTTATCTCTTCTTTCTTCACAATGATCATTTCTTAGTAGCATCATTACTCTTCCCCACCTCTAGACAATGTCAAATCTTTTCCAATCAGTTCCAACGTGTGAATTCTATTTTGTATGAATACAAAAGGCACTAAGGCATTGATTTTTTTCTTCCTATGTGGTCTGCTTTATATAAAAATGAACTCTTCTCCTTTATATACGAGCGCTTTATATACAAAGGAACTCTTCCCCTAAGATACGTAGAGCTTACAGGATATGTAACCTTTAAGCTCTATGTATCAGGGATATGGATGAAAGCTTGTAGAATTCTAACCAGAATCATGATTCTGGATTTGTAAAAATATACAGTTTTTATTCACAACTGGTTCTTCCTCATTCATAACCCCTAAGTCACATTTTCTCTGGGGGCAACTGTGTGCACATATGTGCATTCCTATAACTATAGACCATTCAGGCAATATTCCCAGAACACAGGTAGGATGTCTGCCTGCCCCAGATGTAAATGTCTGATTTCATGTCACCAGCCCCTCTTAAATGGAATTTTCTTTATTAAAACAAAACATTAAAGTTTCACTTCAACAGGGATTCCATTTTACAAAGAAATGCTGAAATAAAATACCTGGTGAGACTCATCACCTTTTAACTTTGCTTAATTCATTCACTCAACAAACATATTGCTGCTGGGTTCTTTACTAATCTTTAGGGCTGCAAAGATGAACAATAAACTGTCTTTCAAGGAGCACACAGCCTAGGGAAGAAGATAAATAGGTACATGAAATTCAATGTGATAAATGTAGGGATAGAGATATTAACTACTGTTATTTAGTCAATAGAAGTGTTAACTACCCTAGTTCAGGGAAATCGAAGAAGAGAACATCTATTTTTCTTTTAAATAGTTAAAAATTACTGAATAAATTTAGGCTTTTAAAGCTGACATATTTACCATCCGGGTTGAACAGATATAAACATTATTGTCATATTACACAGATATAAACATTATTGTCATATTTGCTTTGTATTTTTGATGGATATATTATATGTTTATTTAAAGTCCCTTTTGATCTCTTTAAAATATTTTCTCCCTGCTTCATCAGGATTGACCTTTATAATGGATTTGGTGTTCCCACTTTCCATTCATATATTTACATATTGTACCATACACTTATAGCTCTAAACAATATGTGATATAGATATATGTGATATAACTCTGTGTGTTTTTATCTCCTATAATCTATAAATAGTATCAGACTTCACTTAAGTTTCTACATATTGCTTCTACACTCAGCATTTTGCTTTTTGGGATCTATTCATAGTGCTGACTATGGGCTAATGCATTGGTTTTAATTTTTATATAAAAATATTCTAAGATATGAGTCTACCATTTTTATTTATCTTTTCTTACATTAAAGAATATTCTGGTTGTTTCTAATTTTTTGCTCTGACAAATGATGTTGCAATGAACATTCTTTTAAGAATAAGACAGATAAAAAGGATAAAAAGGTTCATTTGTGCATATGTACATATGTGCATGTGAGTGCATGTGTATGTGTATACGTATATGTGTATGACACACCCAGCAGAAAAGACAAAAAGCGCTAAACTTTATGCAGGATATAAATGGTGGTTTGGTGATCCTGACACATAAAACATAAGGCCGAGGATGCCGAAAGATGTCACTGGACAGACCATGAGTGGCTGCTTCATGTGGTACAAAGTAGCCTTGACTTTCCCTTTGAGGCTGATGAGGAACATTGAGGAGTAAATAAAATGGATTTTAAAATATAAATTTTTTAAATGGACCCAAGACTTGAACTATTTTAGAGTTAAATTTTACAAAAATGATACCAGGCTGGATGGGTGATGAATCTGAGTGAGAATCAAGAAGAGAGTAGTTGAATGTCCATGCTGCCAAGTAAGATCCAGCGTGATGGGGGAATGGGTTTAGGTGACAATGCAATGAAGTCTGTTCTGGATATGCAGTTTTAGAGCAGTTAATTCTCAAACCCAGCTTCACATTAGACTCATTTGGAAGAACATTTGATATATCCCAATCCTCAGCCTTTACTGCCATGAAAAACTCATCACCCCAGATCAGTTAATGTGAATCTTTTTTCTGTGAACTCTGCAGAGAAGTAATTAATGTGAATATAATATGAATCTCTGAGGGTTGTTTGCAGGCATCAGTTCCCTTTGGAATTCTAATGTGTATTCACAATTGACAACTACTGATTAAGAGCAGTGTGTGTGTGTGTATGTGTGTGTGTGTGTGTATGTATGTGTGTGTGTGTGAGAGAGAGAGACAGAGAGAGACTATCTATCCAGCAAGCTATTAGATGTGTGAGTCTAAAGATCAATGAAAAGGGTGGGGTCAATATTAGGTTGATGCTAAAACAAAAAATCCAATAAGAAAACTTCTGGAGAGAGTCTCAAATGAGAAGATCCATCATATACATGGAGAACCCTGTGGAACATCAAGCTGATGTGTCTGATGAAGTAAGAGGACTTTATTAGGAAACAGAAAAGGAACATTTAGAAAAATAAGAAGCAAAGCAATTAAGTCACCACTAACAAAGAGAAAGTCATCAACAGTGACTTATAATCCAATACGTAAGAATAGAAAAGTATTTGTTGTATTTTATAATTAGGAGGTCACTAATGATTTCATTATGAAGTGGTTCACTGGAGTGGTGAGTTCAGAAATCAGAGTGCAATTGAAGAGGAATTAAAGGTCAGGAAGTGAAAATGGCAAGTTTATTTTGAGAATTTTGTACAATACAGGGAGGAGAGAAATCAAATTGTGTCCAAAGTAGAGCTGAGTTCAAAGAGGAGCTATTAGGGAGGACTGTAAAAGATGCAGGTGCCAGAGTGTCTGACTAATAAACTAACAATATACAAGACGTGGAGAGGATGCAGGATGCCAGTTTAAGGCCCCAGGTAAATGAGCTGATCTTGAACAGGGGGAAGAACCAACTATTCTAAAACTCGAGGAAGAAAGTGAGGATAATTACACAGCATTCTACTTTTCTAGACAAAATACTAGTAGTTTAATTGTAACTTGAGAGAGACTCCTTTATTTTCTACCTCAGGGGAAATGATTAATCAAAAATAGGTCTTTTTCTTTCTGAATAGACTATGCCATCCCTTATTTCACATAAAGTGGTTGGCTGCAGCTGTCACTATGACTAGGGCTATTAATGGCTTGTGCTATTTTCACTTCTGTGTTGGCTAAGTAAGCACCCTTTTTGTTATTTCAGAATCAGAAATGTTAAGAAGGAATATAAAGGAAAGTCTGGAAAAGTGGAAGCATTGAAAGGTAAAGAAAAACATTGAAACATTTCATTCTTTCACTTATTTCTTTATTATAAAAAAGGGAAACAATTCGATGTGAAAAAATTTGAAGCATATAGATAAGCAAAAGAAAAAAGAATGCAAATAACCCAATGCTATCACTTGGACATTAATCATGATTAAGAATACACTGTAAAATTCTTCCAGATATTGCATGGATCTATTAATTTATAAAAATGGTATACAATGAAAGATGCAATTTATCTTTGCTTTTAAAGATTAATCTGCTATGAACAATATTTTATATATTGTCACTGTGAGGAAAGAACATCTAAACTGAAATCTGATAAAGGTTTTATACTAGCTGGTGAATTTACATAGTTTATATGTACTGGTGAGGTTAACTGAAGCAAGATGAATAAAACCATTGACTATGAATTAAATTTCACAAGCCAATATCCTATTACAAACATAATTTATCATTTGAAATGAAAAAACACATTTTGATACAAAATATTCTAACATACAGTTTTCTATAACAGACATTTAAGCAAATATCAAAGTGAGTAGCTACATTTCATGGAGGTCAATTTGCTTTATTAAAAATGATTTTTAGGAAGAATAAAAATGATTTTTATAAAGGAAGCCTTAAAAGCTGAAAAAGAAGAGCCATGAACCTTCCAGAAGTGGAGAGTTCTCCAACCATTGTGTTTATATTGCATGTATTTTGTAATAAATGCAGCATCCTTTAATTCAGTCTTATTCATTACTTTTAGATTAGGTCTTTGAGAATTTAATGTATTTGTATGAGCAATTTTATTTTCTCTCTAGGTTTCTCTCATTAAATACCATCTAGATCTGTGATTTTGTTCTTTAATTTTAGCTCAGGATATATTGAAATAATTTTAAATCAATTACTTAAAGTTTTGGAACACATTTTGAACTACCTTTGCACTCCATCAAGTCATGAACTTCTTTTTGTCTAAACAGAAAACGTCTTTAAGCATTTTGTTCATTTTAAAAATAGCAGCACCTTAAAAAATTAAAAGCATTGGACATCAATACATTAAAATGTGAATATAAATTCAAACCAAGTGTAGCTGCTCTTTGGGAAACCAGGGAAGTGGTTGCATTCCCTTAGCCTCCTCTTCCTTCCTCATGGAGTTAGTTTCTGGAGCACATCTGCAGCACATTTGGGACACACTTTTGAAATCTTTTATCTATGGCCTATTTTTCAGAAGCCAAATAGCATTCCATTATATGGATACCGGGATTAACTTATTAACACACCAATGTATGAGATCCAGTTTGTTTCCAATTTTTAGTGTAATAAAAAATACTAGAATGAACAGCCTTGTTCAGTCTTTGTAAATGTCATAAATTGTTTCTTGAATATAAATTTCTAGAAGCAGAATTATTCAAAGGAAGCATACTTTCAAGATTCTTGATTCATATTTCAAATTATTTCCCGTGAGAATTATAAAAAGTCATACTCCCAGAAGCAATACATAATGAATAGTAATGACAATGACAACAATAGCAATAAACACTTAGATTTCATTGAGGACTTGGTATGTGCTGGAAACTATGCTAAGTGATTTACATGTACCATTTTACATTTTGGCCTGTGAAAGACATATTAATACATCTCTCACTTTGCAGATGAGAAAACTGAGGCTTCTATTTTATTTTTCCTGTTACTATGTGTCAGTCCCAACAGCCAGTATCACTTCCCTCTTACCCTGGAAAACACTGTATACTTTCCATTTAAAAATTACAGGCCAGGCATGGTGGCTCATCCCTGTAAATCCCAAAGTGGGTGAATTGCTTGAACTCAGGAGTTTGAATCCAGCCTGGGCAACATGGTGAAACCCTGTCTCTACTAAAAATACAAAAATTAGCCAAGTGTGGTGGCGTGGGCCGGTAGTCTCAGCTAGAGGGGGCTGACATGGGAGAATTGCCTAAGCGTGGGAGATTGAGGCTGCAGTGAGCTGTGATTGCTCCACTTGCTCCACTGCACTCCAGTCTAGGTGGCAGAATGAGATCCTGTCGCAAAAAAGAAAAAAAAAAAAAAAATTACAAACATACAATTTGTTAATTTATTTGTTTAGTTGTCCCAAAATTATTCATTAAATAAACCATCTTTTTAATAAGTTTGAAAGGTCATTTGATTACTCTCTATTTTTATATTTACTTTGGTCCACATTAGACTTCTATTCTGTTCCATCGGTCACTATATCCTGCACCAGTGACCTATTATTTTAAATATTACAGTTTTGTCACATATTATTTTGGCAGTTAGGAAAATATTGAACATTGTGTATTTTAAAGTATTGAAATGCTGAGAAATACACCACTAAACTAAATAGCCTTGTTCTATATTGGGACCAGACTGGTCTAATGCCCCTCAGTTTATACTGTTAATAATTTGTTAACAATTTGTTCTAATAATTTGTTCTAAAAATAGGCTTGCTGTTTGACATATATGAAGGTCAAATCACGGCAATTCTGGGTCACAGTGGAGCTGGCAAATCTTCACTGCTAAATATTCTTAATGGATTGTCTGTTCCAACAGAAGGTGAGCAAGAAGAAATTTCTCAAAGGCAAGATGTCTTATAATAAAATGAGGTCAAGCATATGCCTTTCATTTTAAATTTTAAATTTGATGGCTTAAGAGAAATAATGTTTATCTAAAGTTGTTTCCAAGAGCTACATAATTTTGAATATGCTTCATATTTCTGCAATATTTATAAAATTATTTTATTTATTCCATCGTGTGATATTTCAGGGTAAATGTGCAGTTCTACAAGCATATGTTTGTGTCAGGAATAATTAGTAGTTGTTCACAAATTGTGTTCACAAATGTGCAGTTCTGTAAGCATATATTTATGTCAAGAATAATTAGTAGTTGTTCACAAATCATTTTAGACATTTGTGAATATATGCCAATATTTTCTTAAATGAAATCTATGAATATTAATAAAATGTATTATCTTGCCAATTTTATTTTTAACTTCCATTCTTAGGATCAGTTACCATCTATAATAAAAATCTCTCTGAAATGCAAGACTTGGAGGAAATCAGAAAGATAACTGGTGTCTGTCCTCAATTCAATGTTCAATTTGACATACTCACCGTGAAGGAAAACCTCAGCCTGTTTGCTAAAATAAAAGGGATTCATCCACAGGAAGTGGAACAAGAGGTAGGAGGGCATGCTTGGATTAACTGACCTGCTAACCACTTACCAAATTAAATCATGACCGCAGAATTCTCTTCAATGATTTATATGCCTTGTTATGAATAAAATTTAGGCAAAGAGGTCCCATAACAAATATCGACTGCTTTAATGAGCGGTTAAAATAGCATAATATGAACCATTTTGGATTTTAAAAGTTGTATATTTTCTCATATAGGTACAACGAATATTACTGGAATTGGACATGCAAAACATTCAAGATAACCTTGCCAAACATTTAAGTGAAGGACAGAAAAGAAAGCTGACTTTTGGGATTGCCATTTTAGGAGATCCTCAAGTAAGTTAGATTATGCATGGGGAAGGATGCAGGTTGAATGTCTGCAAAATGTCAAGTTCTTTTACCACTAAAGGTGATAGAGCTTTCATTGTAATGTATCAAGAGAGAGCCTGCTATGTTTAACTATAAATAGAAATATGTTGGAGAAAAATGACTGGATGGTTATTATTTTATGGTATTTATTGTTTTTCATGCTATCATCTGGATGTAGTTAATATGAGAGACATATTTTATGTATCTTCATTCTCTGTAGATTTTGCTCTTAGATGAACCAACTACTGGATTGGATCCTTTTTCCAGAGATCAAGTGTGGAGCCTCCTGAGAGAGCATAGAGCAGATCATGTGATCCTTTTCAGCACCCAGTCCATGGATGAGGCTGACATCCTGGCTGGTAATTGTTGGTTTTATCTCAGTATTACCATGATGCAATTGGGGAATTTAGAAGCGAAGTCTATTCCCAGGGTAAGAGCCCTGCTCTCATGATAGCAATGTTCTTACATTCCATAGCAGTCAGGAGGATGACAGGAATCTAGTTCCACTGTGGAATTCCTTTCTGGTTGTACATTTGCTAGGTAGTGACAACTAATGAAAAATTCTGATTACCCATTTTTTTTTTAGGTCAGCTATCAATTAATTTAAACATTCAAATCTTCTTTTATATATACTTAGCTGAAAAATAGTCACTCATTTTTTAGCATCAGAGTATACAGTATACCATGTAATTTATGTGGTTTTTTTTTCAGAAAGTGTTGGAAGATGCAGATAGACTGGTGTTCATGAGCTTGTTTTTAATTTAATTTATTTGTATAAATTTAATGAGTACAAATACAGTTTTGTTACATGGATATATTATGTAGTGGTGAAGTCTGGGCTTTTGGTGTATTCATCACCAATTAATGTACATTGTACCCATTAAATAATTTCTCATTCCCCATCCGCCTCTGACTCTTCCACACTTCCGAGTCGTCAGTGTCTATTATTCCATACTGTATGTCCATGTATACCCATTATTTAGCCCCCACTTATAAATGAGAACATGCAGTATTTGACTTTCTGTTTCTCTGTTGTTTCACTTATCATAATAGACTCCAGTTCCATCCATGTTGCTGCAAAAGACATGGTTTCATTCTTTTTTATGGTTGAATAATATCATGAGTTCATTTTAAATGCATCAATTTTAATGTGTATTTCAAATGTTAAAATGCACACTAGATCTAGTTATACCCTGTTGAATACATCTCCTTTGCACTTCTGAGCATTGGCTCCTCATCTTTCTTTACTAGAGAAGGAAGAAATGAATGACCCCGAATGTCTTTTCTCACTTGATTTCTTTCATTCAGATAGAAAAGTGATCATGTCCAATGGGAGACTGAAGTGTGCAGGTTCTTCTATCTTTTTGAAAAGAAGGTGGGGTCTTGGATATCACCTAAGGTAAAGGCTTTGGGAATAGATTGGATTTATGTGTTTTCAATACTGGTATATGAAAAAGTTGGACAATTATGAAACAGAACTGGCCTCATGCTTCATCTCTACCAAACTGGATTGATCAGTGTTTCCTGAATACTTTTCCTACTTTCCTTCCTCCTGTGTCTTTACAATGTTAATCATTGGCAACATTTCAACATGATAAACCAAGCCTGACTTTTCACAGCAGGTCTACTTCATGTGCCATTTTTCCAGGTAGCTGTTCTGTGTAGCCTAAACCTCTACCTTCTTCCTACTGTCATTTTCCTTAGCCAATCCGTATAATTCTGGAATGTGTTTTCATTCTTTCATAGGGCAAAAAGGCAAATAATTTCAGAAGCCAGTATCAACAAGGAGAAATCTAGGGGCAGAGAGTAATGATAACTGTGGCTAACAAAAAAGTGTATATATTAGTCTGTTCTCATGCTGCTAATGACATACCCGAGACTGGGTAATATATAAAGGAAAGAGGTTTAATTGACTCACAGTTCAGCGTGGCTGAGTAGGTCTCAGGAAACTTACAATCATGGCAGAAGGGAAAGCAAACACACCCTTCTTCACATGGTGACAGCAAGGAGAAATGCAGAGTGAAGGCAGGGAAAAGCCCCTTATAAAACCATCATATCTCATGAGAACTCACTATCATGAGAATAACATGAGGGTCACCACCCCTATGATTCAGTTACCTCCCACTGGGTCCCTCCTATGACATGTAGGAATTATGGGAACTACAATTCAAGATGACATTTGGGTGGGCACACAGCCAAACCATATCAGTGTATATCCAGGCTAAAATATTGTTTTAAAAAACTCTATGGTCAAACAAAGCATGCATGTGGGCCAGATTTTCTCTACTAGCTAATGATATGGTCTGGTATAATAATTATTTTCCCTAAGAAGTCTCTTCTTCCTAACATTCTCACCTTCCTCCATTTATCTATAACTATACATATAAAACTCTATATCGTTTAATTTACATTATATATTTGTTTGTATATTTGTAATTGTTCTGAGCTTATACATTTTCTATATATAGATTATAAAATGTTCAAACTGATAGATTACTATCATGTTATAATTTACTCATCTTTTTGTTTCATAAAGCCAAGCAAAGTAGTGCTCTACAGCTAGGTGTTCAATTAAAGCTCTTCTTTTGTGGGTGAGGGATAAAAGACAATAAATGTGGTGCAGTGTATACTACTCAGGTGACGTGTGCACCAGGATCTCACAAATCTCCACTAAATAACTTATGAATGTAGCCAAATACCACCTTTACCTCAATAACTTAAGGAAAAAATAAAATAATAATAATTTAAAAAGTAAAAAAAAAGAAAATGCAAATGACTTGTCTTTTCTTTTAAATATTAGTTTACATAGGAATGAAATATGTAATCCAGAACAAATAACATCCTTCATTACTCATCACATCCCCGACGCTAAATTAAAAACAAAAAACAAAGAAAAGCTTGTATATACTTTGCCATTGGAAAGGACAAACATATTTCCAGGTAACTCAACTATGATTACAATACATGAAATTTGGGAAAAAATGTTCACTTTATTATTATAGCAATTTTCTTTGTCTAATTAATTTAGACTTTTTCTTAGTTTTGGCCACCTGAGAAGCAGAACTCGAGAGGAAGGATTGAGTGCCATTGATTTATTGGGTAGTTGCTTCCTTGAAGCACCAGCAGATAATGGGGACAGGTGAGAGGGAAGGGAAGGCAGCCAGGGAAGTCTGAATTCTGGAACAGATTACTGTGGTAGACAATTGAGGTGCAATGCCCATGGAAGGGAAATAAATGAAATAAGTGGGTTCAGCGTTTTGTCACCAGAGGGGTGAGTAAGCTGGGGTTCTTACCCACTGTTCCCCATCCATTGTTGATTAAGGGATGCCTACGAGAGCATTAACTTTCTCATCCATCTGGCTTACTCTGAACATGAGCTTAGAATACTTCCAAGTACAGAAAAAGGACCTCAGGCAGGTGCTTTTAATAAGTAGATTTACCGTGTCCAGGTGAATCCAGAAGAGATGTTGGTGGGGCAGAAAGGTTTCTGCTACAAGTTTCTCTTTGTAAGGTAGCCCCCCATTATTCACAAGGAATAGATAGTTCCAAGATCTCCAGTTCATGCCTGAAACCGTGGATAGAACCAAACCTAATTGCCATCGATCCGAAAACATTTCTGTTCATGTCTTCCACCTACACATTGAATGCCTTTTCCATCTTAACTAAGCATTTAACAGGCATTGTGGCTGTAACTTTTGCAGTTTGAGGTGCAACCGCAAAAGTAGCATGAATTTCTTTTGCCTTTTTCACAATTTCACAGACAGAAGATTTATTCTTACATTAGATCTTAGCATCAGCCTAAGATTTTTTTTTTCCCCTTGTTGAGAACTTTCACCTTTTCACTTACAGAAAGCATTTTATGGCTTTTCTTTGGCATATCCAAATTGCCAGCATCATTACTCTTGCACTTTGGGAGCCTTATTAGGTAAAATAGGGGTGCCTTGTACTGCAATAGCATGACAGTTGCTCTAATATCCCAGAGGGCTACTAAGTGACAGGCGGGTATAGCATGGTTCTGCTGGACAGGGGATGATGCGTGTCCTGAGCCTGAGCAAGATGGAGTGGGATGGTGAAGGATTTCATCACACTACTTACAAGGGCACACAACTGAAAACTTATGAATTATTTCTCGAATTTTCCATTTTATGTTTTTAGACAGCAGTTGACGGTGGATAATTGAAACCGTGAAAAATGAAACTGTGGATAAGGCAGGATTTCTCTATTTTAATTGTGCATGTGTTATTTTGCAGAGAAAAACAACTTACATAGTCTACAAAAGTGTTCAACCCTCGGTTCCCTGCCAACTGGGTAGCAGCACCCATTCTGACTTTGTTTGATAAGCAATCCTAAAGATTACTAGCTCTTTGTGTAATGTTTTCTACATGTTAGGCACTGTTCTAATGGTTTCATATATATTAACTCCTTTAGTTCTCACAACTGTTTTTTCTATGAGATGGGTGCTATAACTTGCCCTATCTTACAAATGAGGAAATGTATTTCAGTGTCTTTTGATTTAAACAGCTTCCCTTTGGTTTAAACATTTAGTTTGTTAAAGGTATAACTCCCTATATACCTGCCTTAAATAAGCTCTTTTACATAATTCAGTTTCATTAGGCAAATACGCAGGAATTCCCAGATTTTAGCTTCACTCCCCAGTGTGGCAGCTCTCTATGTCCCTGCAGTAGCATAGAAGATGGTGTTCTTCTCAGATCAGTGGACTACGCCATGTTATTTTGTTCTTGGACTAAGGCCCTGTGAGGTGCAACTGGTCCACTTTCATTTTTGGTCAGAGAAGAAGAATAAGGATTTATATGTTGGTACCACTACTGGAATATGTTACTTTGCCAGAGTTACTTTGTTGACGTCCCAGCCCATGGCAGCCTCTTTACACAGACTCAAGGCCTCTGCTAGTCGAATGGCATGCTTATATCCTTTTCAGGACATGGGACTCCCAGGTCCCTTGCTGCCGTGTGCAGGTCATGGGGAAACACAGTGTATGCTACAGTCTCATCCACCTAGTTCCTCTCAATAATGTCATTGGCCCATCCTCCCACCCAAAGTAGAAAGTAGCATCTAAGAGTCTTCTAGAATCCTGCCATCTCATCCAAGTATCTCCATGAAAGAATTAGCCAATAAATGTGTACTGGGAAAGTATTATATAAAAGGCACTGCTCCAGCAACTAGAAATACCACAGCCTACATCTAACTAGATAGGGAAAAGTAGACACACAAAATATACAAATTTTTCAACAATTGTACACTAAAATAATAAACAAGGCCAGTGAGTTAGAGTGATGACTGGTGTCTGGCTGAGGTTTATGTAGAGTGGCCACTGAAGGCCACAAGAAGAAAATGGTCAAGAACACTCCAAGTCAAGGGGAAAGGAGGATGTCTGGAGGGCAATGAGTGAGGGAGCAGAATGGCAAGTGGAGGTGGGTAAGGTTGTATGGATAGATGGAGACAGGCTCTTTCGGAGCTTCAGAGGTTGTGTTATTGACTTTGATTTTTATTTTAAATGCATTGAGAAACCATTGAAAGACTTATACAGAAAGAAGACCCAGAATATAGGTAGAGATATACATGGGTTTGTAGTGTGGAGGTGAGAAGATAATGGTCTTTCTGATTGTTCAGATTTCTGCAGAGAAATCTACAGGAAGCTCATAAACTGAGAATGGAAGATGAAGTGAGACAGTTTGAGGATGGAGGAAGAGGTCTTCCTTAGTTATTTCAGAGAAGGAGAGGATTCTCATGAAATTTTGCTTTTGACTACTGTGATACTCCAAAGACATAATTTTCTTAACAATATTATGTATCATCTTTTAAATAAGTATTAATTTACTTGGTTTAGTTCTCGATGTGGTTTTTCAAAGTATCTATTCATATTTTTTGCCTTAGATCTTTTCAGTAATCTGGATAAGTGTTCTGACCAGGGAGTGACAGGTTATGACATTTCCATGTCAACTCTAAATGAAATCTTTATGAAACTGGAAGGACAATCAACTATCGAACAAGGTAAAGCCATTTGTGTAATTCATAGAAAACCAATTCCCAAATGATCATGTGTCAATTTAGTGTTTATTATTTCTTGTGGGTGATTCACACTGAGAAATGTGATTTCATTCCAAATTTGGCTCTGCCGTTTGAAATGGGCTGTCATTATTTCTTAGCATCATTACTACGACTGATCACAGATCCCTTCATGGAGTCTACCAAGTTTCCTTTTGGAAACTATTTCCTATCCTCAGATGTTCCCTGCTTCTTAGATACCTTCAGGCTGTGAAAGGCTCTTAATTAGGGGAATGAGGTCTGAACAGATTTTTTTTAAGATAAAAATTGCTCTTATCTTGTTAATATACAAAATTCCACTAAGGTCTTAGTGGGGAGAATTCTCAGCATCCTCTCTTGTATATTTTAATGGGTGATAATAATCATTGTCATTATGGAGCTCCTCTTATGCTTAATGTATGGATATACATTGATATATATGCCTTCAACATTATCTTCCTATAATAACCTTTCCAAGAAGTGTCATTGGCATTGGTTTACAAATGAGAAAATCAGACCTGTGAGCAGTTAAGTGATTTTCCCTGATCACAGATGTAAGACTCATGTACAGATCTGGCAGTTCAGAGCTGATGATCTTACCCCTATACTACTAAATGATTGATACCTTAGTAGTAGATATTTAGGTGGTAATGACTGGATATTTTTATGCAGAAGATTTCTTAAAAATCCCTCCAAGTAATGATACTCTTGGAAATTTCTTTGCTTTTCAAATATTGGGCACAATGAGATCACCATTTTTGTGAATTATTCTTTTGGTATGAATTCAGCATATTTTCTCACTAAGTATAGAATATGGGCATCATAACATGCTTCTTATATTGTTTGCACTGTAACCATAAGCAATCTAAAACTTTATTTGATTTAAACTTTTACTTTTTTATCACCATTGGTAATTACAAACTTAACTATAGGAAGAAAATATAGATGGCAGTGGTGAAGTATAAACTTAATAAATATTGAAAAATGATGTCTAAATAATTCCTTTGAATTGGTTATAAAAATAAAACAAATGTAAAACTTTTTTTTTTTTTTTTTTGAGACAGAATCTTACTCTGTCTCCTAGGCCAGAGTGCAGTGGCACAATCTCGGCTCACAGCAACCTCTGCCTCCCAGGTTCAAACGATTCTCCTACCTCAGCCTCCTGAGGAGCTGGGATTACAGGCGCCCGCCACCAGGCCCGGCTAAGTTTTGTATTTTTGGTAGAGACAGGATTTCGCCATGTTGACCAGGCTGGTCTTGAAACCCTGACCTCAGGTGATCTGCCCATCTCAGCCTTCCAGAGTGCTGGGATTACCGGCGTAAGCCACCACGCCTGGCCATGTAATACTGTTCTTAATATTACTAAGGAAAATCTGTGATGCCTCCAGGATGGCATTAATATTATAATATGTGTTTGTGTGTGTGTGTATATAGATTTCGAACAAGTGGAGATGATAAGAGACTCTGAAAGCCTCAATGAAATGGAGCTGGCTCACTCTTCCTTCTCTGAAATGCAGACAGCTGTGAGTGACATGCACCTCTGGAGAATGCAAGTCTTTGCCATGGCGCGGCTCCGTTTCTTAAAGTTGAAACGTCAAACGAAAGTTTTATTGACCCTGTGAGTAGCAGAGTACTGTGGTTTTGTTAGATCATGAGTTTCAAAAGAGGTTCAAACCAGAAGATAATTTTGAACACAGTATCTGACATTCCTGCCACGGGGTGGACAAATTCAGCATTTAAGTTTTCTGACAGTGGGAATACTTGAATGTTCACACTCGATTAGGCTTATACATGCAGGTGTGTTTTGTTTTCATGGTTTCATAACCTGGTGTTTATATAGTAATACCTTCTGGTACTGTGTAGCATGCTAGGGTATTACCTTCAGAATTTTAGTACCAAATCATGATAGGCATAAGGCAGGCTTGGCACTCAACAAATATTTGTGGAATGTCTTACTAAATAAATGAAATTCCTAGAGATTCATATGCTAATGTTTCTTTATTGTTTAGATTATTGGTATTTGGAATCGCAATATTCCCTTTGATTGTCGAAAATATAATATATGCTATGTTAAGTGAAAAGATCGATTGGGAATTTAAAACCGAATTGTATTTTCTGTCTCCTGGACAACTTCCCCAGGAACCCCGTACCAGCCTGTTGATCATCAATAACACAGGTGAAAAGAAAAATAAAATTTAAATCCAGAAATAAGTTATTTTTATTGTTGAATAGCACAGGAGGAGGGGAAAGTAAATCATAAGAGAAGAAAATGGGTATTTAAACTTCATTTATAGAAAACACCTTATGAGGAACAGTGCATATTTACTCTGATTTTGGAGATGCCAGGGATGATGAGGACAAGAGAAAAAGAACTTGGGTCACTGTATAACCTGGAAGAGTAAAGATGTCTATCTACCTGACTACACTAAGCTATTACGTGACAAACACATTTCTATATTGGCGCACCCATTCTATTTTGAGATCACTTTGTTACACAGCAGCCTAACCTATACCACAAAGACAACACACACTGGTCACCATGTGAAGATGGGCTATCTATCCCCCATGCCCCTTCATTAAGTACAAGATACAGGAAGACGCCTTATTTTGTTATCCCACACAATGGGTAGTTGGTTTTGTTTTTGTTTTGTTTTGAGACAGAGTCTTGCTCTGTTGCCCAGGCTGGAGTGCAGTGGTGCGATCTTGGTTCAATGCAACCTCCACCTCCCAGGTTCAAGCGATTCTCTTGCCTCAGCCTCCTGAGTAGCTGGGATTACAGGCGTGTGCCATCACGTCTGACTAATTTTTTTTCCTTGTAGTTTTAGTAGAAACGGGATTTTGCCGTGTTGACCAGGCTGGTCTTGAACTCCTGGCCTCAAGGGATCTGCCCTCCTTGGCTTCCCAAAGTGCTGAGATTATAGATGTGAGCCACTGTGCCCAGCCGGTATATATATATATATATATTTTTCTAACCACTTAATTAACTTTGAAGAAGGAACTTTTATGTTAGTACCTCAGACGTTAAAAAAAAAAAAAAATTACAGTAAGAGTCTTCCCTTGCCGAGTTCCTCACTCATTTGATTTTCCCATGGATTTGCGATTCAGGCCTGCAGTGTATGGTCTTTAAACAAAGATGGTCTTTTCCTTTCTGTTTCTCATTCTTCTTGTTTTCCATTTGGGTTTTGGAAAGTAAATTTTATTCACCTCACTACCTTAAATGCTAATTGTACGTTTAATTTCCGAGATCTAGAAAGGTTTCTTTACCTATGAGCTCATAAGATAAGTAAATCAGGTCTCTCTTTTCCTCTTTGGTCACTCTTGAGGACAGTGGACTTGTGTTAATTTATTTATTTTTTTGCCTCCGTACTTAGGTATTTTATGGTTTAAGTTGGAAGCTTCTGTGCCATTTTGTTCCTCCTTTCTCAAAATCTGACAATTACTGGTAACATGTTTATCTTTTAATGTGAGAATCCCTGTCTCCCTAAGTGGATGTGGGTCAGTATATGGCACTGCACCTCAAGTGACTGGAGGTGGAGTGGGGTGTGTGGCTGCTCAAGGTGTATGGAAAGCTTATTTTCTATGTGCATGTCCCTGTATCACTTGGTGGAGGGATCCTAATTCATCTAAGGTTTGACCTTATTTTTCCAATCCCAGAGCCCACTATAAACTCCCATTTCAAAGACAAAATAAATAAATAAATAAATAAATAAAGTCCTTCTTATCCTCTTATTCATTCCATCTTGCCTGAATTATTGTCTGCAGTTACATCAGGTTTGCCCAGCTGTGCTCCTCAGATA
The DNA here is from genome assembly GCF_003255815.1 of Theropithecus gelada. Classification (NCBI taxonomy): domain Eukaryota; kingdom Metazoa; phylum Chordata; class Mammalia; order Primates; family Cercopithecidae; genus Theropithecus; species Theropithecus gelada. The sequence continues at coordinate 42,513,003 of NC_037684.1, read as the reverse complement.
ATGTCTCTTAGTAAGTAAATATGGGACTCTTACCCTGAGGACAACTGCGGCTACTGTGTGTTCTGTGCCGAATGTGGGGAGGGGCCTGACAGGTCATCTTTTTTCAGGTATAGTTCGCGACCCTGACTGTAGCTTCAGAGCCCACCTTACCCTGTTGCATTCATCCACTCTGAGTTCAGGTATCCTGGAAATTGGTTTTACCTTCAGTTGTTTGCTCCGGTGTGCTCTAGGCTGTGAATTTTTCTCAGCTCATATTTCGCGGTCAGACGTTCTCATCTGCTTTCTTCTTTAGGGTCATATCCAAAACCCTGATCTGATGATGACATCCTCTTTCACTTCCTAAGAAAGATTATATTTATATAATATACATGTATGTAATATGTATGTAAATATTTAAAACAAAGTAAAACATATGTATGTGTTATACAGACACATATATATTTACTTGTCCATTCTTTGGAAGAAGAACAAGGGAGAGAGAAGAGTGTTATCACTGGCTGTTTTAAGCTGGACAATCTGAAGTACTCCTCATAAAATTATTGTATCTCCACAGATTATTCAATTCAAATGTTGTTGTTGTTGTTGTTTACCAAAAGTCATACAATAGAATTAGCTTATTTTTATGATTACATGTTAATTTGCATTAAACAGATTTATAAAGCGAATTCATTGTGGTATAAAATTTGCTAAAGAAGATGGTAGAGTGTGGGTCAATATTATTATTGTGATACCCAAAGAAAGATATTTATACATAGTATTCCATAAATATTAACTTTAATCATGTGTATGATTTATTTTAAAAGTTTGAAATGTGTTTTCTTACTTTTCTATGGCCTTCTCTTATTAACTTCATATTAGAATCAAATATTGAAGATTTTATAAAATCACTGAAGCATCAAAATATACTTTTGGAAGTAGATGACTTTGAAAACAGAAATGGTACTGATGGCCTCTCATACAATGGAGCGATCATAGTTTCCGGTAAACAAAAGGTATGTTTGCCTTTTTGCTTTTATGAAAATAAGCAAAAAGTACTACATTTTAGTTGTTTTAAAACTGCAGAAAATTAGTGCTAGTATACAGCAACTTGACTCAGAAAAACCATTCTGGGTTGTTATTTAATAAACTGTGAAGTTTACCCAAGTTTTTGTAAAACATTTTCTATCTTAGCTTTGTTTTGAGTTAAATAATTTTTACATTTGAAAGGATCTAAATTTAATTGTATTGTTTAAACTCAATAAAAATATTATAGCTTATAATTATCAATCAATATAATTATGGATCTAAGGAATTTTATTCAGTAGCTAACTACCTGAATAATGTTTGTTTTTATATATTGAGAAAATACATTAGATACTATAATATCTACATGAAATCCCTGAGAAAAAATTATTCTCGATCTGCTACCTTAGCATATGTCAATTTGGGTAAAAGAGTCAAGCCATAGAGATTCATCAGAGAACAAGACTATTGAAAATACTTTTTTTGAGACAGAGTCTTGCTCTGTTACCCAGGCTGGAGCGCAGTGGCACGATCTCGGCTCACTACACCTCTGCCTCCCAGGTTCAAGTGACTCTCCTGCCTCAGCCTCCAGAGTAGCTGGGACTATGGGCAGGCACCACCATGCCCAGCTAGTTTTTGTATATTTGGTAGAGAGGGGGTTTCATCATGTTGGCCAGGCTGGTCTCAAACTCCTGACCTCAGGCGATCCTCCTGCCTTGGCCTCCCAAAATGCTGGGATTACAGGCCTAAGTCACCATGCTCGGCTTCAAAATACATCTTAATCTTAAGAACTCTTCAGTCTTATTTGCATTCTAATAAAAGCAAGGGGCCTAATTAAGTGAAGCTACCTCTTTATTTCTTGCTACAAAATAAACTTTTAAAAAAGAAAAGCCTTTGAAGATGTATTACTGAATTCAGTTCTATGTAAACTAAATATGCTATAAAAAATGTAATCCCTTTGTGCCAGTTTTGGGAAATTACTTTGTCAGTTACTATGTTACCTACCTCACATATTTACTATATGAACTAGTGGTGAGATTTAAACAATAAACCTCCTAATAGACGCATGAACATTTTCCTAAACATAAAGTACATAAACATAAAGATTGCTTTAGGAAGTGGGGAAATGCTTCTTTGGCAGGGTAAGCATGAATATTTAATGAACTCCATACTTATCTCCTCTCCAGAAGGCCAGTGTTCCTTTGCTGCTGCTGCTTTTTTTTTTTTTTTTTTTTTTTTGAGACAGAGTCTCACTCTGTCGCCCAGACTGGAGTGCAGTGGTGTGAGATCGGCTCACTACAACCTTCACCTTCCGAGTTTAAGTGATTCTTCTGCCTCAGCCTCCCGAGTAGCCGGGATTATAGACGTGTGCCACCACACCTGGCTAATTTTTGTATTTTGTGGTAAAGATGGAGTTTTGCTATGTTGGCCAGGCTGGTCTCGAACTCTTGACCTCAAGTGATCTGCCCGCCTTGGCCTCCCAAAGTGCTAAGATTACAGGTATGAGCCACCATGCCCGATCTTCCTTTGCTTCTTCATCATAAACTGACAACGTCTCCTTGTCAGGGAGACTTTTAAACTCCACTAACTGAAATTTCCCCATCAGCAAATTGAAGACAAAATTATCTAAAATTAGTAATACTAAGAAAAATTCATATTGATTGTATGCTGACTCCGTGCTAGCGCTTAATGCACATAAATAGAGTGTCATTTAAGCCCTGCAACAACCCATTTAGTATCTCCTTTTCATAGATGAGGAAGGTAAAGCTCAGAAAGTTTCGTTAACTTGAAGATGGACACACAGCAAGCATGTGGCACTGTGAGGATCTTTTATACATAAACCTTGCCTTTGTTCTTTAAGAATTTAGTATTAACATTATTTATTTGTTTCTGTTTTAAGGATTATAGATTTTCAGTTGTGTGTAATACTAAGAGATTGCACTGTTTTCCGATTCTTATGAATATTATCAGCAATGGGCTACTTCGAATGCTTAATCACACACAACATATTCGAATTGAGTCAAGCCCATTTCCTCTTGTAAGTATTGGATTTACTGAGTCTAAACAATTAAGAATTGGACAAATAGCCTATGTTTTCTCTCTTTAGCTTTTAAATATCTACAAGTGATTGTTAAGCCTGAAAATTATTATTTTGTCCTAATATTTTAAATGAGTCGTAGCAAACAAAACAGGATTTCTTTTTCTTGCCAAGTTATCAGATAATTATCATGAGGGAATACTTTTCAATATTTTGTCAGTCTTCTAGGGAATGTTTTGAAAAGTTGTACATACTTGATTGTGGAAGTGTATGAGAGAGAGAAACAGACGCAAGAAAACACTGACTTGGAAATCAGGAGCACTTGTAACCCTGGTTACTTATAAATCTATTATAATTAGTTAGTGGACCCTCCATTGACTAAATGTGTAGTAGACAGACTAATATGAAGGGGAATCTGCCAGTTCTGAGGCTATCTGTTGATTTATTTCTTCACCTACTCATAGTTGCTCTATGTTGCGAGGGACAGGCTGCATTGGATTCTGTGTCAGTTGGCTGTAGTCTGGCTTCAGACAGTTTAGACACCAGAAAGCAGTGATGGGAGACAGAAAAGCAGACGACCCCCTACGCTGGGCTCCAGTCACATCACCTCCTTCTGTTGTTTCTGCAGCCCAGGAGCAACAATGGCTTGCTTCTCACTTCACCGTCCTTGTGGGATGCTCATCACCCACCTAACCATGTCATTAAGGAATTGCACTCTAAGTACTTAATGTAGTCACGGTTTTCTGGTTAGACCCTGCCTGATACCAACAGGGGTCTCTCAAAGCTGGCTCTAACTGTTTCACACCAGAAGTTTAAAACATCAAGAAGCAGGATTAGAAATGAAGCCATCCAAAGCGAAGTCCATTGTGTGACAAAAGTGTGAAGTTCAGTTTTGGCTTCACTGAATCAGTGAATCAGTGGTGCTGGGAGAATATGCAAGCGCAGATTTTCTGCAAGCCTTGGGGACAATGGGGATGAAATATACAGTACTTGAGATGTTCGTGACAGACATATACCTCCGTGAGTTGAATATGAACAACTGATCATGTAAACGGGTCTGCTGCACAGGGTGACTTGAGGGAAGGGGTGTCTGAAGGGAATTCTCTAGAACGTGGCACCAGAGGAGTAGCAGAAAGAGACAGTGATTACCCTTCCTCTTTGGAAGGATAGCAGCATAAGCCTGTCTCATTGCAGAATTATTTTGAGACAGGCTCATGCTGCTATCCTTCCAAAGAATACATCCACCCACCTACTGAGATTTCCATCTCTGGGTTTGCTCAGAAAGACGTGCTGCTCAGGCCTGAATTATGTGTTCATCAGAAGTCCTAACTTCTGAATTATTAGCTTCCTAATGCCATTGTGTTTGCTCAGGATGGAAATGGACTGAAGTCCATAGCTACTCTATTAGGAACCTGTTCCCCACTCCCACTTCCCCATGGCACACACCTTTCCTCCCTCATTCCTATGATGAAAAATGGATTTGCAGACATAGCCCTCAAAACCTTAAATAAAGTTAAAGAATTACAGAATTATTCTGAGACAGGCTTATGTGGCTATCCTTTAATTATATCCATGAGGTGATCCTAGATGCTGCTTGAGTGTCCACTTGGCCTAGCCTCGAGTGGATGATGATTTGGGGGCAGTGATTTAAAGTTCCTTTCCCTGAAGTTAAGACAAGCAGCAACAAGTTTTCTTCTTCGTTCTGTGCTTCAGAACACATCCACCCAGCTCCTGAGGTTTCCATCTCTGGGTTTGCTCAGAAAGACATGCAGCTCAGGCCTGAATTACGTGTTCATCAAAGGTCCTAACTTCTGAATTATTATGTTTGTGTTGTGGTAATAATGCATGATATAAAATGACCATTTCAGCTGTTTGCAAGTGTACAGTTGAGTAGTATTAAGTCTACTCACACTGTTGTGAAATGCGTCTCCAGAACTTTTCCGTCTTGCGGAATTGAAACTCGACGCCCATTAAACATTTCCCCCTCCCCCTATCCCCTAGAAACCATCATCCTACTTGATTTCTATGAATATTACTAGTTTACATACCTTATATAAATGGAATATTTGTCTTTTGGTAACTGGTTTATTTCACTTAGCATGTTTTCCAGTTTCGTCTACGTTGTAGCATGTGACAGGATTTCCTTCCTTTTTTTTTTTTTGAGAAGGAGTTTTGCTCTTGTTGCCCAGGCTGGAGTGCAATGGGGTGATCTCTGCTCACTGCAACCTCCACCCCCCGGATTCAAGCGATTCTCCTGCCTCAGCCTCCCAAGTAGCTGGGATTACAGGCATGTACCACGCCTGGCCGAATTTGTATTTTTAGTAGACATAGATTTCACCATGTTGGTCAGGCTGGTTCGGACTCCTGACCTCAGGTGATCCTTGTCAAGGTTGAATAGTATTCCATTGTTTGTATATACATACACATTTTGTTCATCCATTAATTTGGACTTTTGGGTTACTTCCCCCTGTGAGTATTGTTGGTGTGAATATGAATGTGTGGGTGTCTCTTCGAGAGCTTGCTTTCAATTCTTTTGGAAATATCCCCAGAAATAGGTCCTAAATGACTTTTTGACTTCTCTTTGTTCTTTGAGTTGAAGATCAGAGTCATTTTCCTTCCCACCTCTGTGCATCGATGGTGATGAGCTACACGTTTACTTTGATTTTTCAACATTTCAAAAAAGTGCATTTTTGTGGCTATAATTATTTGTTTCATTTAACAAATATTCACTAGTTTAAGCTATGCTTTATATTTTCAGAGCCACATAGGACTCTGGACTGTGCTGCCGGATGGTTCCTTTTTCTTATTTTTGGTTCTATGTAGCATTTCTCCTTACATCACCATGGGCAGCATCAGTGATTACAAGGTAAGAAAAAGCGGGGAAAAGAAGAAATTTCAGGAATTTCAATATCTGTATTTTGAATGCTATGTGTTCAAAATGTTTTCTGAGAAAAATGTTTGAATGTATGTTTAATTTAGATATTGTAGCTAAACCTTATTCTTAGCAAGTCAGATAATTTACTTATAAAAACTCAAAATGCTTTTTTATTCCAATGTCACCTGAAAAGTACAATGATTTTTCAGAGACTCCAATTAGTCTAAACCTTCAAAGGGAAATATTATAAATCTTTTGACCACATTATTTCCCAAGCACAAGAAGGAAATCATTGATGTTGAAATTGAAGGCCAAATTTAAGACTTGAATTCCTTTTCCACTCTGGAAATTGCAATTTTATGTTATATTTGTATTCAATTATGCCCATTATTCAGACAAAACAGTTACATATATCAGTGTTCACCATCCTGACCTTGAAACTCTCCAAGATATTTAGGTAAAGGTAAATGTATTATGTCCTCCAGGTCACAAAATAATACATCTTTTTTTGAGATGGAGTCTCACTCTATCGCCCAGGCTGGAGTGCAGTGGCACAATCTCGGTTCACTGCAACCTCAGCCTCCTGGGTTCAAGCAGCTCTCCTGCCTCAGCCTCCTGAGTAGACAGGATTACAGGCTTGCACCACCACGCCCAACTAATTTTTGTATTTTTTGTAGAAATGGGTTTTCGCCATGTTAGCCAGAATGGCCTCAATCTCCTGACCTTGTGATCCACCCACCTCAGCCTCCCAAAGTGCTGGTATTACAGGCTTGAGCCACCATGCTGGCCAATACTTCTTTTTATAGAGTTTAATGCCTTGAACATTATGAGGTTACTTTTCTATTCATTATGCAGGAGCTAAAGTAGTGTTGCGAGTCAAACCTATCACACTGTACTTTCTTTTTTTTTTTAAATAGACAACTGGTAAACCATGGAACTGGCTCTATAAGCCTCAGGTTACTAAGCCGTATATGCATAATTTTTTTGTTATATTAGAAGATTAGATTTTATTTATCTTAAAATTTCTTCCAATGTGTTTGTGTTTATTTTAGATTTGCATTTTAATTGAATCTATATACATTTCTTTCTTTTTCTTTTTTAATCAGAAAAATGCTAAGTCCCAGCTATGGATTTCGGGCCTCTACACTTCTGCTTACTGGTGTGGGCAGGCACTAGTGGACGTCAGCTTCTTCATTTTAATTCTCCTTGCAATGTATTTAATTTTCTACATAGAAAACATGCAGTACCTTCTTATTACAAGCCAAATTGTGTTTGCTTTGGTAAGTAACACAGTACATAAACCAAATTTCATAAAGTAATTAATAATAAATTTTAACATTGTTATTTTATGTAGTTAAGATGTTTTAATTCATATTTTCTAATAAACCAAAACATAAAACATGGAAAGTTTTATGTATGATATAAATGTGTTTTAGATATTTGTATGATAAAATGTGTTTTAGAATTTGTAATCTAATTTTTTCCTCAGTAATATTTTATTTTTTGACTGTGTTATTATTTGTATTATCCTCAGGTTATAGTTACTCCCGGTTATGCAGCTTCTCTTGTCTTCTTGATATATATGATATCATTTATTTTTCGCAAAAGGAGAAAAAACAGTGCCCTTTGGTCATTTTACTTCTTTTTTGTAAGTACATATACATACATACAAATAGAAAAATAGAGTTATTTTTTAAACTTCCGATGTAATCTTAAATACAGATGTCTGCCTTAAGCAGTAGGGAAAATTAATAATACTTTAAAATTGTACCATAGAAAAGAGAGGGAAGTGCAACACTGTTACTGAATCAATAATATTTCTAAAGAAATCAGGTGCTACCCATTGAACGGAAGTTATGGAGAATCTTACAGAAGACCTGACGTCTAAAACATCCTGTTGAGTTTATGTCTCCTTCAGAATACAGGGCTTCCTGCCAACACTAGAAAATTGGCTTCCTGACAGTTGACAGTACAACCCATCTCTACGGTCTTCAAGAAGGCCTCTTTTAACTTTAGCTGCTGATAGTTTCAGATACCAAAGATGTTTTATACTTATGCCAGGTTACTTATTAGTATAAAAGTAAAGAGCTTGTCCGAGATCACGGAAAACGTTGCTGGAAATGTTTGCTGAAACTCTAGAGACACCAGAGTGCCTTGGGTCCTACACTTCAGGCCTCCGTTAACTGATATCCTCAACTGGTGATTGAATGTCTGTCTGGAAAACAGCTCTCAACTCTTGGAATGGGAATCTTGAACCCATGAGAAGAACCCAACCAAAGATCATCTGTAAGAAATGATATATTTAATATTAGATCGGTGCAAAAGCAATTGTGTTTTTTTGGCTATTTAAAGTAATGTCAAAACTGCAATTGCTTTTGCACCAACCTATATCACCTGCTGACTTCTACAAGAAATTAGTCTGGGACTCTTTTGGCCAGCAGGTAGCTATTGTTCCTTCTCAGTGGACAGCACTTGGGTTTGACTTCTCTGGGTTGTATTTCTTTGTATTCAGCAAGTAGTGTCTATAACTATATCTCTCACCACCATCAGCACAATCCAGTGGAAGTACAGAAGCTACAGAAAGAACATTAGGGTTACCTTACTCAGGCTTTCAGGCAGCCATGAGGATTTGGTGCACCAAAGGTCTTTCCATTTATCCTTTCCATGGAGACTATTTTTTGTTCAGCCAACAGACTTACTGCCATGTCCAGGGTAATCCCAGGTGCTAGATCAGATGTCTGTAGAAGAGAGTCTTACTGACACTCAGTTGGTTTCTTTTCAGCCAGCACTCTTGCATCTGTCTGGCAAAGATGAACAAAGAATTCACATTCATTCTTTGTGTTTGCCAGTAGTTTTAGCTCTGAATGAAGTCTACCTTGGAGGTGATAGCCAAGAAATGTCAGGGTTATTGTCCAACATGGTTGCACTTGGGTCTGCTCCTGCCAGCCTGAGTGATGCTGCCAGTGCCCTAGTGAGTGCCCCTCATAGACGCTCTTTCAGCAGCTTGTGCTTCAGTCCTAGGTAAACAGCGTACTAGAATCATGGTTCCTTCTGTGGCTTTTGCCACTCTTTGTGTTGACCCTTATTACACAGAAACCATTACAAACTGGAACAAATGCACATCTAGATGGACACATTTTTTTGCTTTGTGCCTCACGAAATAGTTGCCCCTGGTTACTGTATACTCACAACTTATCCCAGTTTGTATAGAGCTGGAAATTTTTCAGACAAGGGAGCATTCAACATCAGTGGTAGAAACATACCTCAGCCCTTGCCTTTTAGCTTTTAGTGGAGAAGCTGATCTGATTTGATTTCCTCACGGCTGCAGGCTCTGTAGTGATGCTTTGGGTTGGAAAATATTATAGACAAGATTTTCTCAGCCAAGTTCCAGGAGTTCAAACCTGCGCATCAATTCCATAGACTGTGACAGACCTTCTAGAACTTAATATGCCAGAATCTTCCAAAACAATAAGTTTCATCTCTAGACTTAGAAAGCAGAAACCATTTTCCCATTGTGGAGTAAGGAGTAGGAGTCCAGTGAGAGCAATTTTCCTTCACAACACAGCAGAAGGCAGAATCTGCGTTATCATATTATGAATTTGCCTTGTATATATGGCAGCAAGTGAATAGATGAACAAAAGAAGAAATTTAACTTTGTTCTTTCTAAAGTAAGATGATAATGCAGAACTGCTTCTTAGGCTTGTGGACTAAGGTGGTGATTAAGGTGTTCTCACTGTGATTTGAAAAAAATTGTCACAAATAAAAGATCACAGCAGAAAATCAAACATGACACTGAAAAACACTGTATTTTTAAAATCAAAACACATATACATATGATTGCATGCCTTTTATCCTTTGCTGCCATTTATGCTTAAGTTGTTATGGATTCAGATAAGGCAAGACAATATTCCAGAGGCAAGGTATGTTTTGTAAAATAAAGACTGTCCAAAATGTAAAAACAAAATTACACCGCAGTGTAATAGTAAAATATGTATTTGTGTATTTGTAATTTCCGATTATTTTTCCTTTGTCCTTCTTATGCTTATCTATTTCAGTGTATTTATTTATTTATTTCATTTTTCTGTCACTGGAAGGAATCTACATTTTCTAGAATGGTGGAATGTCAGACTTGAAAGAAATTTGAAATTGTCTAGTATGATTTACCTAATTTTATAGTGTTGCAGGAAATTAAGGAAACAGAGAGATTGATCGGGATGCAGGAGAGCTTTTATTTTAGGTGTGTATCGGCTCAGCGGACATGCGTCCTGAAAGTCTGAGCCCCGAACAAAGAAAGTGAGCAACTTTTAAGCATTTTGGGGTGGGAAAAACGAGAAGCAGGAAGCAGGTTTGCAGAAGCGAGAACAAACGCTGTTAGTCATTTATGCCATGACTTACATCTTAGGAAAAATATGAGTTGCAACTCAACTTTCACTTATTTATCTCGTGACCTTGCAGCTGCACAGCAAGAACAACAGGGACTTACAGAACTTACAAATTTGTGGGAAAGAGATATGGTTAGTGTTTCTTGGTACAGACAGTATTCTCTCTTAACTTTAACTTCTGGGAGGGAGGCCACATAAATTCTTTTCAGCCTTGGTTAATACAGCAATTCATTCCATGAGCCAATGTTATTTTTCTTACTATTACTATAATTTTTACTATTATTACTTATACTATTATTCTGTTATTTTCTTAATTTCCTACTTCAATAGAGGAAAGAATTAAGTAACTTGCTCAGAAAAACACGAAGAATAGTGACAGGCTCAGGAATAAACTTGAGTCTCAGACCTTATGTCATTCCTTATGTTAAAAAATATGAGACAGTAGCATGGTTGGAAATACTGATTCAAAACTTGTGCTGATTAACACATCTTGATTTCAGTAGGCTAAAAAGTTTCAAAATTATACCTCTTCACAAAGACCTCAAGCAGTTTGCACTAAAATTTGCATTTGCATACAGATAACTTATAATTTATTTCTAAATATGTATTGAAAATATATGTTGTGAGAATTTGTCTTTCATCGTACAGCTAGTATCAACTTAAACCAAGCTAGTCCTAGGACTAAGGTAATTTGTTTACTCCTCACAGGATCGTATGTCAGAAGGTATAGTATGTTGATATTCAGTGCAGTTGTCCTTTGGTGATCTGGGATCCATTTGGAAGGACAGTGCAGGTGATGTCTCTCCATCGTTGAGTGAAGCCACAGTCAGCAGTTAATTTGTTTCTAGAGTCCAGTGGACTTCCGTACCTCCAGGGTTGTGGTGCTTCATGGGCACCCCAGACCCCTGTCTGATAAGGAAGTACCTTTTCAGCCTATTATGCTCTGTGGTGGAGGTATAGTAGCACATCTTAGCACATTGAGTCCTGGAGTAACCGCTCGCACTGTCAAAGTTTAGACTCCTCTCTTGTTCCAGTGGATGAGAAGAGAGGAAAGATTGTAGAAATGTGGAGGTCTGGTAGAATAAGAGAAGTCAGCTAAGTGAACTAAAGGACTTAGAGTAAATCCGAGATTTCTCATTTGTAAGGGGAGAGATGATAAAAGTATCTACATTATGGAGTTGTGAGGATTAAATAATTCCTGCTAAATTATTAAAACCTGGCATTTATGTAATATTTAGTGAATTTAGCAGTTATGATTCTGTTTTTATTATAATCGGTACATTAATAAGATCTGGCAAAGGGTAGTGCTCAATACATACTTGGCTGATCAATTGATTCTTAAAACAAAAAAATAAATAATTATCCTTATTCCTTCCCATTTGCCAATAAAAATTTATAAAATAAAATAAATCCATCACAATAAAAATACACACTCTCAGAAAAGTCCTTTGTTTGGTATGGGGAAGAAATGGAGCAGGAAGGACAATGAGAAAGCTCCACAGTAGTCTGGTTGAGAGACAGTATGGATTGTTCATTTTTTTATGATAGCCATGTAACTTTCAACATATACAGGTTTTTATTCATTAGCAATATTGTTACCTTAGCTATAAAAAGGTAATCCCTCTATCCTCTTGTCTTGGATTAAATTTAATAATACACTGGCAAGAAGTCTATTTGGTTATTTTAGCCGTCACCTTAGTCGCCAGTCTTTATTAAGAATTTTCTATTGGGGATCATATGTATTTTTGTTAACAAAAGCTTCTTCCCTACTCTCTCTAAAAGTAGAAACTATCATTGCCAAATGAGTATATCTGCGTATAGGAACATTATGATATACATCATGAGAACACCTGTATCTTAAATGTTTTACAAAATACCAATGGATTGAATATGTCTGATACAATATATTTGAACTTCCCTTGTAGGCCTCCATCATCATGTTTGTTACCACTTTAATCAGTAATTTTGACCTAAGTATATTAATTACCACCATGGTATTGGTTCCTTCATATACCTTGCTTGGATTTAAAACTTTTTTGGAAACGGTAAGAAATGTTACCAACTGTGTCATTAATTTTGAATATGTAGCTTATTAAAGTGCTTTTCCCAGATCAAGAGAGACAGATAGTAGTGCAACTGGGAAGTAACAGCAAACGGGCATAAGAGATTTTGGGGAGATGATGAAAATGTTCAAAAGGGGAATTGTGGTGATGCTTGCACAACTCTGTAAGCTTACTAAACATCCTTGAGTTCTACTCTCAGAATGAGTGAATTTTATCACATGCAAAATTAAATCTCAATAAAACATTTAAACTTTTGCCCTATTCACTTTGCCAAATATAGGCATTGTCAAATGCCATTCAAATATGGGTAATGCCAGATTGGGGGAAAAATGTGCCTGGTTTGACAGGTATTTGTTAGCCACTGAGGATAAACTCATATGCGATTCCATTCAATCATTCAAAAATATGTATCAAATACTATTCTCTGTTAGTCACTGTGCTAGTAATTGGGGACACCTGGTGAGCAAGATAGCACAGTCCTGACTTTCCCAAAGCTTAGTGGAGGCAAAGACAGACCGAACTTACTCAAGTCAATACAAGGAACCTAAAGGTTACAAAGCACAAGGGCAAAGGGCCAAGGGAGGACACACAAAGCACAGCTGGTGTGTTCTAGCAAGTCAGACAATTCTTCTGGGGACATTATATTTAAATACATGGCTAAAGGATGAATAAGAATTAGTTAATGGGACAGGAGGTAAGCATGTTCTGCAGAAGAAAACAAAGGCACCAAATCAGGAAAAGCCAGGAGGCATTAAAGAAACTGAATGTGGTTCAAGTGGAGAAAAGTATACGATGAGGCCAGGGCAAGATAGTTCAGTGGAGAACACACTTTTTGGAGCTCTGTACCACCCTGGATGAAATGGCTTTAAGGAAAGTAAAGAAGGCTTCCGTAATCGGGGATGTCCTTGGCGAACTGGAAAAGCCTTCCATTTGCAAAAATACATCTCCATTGGCTGAGCAATGCCTGAAGTTCTTGATTAGAAACGAATCCCTTTGCTTAAAGCATTTTCCTCCTAAGTAGACCTGCAAGGTGAAATACATTCATCTAGGTCTGTCATGTATTATTTAGGAGGAATGAGTAACTTTCTGAATGAATTGATTGATGAAGAAAGAATAACATGCTGGAACTAATTATCATTATGGGCAGATAGTCACCATTGGGATAAGAAGGGGCTCTGAAAAGGCTTGTCTGGGCCACTTAAGAAAAATATTGTCAACCTCCAGAAATTTTACCAGTGCCAACACCTCTCTCTGCTATACTTTCAGTAGACTTTCTGCAAATGTTAAAACCAAATTAAAAAAAAAAACTGGAAGAGAGCAACAGACATAGGCTACTTGCTTATTGAGAGACAGCAAGAGTTGAGTAGGAGGTTCTCCTTCTCTGTGGGGAATTACTTTGTCACTAGTGCACCCAGAGAAATTGAGCTTGATAAGGAAAATAGTCAATATGTGAATTTTATATTATTTAAATGCAAATCATAAAGCAGATGAATTATCATTAGTGTGTGTGTGTGTTTTGTTTTGTCTTTTCAGAGAGACCAGCAGCACTACAGAGACTCTCCAGAGGCAAATTTCAAATTGAGTGCCACTGATTTTCTAGTCTGCTTCATAGTAAGAAGACCTTTCCACCTCAGCACACATTCTTTTGGATGACTGTCATTCACTATAACAATTGATCTTGTCCAAAATATGCCAGTTTAAAAATGTTTTTATATGATCTTGATAAAGCAATTACCTTCAGACATGTTTCTAACCCTCAGAGTTACTTTTTACATGCTTGGATTGGCTATATATGTCCAAAATTTAATATTAAATTAATTTTTTGTTTACTTATCCTGTTTACTGTCCCTCCTCTAAATTTGAGAGAGCTTATAAAAGATAGAGATGCAATATAACTTACTTTCTTTGAATAATAGATAAAAAGGCAAAAATTGAATAATACAAGTGAAAGGGAAAATGATTATTTTGGTGTATTTAGGCTGCAGGAAACTACTATCTTTGAATTCCATGTGTCAGTACTTTTCTAGGCACAGGAGAAAATAAAGACAGAAGTCCCTGCCCTCATGGAGCTTATATTCTGGTGGAAGGAGACGGATAATAAACTAAATGGATTATATGTGTGGTATCAGATGGGTGGTCAGGAAAGGCTTCGAGAAGAGCACTTCAGTAGGAAGTAGTAAGAGTGACCCTGGCTCAATCCAGGGTCAGCCAGGCCAGTGTGGTTTTGACTGAATGACCAAGGAAAAGAGTGATAAGAAAGATGGCCACAGAATTCATGGGATAAAGTGAGAGGCCAGGAGAAAGAGTTGCACAGGGTAATCTAGATTACTCTAAAGGCTTTGACTCTACTCTGAGTGATGGAGGAGGAGTCATTGGAGGGTTTTAAGCACAGTGGTAAATTCAGACTTATGTATTTAAAAAGTAGCTCTGGATACTGTGTTCAGAACAGATGTTTAGAGCAAGAGGGGCAGAGATAGCCCAGGTAGGAAGGGGTTGCAACCATCCAGGTGAGACATTATAATGACCTAGGCCTGAGTAGGAGTACCATGAGTAGGGGTGAGAAATAACTGGGTTATAGATAATTTTGAAGATAGAGCAGATAGAATTTACTTACAAACTGAATGTGGGTGGCAAGAAGAAAGGAGACAGGTTTCACTAACCTGGATTGTGAATGTATAGCTACATTTCTCCGCCAACTTATGAGAATGATTCATAACTATTTACCCAAAGACAAAATACCACCAACTTAATTCAAATGTTTAAATAATATTTGTGAACCTATGCCTAAATATAACTGTATTTCTTTGCTCGTAGCCCTACTTTCAGACTTTGCTATTCGTTTTTGTTCTAAGATGTATGGAACTAAAATATGGAAAGAAAAGAATGCGAAAAGATCCTGTTTTCAGGTTGGGATGAAATTTAACTTTATACTTAATATCATATTTTAACATTCTTAGATGGTATCTGCGCTATCATCTTGTTAATACAGATTTACATCTACAAGGGAAGCACATGTTGATTGTCATGAGGGGAGGTGGATTGCTGCCTTACTGCCAAGAGATAGAATTCCCAGGCAGAGTTCTGGCTGTAAGCAGCTGTAAGAAACCTTCACTCCATCCAAAATTTAGTAAGCACCCAAATATGCCATTCTCTCCTCCGAGATAATTGTGCATCCTTGAAGAGAAAAGATGGGAAGGAATTGATTTAGCAACATAGTTGAGTGTTTTAAAAATGGAGGGCGTAGAAAGGGTGAGCAGTAAATGATGTTGAAAAAAAATCTGGTGTGATGAAGATGGGCTCAGACTGAGTAGAGAAAATGAAAGTGACATGGATTTTAAAGAGAAAGGAGCAATACCTGCTGATAGATTTGAAAGGGTCAAAGATTCTTACTGGAAGAATGGCAAGAACACCAAGAAAGGGATTCTGGCTAGTGGGACAGGAGTTCTTGGCAAAAGCAGAAGTGATGTTGACAGTTATCATCACATCATCACCTGCATGTTAGAGAAGAGGACAGTAGTAAAATCACAGGAATGCTGATTTTTGACACATCTTTTAACAGTTAGAATACCACATGTAAAACATTTCATTTTCTCTGTAGAATTTCCCCCCAAAGTAGAGATGCTAAACCAAATCCAGAAGAACCCATAGATGAAGATGAAGATGTTCAAGCAGAAAGAGTAAGAACAGCAACTGCTCTGACCACTTCAATCTTAGACGAGGTAAAAAAGCAAGGGGCAAAATGGATGTTAATGGAGATATTCAAGAACTGTCAAGAACAGGATGTGATACGCTGGGTTTCATTTTGAAAGTTTGGATTTGGTGCATTTCTGTATTATGCGTCCAGGATACTCCAAAGAAGTGCCTGCATAATCAAGGCACTTCACTTATTTGGAGTGTCCTAGAAGCTAAAAAGAACACAAAACCTAATGGTTTTGTTTTTCTTTTGAGAAAAGTGGGCTTTCATAATTAGGGCTGTAATTGCAAGATCAAACAAGACCTCATGAGTTAAAGAATTTAAGTTAGATTTGTCGAAGAATGCTAAATAGAGATTAAGATTTTCAGGGTTACTCTATCTGACTATTTGACATGGTTCCATGAGGTTAGCCATCCCTCTTCTGGCAAGACAATGAGCTGCTTCCATGAAATTCAGTCTATTTAGAAGCAAGAAATATTTTCTACATTAATGAAAGGGTATTACCTTTAGCAGCATGAATTACTCTCAACTCAAAATATGGTTTGGTTTATGACATAAGGCATGAATGGTTCCAGCAGAGAACTAAAGTCTCTGAAATTTAAGAGGAAAATCATGCTGTCATCTCTCCTAGAAACCTGTTATAATTGCCAGCTGTCTACACAAAGAATATGCAGGCCAGAAGAAAAGTTGCTTTTCAAAGAGGAAGAAGAAAATAGCAGCAAGAAATATCTCTTTCTGTGTTCAAGAAGGTCTGTAATAATCCCTTTTACAATTCACCATTATTTTTAGAACTACCTATTGAACATCTATGTCATAGGCACAGTTTTACTTGCTGAAGCATTCATTCATTTATTCTATATATATTTATATTCTATATATATATATATATATATATATATATTTTTTTTTTTTTTTTAGTGTGCCAGGGAGTGTTTTAGACTCTGGAAATACAATTATGAAGGAACTAGACAAAGAGAATCCAGGTAGAGGAAACAGTGAGGGCAGGGACTCAGGCACATTTGGAAAGGTCTTCAGCCAAGAGGCCACTGGATGCATCCATAAATGGAAGGGATAAAGCTATAGAGCTGAGCAGTGCCCGATTAGGTACAGCTTTTGAAAACAGCAATGAGTTTGTGTTTTGTACAAGTTAGCGGAATACCATTGGAGAGTTTTTAGTGAACTTGTGTCACATTTAATTTATATTTTGAAAAGATTACAGATTGGCTATTGTTTGTTTGTCAGTTTGGTTGTGGGGGGACAAGTTCAGAGGCTTTTATATCAGTTGGGATGAAAGATGATGGTAACTTGGACACAGGTGGTTGAATTTGGGATGAAGAAAATATCCCTAACTTCTCAAGTTTGACAATCATTCATACATGCACTCAGTGCATCAGCCATCTATTATGGAAAACAATTGGGCACATTTCCAACTGAAACAAGTAATCTGGGGGCGGGGGGAAAGGACAGATGTATTGACATCAAATTCACAAGGTTTGCCGTAACATTTGGCATAATTACAGAAAATAAAGAACATGCTTTGGTGACATGGATTACATATATGTTATCGATCTCAAAATGGTACTAACTGAAGGGTGCAGAGATCTTAGAAGATTTCACTGGAGCAAAAGGTTTATGTTGTTCAGTATTTCACTTCCAATATTGATAGTCTGATTCTTTCAGGTGAAATTTTGGGATTGCTGGGACCCAATGGTGCTGGAAAAAGTTCATCTATTAGAATGATATCTGGGATCACAAAGCCAACTGCTGGAAAGGTAGTGAGGAAATGGTTTCCATTTCCCAAACAGAAATTCCATGATACATACAGAGTCCATCTTTGTAAGACTATACCCCTCTTAAAATTTTTACTGGGCATCAAGTGTTTATAACAGGACTTGGAATATTACCAGAAACCAATTACCTTCTCCTCATCGGTTTCTCAGGAACTACCTGAGCTTATTAGGTCTCTTTTCTCCTTTGCATGTAAAACTATACTTTTATATTAGTACTTTAAATCATTTTCTGTAATAAATATATGAAGTAATTTCTATAGTATTTATTTGACGGTTAAACAATGTAGGCGTTTATATATGTCGGTTTCTGGAGTAATTGCACTATTGGAAAAAAGGCTGCATGCCTTTCTAAAGCTCTTTTATTTTTTTAGGTGGAACTGAAAGGCTGCAGTTCAGTTTTGGGCCACCTGGGGTACTGCCCTCAGGAGAACGTGCTGTGGCCCATGCTGACGGCGAGGGAGCACCTGGAGGTGTATGCTGCTGTCAAGGGGCTCAGGAAAGTGGATGCGAGACTCACCATCGCAAGGTACAGATGGGACCTGCGATTCCTTTGTGTCAGAATGCAGGGAGACTGTTGCAATGATGATGAATTCACTAATAAAGAACGGAGAGTGAATATGATATCTCCACCCTTCCGGAGTGTCAGTGGCACAGCAGGGGTGAGGGACAAGACCTGACTTCCTGCATCCCTGAATGAGAGATCTTTAAAAAATGATTGTATAAAATAATTGACAAGGAATAAGTGAATGAATCACCATAAGTCATCATCCATTTCAGTTTTCTAATTTAAAAAACCTGGACATGAAATAATCATCCATTTTCAGTTTCTCATTCAGAATTCTAGTTTTTCCTAAAACTGTTTATGAAGAAAAAAAAAAAATCTTTCATGTTCCAAAATCAATCTCTTTTTTAAAATTGTTAGGATTTTGAAAATAATATTGCTAAACTTCCCTCCAATGCCATTACTGTTCTGTGTGCTTGGATTTTCCAAAAACCTTCTCTTGACCAGATGTCCTCATTCTGTTTTCTATCAGATTAGTGAGTGCTTTCAAACTGCATGAGCAGCTGAATGTTCCTGTGCAGAAATTAACAACAGGAACCATGAGAAAGGTATGTGTGGTGTCTGATGCTCTATGGAGAGCTGGTGTGGTGTGGCAGCAAACAGGGGTGTTTTTCTGCATTGCAGTTGTGCTTTGTGCTGAGCCTCCTGGGAAACTCACCTGTCTTGCTCCTGGATGAACCATCTACGGGCATAGACCCCACAGGGCAGCAGCAAATGTGGTGAGCATCATTATACCCCAGAGCTGCGAGATGCACATTAGGGAATGTTGCATATTTTAACTGATCTTGGAAAATCAGTCCTCAAACCCACTGGTTCCTGATTCAGTGGACATAATTTATATTATCAGGAAAACAAATATTTAACCAATAGATGATCTAATCTGCATGATGTTCACATGGTATTCAGGTTTAAAAAACCTCACATTTTCTTGGGGTTTTAGGTTTTTAATGTGGACTGTTAAAATAGAAAAATATTTTGCCTTTTAATTATTGAGATGTCTATAACTGTTTCCTCTTTTTTTCCTTCTACTTTGTTTCCTTGGAGACTATTAACTTCCTGACACAATTTTCCGATTTTTTTTTCCTTTTTAATGTGACCTGTCAAATTAGTTCCTCCAGTTTTTCTCAGATTTATTCTTTTTCTTACTTTCCCATCTAGGATTTACCCTTTGGAATAACAAAATCTTCAATCTAGTTTCATATTTGTCACTGTCCAATACTTTTCCAACTTTAACAAAAACTTTGTTATGGCAATTTTATACAAACATAGAGAATCGCTTATGAATCCATTATTCCCAAGGAGAAGTTTCAGCAGATATCAATAGAACCAATCTCCTTTCATCTATATCTTCACCTACTTCCTTTCTCCACCTTCCAATTATTTCGAAGGAAATACAAAGCAGCATATTCTTTAATTTATAAATATTTCAGTTGGTATCTTCAGAAGATAAGGAGTTTTGTTAACTCTTAAAAAAAGAGTTTTTAACTCAACTACAATATGATTAGCACATCTAAAAATATTTAATAATTTTTCTTTATGTTATCAAAAACCTAGTCAGTGCTTACATTGCACTATTTTTTTTGAATTTAGGATCTGAATGTGATTCATATATTGTATTTTATCTTGTTTTTGTTCTGCACTTAGTTATTTTAAATACTGTTAATTTTTTTGCTCACTTCAGGCAGGCAATCCAGGCAGTTGTTAAAAACACAGAGAGGGGTGTCCTCCTGACCACCCATAATCTGGCTGAGGCAGAGGCCTTGTGTGACCGTGTGGCCATCATGGTGTCTGGAAGGCTTAGGTGGGTGTTTCTCCAGAGCCTGCATTTGATGCCCAAAATGAGATTTCCCATGGAACGGGCAAAATCCCTGTGTGGCTGGAGCCCTTCCGTTTGGCTTCCTTGGTGACACCTTTTCTTCTACATTTGAAATTTAAGAATAACATTAAAAAATTAAGGGCAATTTTTTTTTCCAACATATTCTCTTTCTTGCCCATAGATGCATTGGCTCCATCCAACACCTGAAAAACAAACTTGGCAAGGATTACATTCTAGAGCTGAAAGTGAAGGAACCTTCTCAAGTGACTTTGGTCCACACTGAGATTCTGAAGCTTTTCCCACAGGCAGCAGGGCAGGAAAGGTGAGAGGGGCTTTTGATTATGAAGAAATACAGAGGCTTTATCCACTCAGTGGTTTCCTTTTAGCTGGGTGAGAAATTCATAGTGATTTTACTTCATAATAAAAGTTAGGGACCGCAGAAACTGATTTGTTCAGTATTCCAGATTATAAGAGATTGAGACGTACTCAGGAAGCTGTGTCCCCCCGGGGCAGCCCAGGCACACCCTCCTTGGCCATCCCAGGCTGATCCCCAGCTCTAGAGGGGGACTTGGAAAGACTTGGGGAAAGGAACTTCTCATGACTGAAACCCACACAGGACCACAATGGTGTCCTTCCTGGGCCTCCTTATAAATGCTTGACATATATAAATATTTAAAATGTAAAAGATGTAAATATTTAGGGTGAATTTTCCCCATAGGAAACAAATGGCAATTGAGATAATCAAAGAGTCTCTCTTTAACGGAATTTTCATACCTTAAAATGGAGACCGGAAAGGGGTGTGTGTATGTGTGTGTGCATGCCCACATATCTGTGTGTGTGTGTGTGTATGTGTGTGTGTGTTTGTGTACGTCTGTATGTTGTTTGGGGGAGGGCAAGAAGGTGGAGCAGAAACTGAATTTGAAATTGCCGTGGAGGGATAAGCACATCAAAAAATAGGACATAAAAGCTACTATTTTATTTTAGCCCAGTGTAAATGTAATTAAATTTTCTAAGATAGATATCAGAACATGTAACTTCGTCCCATTCCCAGACGTTTGGTGTCACAAATCAGAGAAGCGGTTTTGATATAGGTGGGAAGATCGAAAATGATAAGACAGAAAGAGCAGGGGCTGGTCTGAAAAGGGCCAATCCTGGACGTCTGGTCAACCTTAGTGCCACCTGGGAGCACCAAACCCCTGTTTGGGAATAGGGCATGAGGGTTTACAGCCAGAAGTAGCACACAGAAGCAAGATGCCCCAAATCAATTACAGCTCTTCCTTAGAGGTCAGGGAAGTATTTAGTTAAAGTATTTTGTGTCCTTCCTCTACTGCTAACTCCAACTCTCCCAACCTCATGTTATTCTTTACAACTTAGACTTCTGGGAGGAGGGGGAATCAAGGAGATTCTGAGGTTTTTTGATTGGCAGCCCCAGCTCTATCGATTTCCTTACTTCTGGATGGCCCTAGGGCCTAGAAAGCCTTCAAAGTAAATATGTCTTCCCTACAGATCTTTTGCCAATATCAACCTCCATCTCCAAGATTTGCCACTATTTATGGTTTTACAAAATAGTCCTGAATTTACTTTTGTTTAAATGTTTATATTTTCCATTGTAAATGTAATGCAAATTGCTGGAAATGTAAGAAATAAAGAAAAAAATTCATTCATTAAAAAAAACAAAACAATGAATTAGCTTTCTGATGACAAAGATGAACACTTATTTTGGGTTAATTGCCAACCTAATTTGAAATAATCAGAGGGAATAGTTCAGAATACCAGATTTTCAACAAGCAAAGGTTTTGCATAAGCTGAGCACATATATAATTATGCTGAATTATTACCAGGAGAGCTGTCTGCAACAGCCAGATACCAAAAATCATTTCAAAACAATGCTGTGATTTCATATTTAAGCCATACATTAATTTGCATTACTTTTATTTTAAGAAGAAAATTGTTGGTAATATCCATATTTGTTCTGATGCTCATTTTCTCCCCTTGAAACTCAGAATTGAATACGACATCTTCCTATTTTCAGGTATTCCTCCTTGTTAACCTATAAGCTGCCAGTGGCAGACGTTTACCCTCTATCGCAGGCCTTTCACAAATTAGAGGCAGGTAAGTGTGACCATATTCAAATAAATCTTTTGAAGAATTAACTCACACTAAAATAATAATTTAATGGAAGCTAATTGGGTAACAATTTTTTAAAACAGGCCCGTAGGGCATGATTTTTAAGAATCCTAATGGTAGGTAATGGTGTGATTTAACCCCAATTTAGGTTAATCTGACTCTATGAAAAGAGGTTAATCTCCAGTGCAGGGACTGAAGCTGCAGGAAACACACATGCTTGACTGTTCTTACTGTGAAGCCATGGCATCCCACCCTAAAAGCCCCTGTGTGTGGCCTGCTTTGCCTACATATATATAAAATCCATTCACACCAAGTGTCCCAAATTATTACTTTACTCCCTTTCTTTCCTTACATATCCACCTCCTTCCCACTTTTCTCCCTCAGTAGATGCCCTTGCTTTGTATTTCACTAATAAAATAGAAGCAACAGAGAATGTTTCCATCCATCCATCAACCTCCTTGTGTCTGTGCACGTGTATTTGGCCTTCCTATTTGAATGATAACTTCGACCGTCCCCTGGATTGTGTGTAACTCCTCTTGCTAATTGAAATTGTCCACACTCTCTCTCCTGTCATCATTTTCTCTGCTTTCGACCCCATCATTCCCAACAGCAGACCATCGTGGTGTAGTTTCTCAGCACAGCATAATGGTGAAGAACTCAAACTCTAGAGCCCATCTTTCTGGGTTCTCAGCCCAGGCTGCTGCTTACTAGCTGGGTGACGTTGGGTGAGGTACTCAATCCCTGCATATCTAGATGGTTCATCTCTACAATGATGGATACTGTTAGTGCCCACTTGGCCAGGTTGTTAGGATTAAATGAGTAAATATTTTAAGCACCTAGAACAATGCCTGGCTCATTATGTTTGACATAATGTATGTCATAATGTATATCTCTGCTTTGTTCCTTCCACACTAGACAGATGACTTTCTAGTTCTTCCTAAATGCTGCCAGACATGTAAGCTCCTGCCTCAGGACTTTGTACTTGCTAATCCTTCCTCCTGGAATTCTCCTTCCTAAACATCCAGGCTTCTTCCTCCCATTTTCAGGCGTTGGTTCAATTATTACCTGATTACTGTGGCCTTCTCTGACTATCTGGCAAAAAAGAGTGCCTAGTGCTCCCTATTTATTTTAATCAGCTTTATTTTTCTTTAAAGCCACTATCATTAACTTTATCATATATTTAAGTGTTTGTGTATTTAATGTCACTAATTCCTCCCACTAAAATGCAAACGACATCAAGGCAGGAGTATTTGACATCAAGGCAGGAGTATTTGTCTATTTTCTTGACTGTTCTATTTCTGGCATCTACGAGTGCCTCACACCTAGCAGATTCTTAGTGTATAAATGGTGAAGTATGCACACATGGATATGTGAATCTGGTGACAACTGTCACACAGACTTTTTGGTGGGGAAGTCCAGCAGAGAGGTGATACAACAGATGAACTGGATGAAGGGAGTTTCGAGTTCTCTTAAAGAGGATGGGATAGGATCTTCCTCATGTGTAACAATATTTTGACCAATGATTAGTTCTTCAAAGAACATATGTATCTTCCAAATACATATGCATGCAATACCAAAACAAATATTACTGAAACATAATATGAGAAAATGATAACATCAATATTAATATAGTATGTATTTACATTAAATCTGTGTGGCTTTCATTATTTTATCCTTATATCAAGTATTTGCTTATTCAACTTTATCTATTTATGTTAATGATTTACATTTTTATTATTTGTGATTTTGAAAAAATTCTTGGTAATAAATCGTAAGCATCTACTATTAATACTAGTCTTTTTTTTTTTTTTTTCCATTAGTGAAGCATAACTTTAACCTGGAAGAATACAGCCTCTCTCAGTGCACATTGGAGAAGGTAAGTCAACTGGTTTGACTTTGTATCATCCTGGTAAATTTCACATGAAAGCAACATGCATTTTCCTATTCGTTTGGAAGACCAACAACTTGATAATCTCTCTTCCTTCTTTCTTTCTTCTTTGTCTCCTAATTAGGTATTCTTAGAGCTTTCTAAAGAGCAGGAAGTGGGAAATTTTGATGAAGAAGTTGATACAACAATGAGATGGAAACTCCTCCCTCATTCAGATGAACCTTAAAACCTCAAACCTAGTAATTTTTTGTTGGTGTCCTATAAACTTATGTTTTATGTAATAATTAGTAGTACATTTGATTTTAAAGATCATTTAAAATTAACATCAGGTGTATTTTGTATATTTAGTTAATAAATACATAAATTTTAAAATTTTTCTTCCTCTTAAACATAGAGGTGATAGCAAACCTGTGATAAAGGCAATACAAAATATTAGTAAAGCCACCCAAAGAGTCAGGCACTGGGTATTGTGGAAATCAAACTATATAAACATAGAATTTTTTAAAAAATGACTTTTTTACCTTTTACTAAAAACATTCTCTTGCTGAAATATGTGAAGGGTATATTCAGTAGCCAAGAGTTGCATGACTACTTCACACCAGTTCATGATACAACAGGTATACAGGTTTTCTTTTATAAGCAAGTACAACTCAAGAGTCTTCTGAAAATGTCCCAGAAATTGCTTTAAAACTCACAAGTATGGGGCCAGGCGCTGTGGCTCACGCCTGTAATCCCAGCACTTTGGGAGGCCAAGGCAGGTGGATCACGAGGTCAGGAGTTCAAGACCAGCCTGGCCAATATGGTGAAACCCCGTCTCTAATAAAAATACAAAAATGAGCCAGGCGTTGGCATTTGCCTGTAGTCCTAGCTATTCGGGAGGCTGAGGGAGGAGAATTGCTTGAACCCAGGAGGTTGCAGAGAGCCAAGATCGTGCCAGTGTACTCCAGCCTGGGTGACGGAGCGAGACTCTGTCTCAAAACAAAAAAAAACACCTCCCAAGTATTGAGAGGTCCTTAGACATACAAGTAGGCAACTACTCACATTGAAAAGTAGTTCCACGATACCTTTTGAAAATAAAGGGAGTCACAGTAGTATTTGAACAACATTAACTTATTGTTTTCAGGGGGTGCTAATTTTCCTTGTCGTCTTTGAATAGTTTTATGGGATTTGATATTATTTTAAAATCATTTCTCCCTTATATAAGTGTATGTGCATGTATGTATATCTATATATTTTCCACATATCTTTTATATTATTTAATTTTAAAATATCTGTCAGTTTAACATATTACTTTATTCTTTCCCTTAAAAATAGCTATTTAATTCTGAATATCACCCCCCAAAAATTCAAAGACCAAGCAGTATTCCTTCTGTGATTTTTTTTGGTGTTCACATATTGTACATAATGATAAGGGGTTCAATTCAACAAGAAGAGTTAATTATCCCAAATATATATGCAGTCAACATTGGAGCACCCAGATTGTTAAAACAATGATTTCTAGACCTACGAAAAGACTTAGTGAGACAAACAATAGTAGTAGGGAACTTCAACATCCCATTGACAGTGTTAAACTGACCATTGAGGTAGAAAACTAACAAGAAATTTTGGACTTCAATTTGACACTTGACTAATTGGACCTAATAGACATCTAGAGAATACTCCGCTGATCACCACAGAATACACATTCTTCTCATCTGTACACAGAACATACTCCAAGATTGACCACATGCTCAGACATAAAGCAAGTCTCAATACAGTTTTAAAAGTTGAAATCATACCAACCATACTCGCAGACACAGTGGAATAAAAATAGAAAGCAATACCAAGATCTCCCCAAATCATGGAATTACATGGAAATTTAAAAACTTTCTCCTGAATGACTTTTGGGTAAATGACGAAATTAAGGCAGAAATAAAAAAATCTTTTGAAATAAATGAAAGCAGAGATACAACATACCAAAATCTCTGGAATGCAGCAAAAGCAGTGATAAGAGGGAAGTTTATAGCACTAAATACCTACCTTAAAAAGTTAGAAAGATGTCAAATTAACACTCTAACATAACACCTTGTGGAACTAGAAGAACAAGAACAAAAGCCCGAAACTAGCAGAAGAAAAGAAATAACTAAAATCAGTGCAGAACTAACAAAATTGAGGCCCAAAAATCCACACGAAGAATAAATGAAACCAAAAATTGGTTTTTTGAATGGATAAACAAGATCGACAGACAACTAGCTAGACTAAAAAAGAAAAAAAAAAAAAGAGAGAGAAGATCCAAATAAGCACAATCAGAAATGACAAAGGCAACATTACCACTGATCCCACAGGAATGCAAAAGCTCCTCTGAGACTGTTATGAATACCTCTATGCACACAAACTAGAACATCTAGAGGAAATGGATAAATTCCTGGAAACATGCAATCTCCCAAGATCCAACCAGGAAGAAATTGAAACCCTAGCAGACCAGTACCAAGTTCCAGAATTGAACCAGTAATGAAAAACCTACCAACCAAGAAAAGACCCAGACCAAATGGATTCACAACTGAATTCTATCAGACTTACAAAAAAGAGCTCAGCAATTTTACTGAAACTTTTCTAAAAATTCACAGATGAGGGACTACTCCCTAACTCACTTTATGAAGCCAGCATCACCCTAATACCAGAACCTGGCAAAGACACAACAACAAAGAAAACTACAGAACAATATCCCCAATGAATATAGATGCAAATATCCTCAGCAAAATGTAAGCAAACTGAATTTAACAGCACATCAATAATTTAGTTTACCATGATTAACTTGCCTTAATTCCTGGGATACAAGCTTGGTTCAACATACACAAATCAATAAATGTGATTTACCACATAAAGAGAATTAAAAATAAAACCATATGAGTATATAATTAGGTGTGGGAAGAGCCTGTGATTAAATCCAACATCCCTTCATGACAAAAACCCTCAACAAAATAGGCATTGAAGGAGCTTACCTCAAAATAATAGGAGCTATCAATGACAAACCCACAGCCAGCATTATACTGAATGGGCAAAAGATGGAACCATTCCCTTTGACAACTGGAACGAGACAAGGATGCTCACTTTCACCACTCCTGTTCAACATAGTACTGAAGTTCTTGCCAGAGTAATGAGGCAAGAAAAGGAAATAAAAAGTATGCAAATAGATGGCCACACAAAAAATAAATACCAAGGAATATATCTAGCTTATCTAATCAAGGAGGTGAAAGATCTCTGTAAGGAGAATTACAAAACACTGCTGAAAGAAATCATAGATGACACAGAAAAATATAACATGCTTATGGATTGAAATAATAAATATAGTTAAAATGGCCATACTCCCCAAAGCAATCTACAGATTTGACACTATTTCTACCAAACTATTAACGTCATTTTTCATGGAATTAGAAAAAATATTTTAAAATTTATATAAAAAAGTCTGAATGACCAAAACAACCATAAGCAAAAAGAACAAAGCCAGAGGCATCAGTATTGACTTCAAACTATACTATAAGGCTACAGTAACCAAAACAGCATGATACTTGTACAAAAAAGACATATAGACCAATGGAACAGAATAGAGAATGCAGAAATAAAGCCACACACCAATAGCCATCTGTTCTTTGACAAACAGACAAAAATAAGCAATTGGGAAAGGACTCCTTATTTAATAAATGGTGCTGGGATAGTTGGCTAGCAATATGCAGAATAATGAAAATGGACCCCCACCTTTCACCATATACAAAATTTAACTGAAGATGAATCAAAGATTTAAATGTAAGACTTCAAACTGTAAGAATCCTATGAGAAAACCTAGGAAACACCATTCTGGACATCTGCCTTAGGAAAGAATTTATGACTAAGTCCTCAAAAGCAATTGCAACAAAACAAAAAATGGACAAGTGAGACCTGAGTAAACCAAAGAACTTCTGCACAGCAAAAGAAACTATTGACAGAGTAAATAGACAACCTAGAGAGCGGAAGAATATATTCATAACCTATTCATCTGACAAAGGTCTAACATCAAGAATCTATAAGGAACTTATTTCAACAAGCAAAAAACCAATAATCCCATTAAAAAGTGGTAAAAAACGTGAACAGACACTTCTCAAAGGAAGACATACAAGCAGCCAACAAACATGGAAAATGC
The DNA here is from genome assembly GCF_003255815.1 of Theropithecus gelada. NCBI lineage: Eukaryota > Metazoa > Chordata > Mammalia > Primates > Cercopithecidae > Theropithecus > Theropithecus gelada. The sequence continues at coordinate 42,484,610 of NC_037684.1, read as the reverse complement.
TCAACATTGCTAATCATCAGAGAAATGCAAATCAAATCCACAATGAGATACCATATTATACCAGAGAGAATTGTTATTATTTAGAAGTTAAAATACAGCAGATACCAGCAAGTCTGTGGAGAAAAGGGAACACTGCCACTGTGGAAAGGAGGTTGGAGATTTCTCAAAGAACTTAAAATAGAACTACCATTTGACCCAGCAATCCCGTTATTGGGTATATGACCAAAGGAAAATGCACGCAAACTAGAAACCCTAGAGTAAATGGATAAATTTCCAAACAATCACATGACCTCATATGTTCATCACAGCAGTATTCACAATAACAAAGACATGGAATCAACCTAGATGCCCATCAGTGGTGGATAGGATAAATAAAATGTAGTACATATATACCCTGGAATAAAAAGGAACACCCAGCCATAAAATATACTCAGCCATAAAAAGGAACAAAATCATATCCTTTGCAACAACATGGACACAGCTAGAAGCCGTTATCCTAAGTGTAGTAATGCAGGAACAGAAAACCAAATACCACATGTTCTCACTTATAAGTGGCAGCTAAATATTGGGTATTCATGGACATAAAGATGGCAACAATAGTCCCCCAGGGGACTAATAGACAGGGAAGGAGGCAAGGAGAAACTAATAATTGTTTACTATACTCACTGTCTGTGTGATCTGTGTGACTAGATCATTAGTATCCCGAACACAGCATCATACAATATACTCATGTAACAAAGCTTCACATGTACCTCCTGAATCTAAAATAAAAGTTGAAATTATAAAAATAAAAATATTTTTATGATCAATGAAGAAAATTTGTATAATAGAGAAAAATATAGAAATTAAATAAAATTGAATAAAAGAATCACCATGATGTTAAGGAGAGAATGGAGCAAGACAGTAGAATAGTTCTTACTACTGATTGTCCTTCTATAAAAACATCTATTTGAATAACTGTCCACAAAAAGATCTTCACAAGAGCTAAGAAAACCAGGTGATAAATCACACTACCTGGTTATAGCATAATAAGGAAAGAGGCCAGGTATGATGGCTCATACCTATGATCCTAATGCTTTGGGAAGATGAGGTGGGAGGATCACTTGGGACCAGGAGTTCAAGACCATCCTGGGCAACATAGCAAGACCCTATCACTACAAATTCCAAAAAAAAAAAAAAGTGAAAGTTAGCTAGGTATGGTGGTATGTGCTTGTAGTCCAAGCTACCCAGGAGGCTGAGGTGGGAAGATTGTTTAAGCCCAGGAGTTTAAGGCTGTCTCTATCTCTTTCAGTTTTGCTCTGATCTTAGTTATTTCTTGTCTTTTGCTGGCTTTTGAATTTGTTTGCTCTTGCTTCTCTAGTTCTTTTAATTGTGATGTTAGGGTGTCAATTTTAGATCTTTCCTGCTTTCTCTTGTGGGCATTTAGTGCTATAAATTTCCTTCTAAACACCGCTTTAGATGTGTCCCAGAGATTCTGGTACATTGTGTCTTTGTTCTCATTGGTTTCAAAGAACTTATTTATTTCTGCCTTAATTTTGTTATTTAGCCAGTAGTCATTCAGGGCAGGTTGTTCAGTTTCCATGTAGTTGTGCAGTTTTGAGTGAATTCCTTAATCCTGAGTTCTAAGTTGATTGCACTGTGGTCTGAAAGACTGTTTGTTATGATTTCCATTTTTTGCATTTGCTGAGGAGTGTTGTACTTCCAATTATGTGGTCGAGCTTAGAATAAGTGCTGTGTGGTGCTCTCAGGATGTATATTCTGTTGACTTGAGGTGGAGAGTTCTGTAGATGTCTATTAGGACCACTTGGTCTAGATCTGAGTTCACGTCCTGAATATCCTTGTTAATTTTCTGTCTTGTTGATCTTTCTAATATTGACAATGCAGTGTTAAAGTCTGCCACTATTATTGTGTGGGAGTCTAAGTCTCTTTGTAAGTCTGTAAGGACTTGCTTTATGAATCTGGGTGCTCCTGTATTGGATGCATATATGTTTAGGATAGTTAGCTCTTCTTGTTGCATTGATCCCTTTACCATTATGTAATGCCCTTCTTTGTCTCTTTTGATCTTTATTGGTTTAAAGTCTGTTTTATCAGAGACTAGGATTGCAACCCCTAATTTTTTTTTCTTTTTTTGCTTTCCATTTGCTTGGTAAATATTCCTCCATCCGTTCATTTTGAGCCTATGTGTGTCTTTGCATGTGAGATGGGTCTTGACTCTTTATCCAATTTGCCAGTCTGTGTCTTTTAGTTGGGGGCATTTAGCCCATTTACATTTAAGGTTAATATTGTTATGTGTGAATTTGATCCTGTCATTATGATGCTAGCTGGTATTTTGCCCATTAGCTGATGCAGTTTCTTCATAGCATTGATGATCTTTACATTTTGATTTGTTTTTGCAGTGACTGGTACCAGTTTTTCCTTTCCATATTTAGTGCTTCCTTCAGGAACTCTTGTAAGGCAGGCCTGGTGGTGACAAAATCCCTCAGCATTTGCTTGTCTGTAAAGGATTTATTTCTCCTTTGCTTATGAAATCCAGTTTGGCTGGATATGAAATTCTGGGTTGAAAATTATTTTCTTTAAGAATGTTGAATATTGTCCCCAACTCTCTTCTGGCTTGTAGGATTTCTGCTGAGAGATACACTGTTAGTCTAATGGGCTTCCCTTTGTGGGTAAACCGACCTTTGTCTCTGGCTGCCCTTAACATTTTTTCCCTCATTTCAACCTTGGTGAATCTGACAATTATGTGTCTTGGGGTTGATCTTCTTGAAGAGTATCTTTGTGGTGTTCTCTGTATTTCTTAAATTTGAATGTTGGCCTGTCTTTTTTTTTTTTTAATTTATTTATTATTATTATACTTTAAGTTGTAGGGTACATGTGCATAACGTGCAGGTTTGTTACATATGTATACTTGTGCCATGTTGGTCTGCTGCACCCATCAACTCGTCATTTGCATCAGGTATAACTCCCAATGCAATCCCTCCCCCCTCCCCCCTCCCCATGATAGGCCCCGGTGTGTGATGTTCCCCTTCCTGAGTCCAAGTGATCTCATTGTTCAGTTCCCACCTATGAGTGAGAACATGCGGTGTTTGGTTTTCTGTTCTTGTGATAGTTTGCTAAGAATGATGGTTTCCAGCTGCATCCATGTCCCTACAAAGGACGCAAACTCATCCTTTTTTATGGCTGCATAGTATTCCATGGTGTATATGTGCCACATTTTCTTAATCCAATCTGTCACTGATGGACATTTGGGTTGATTCCAAGTCTTTGCTATTGTGAATAGTGCTGCAGTAAACATACGTGTGCATGTGTCTTTATAGCAGCATAATTTATAATCCTTTGGGTATATCCCCAGTAATGGGATGGCTGGGTCATATGGTACATCTAGTTCTAGATCCTTGAGGAATCGCCATACTGTTTTCCATAATGGTTGAACTAGTTTACAATCCCACCAACAGTGTAAAAGTGTTCCTATTTCTCCACATCCTCTCCAGCACCTGTTGTTTCCTGACTTTTTAATGATCGCCATTCTAACTGGTGTGAGATGGTATCTCATTGTGGTTTTGATTTGCATTTCTCTGATGGCCAGTGATGATGAGCATTTTTTCATGTGTCTGTTGGCTGTATGAATGTCTTCTTCTGAGAAATGTCTGTTCATATCCTTTGCCCACTTTTTGATGGGGTTGTTTGTTTTTTTCTTGTAAATTTGTTTGAGTTCTTTGTAGGTTCTGGATATTAGCCCTTTGTCAGATGAGTAGATTGCAAAAATTTTCTCCCATTCTGTAGGTTGCCTGTTCACTCTGATGGTAGTTTCTTTTGCTGTGCAGAAGCTCTTTAGTTTAATGAGATCCCATTTGTCAATTTTAGCTTTTGCTGCCATTGCTTTTGGTGTTTTAGACATGAAGTCTTTGCCCATGCCTATGTCCTGAATGGTACTACCTAGGTTTTCCTCTAGGATTTTTATGGTATTAGGTCTAACATTTAAGTCTCTAATCCATCTTGAATTAATTTTCGTATAAGGAGTAAGGAAAGGATCCAGTTTCAGCTTTCTACTTATGGCTAGCCAATTTTCCCAGCACCATTTATTAAATAGGGAATCCTTTCCCCATTTCTTGTTTCTCTCAGGTTTGTCAAAGATCAGATGGCTGTAGATGTGTGGTATTATTTCTGAGGACTCTGTTCTGTTCCATTGGTCTATATCTCTGTTTTGGTACCAGTACCATGCTGTTTTGGTTACTGTAGCCTTGTAGTATAGTTTGAAGTCAGGTAGCGTGATGCCTCCAGCTTTGTTCTTTTGACTTAGGATTGTCTTGGAGATGCGGGCTCTTTTTTGGTTCCATATGAACTTTAAAGCAGTTTTTTCCAATTCTGTGAAGAAATTGTTGGCCTGTCTTGCTAGGTTGGTGAAGTTCTCCTGGTTAATATCCCAAAGAGTGTTTTCCAACTTGGTTCCATTCTCCCCGTCATTTTCAGGTACACAAATAAAGTGTAGGTTTGGTCTTTTCACATAGTCCCGTATTTCTTGGAGACTGTGTTCATTCCTTTTCATTCTTTTTTCTCTAATCTTGTCTTCATGCTTTATTTCATTAAGTTGATCTTCAACCTTTGATATCCTTTCTCCCACTTGATCGATTCGACTATTAATACTTGTGTATGCTTCATAAAGTTCTTGGGCTGTGTTTTTCAGCTCCCTCAGGTCATTTATGTTCTTCTCTAAACTGGTTATTCTAGTTAGCAATTCCTCTAACCTTTTAGCAAGGTTCTTAGCTTTCTTGCATTGGGTTAGAACATGCTCCTTTAGCTCGGAGGAGTTTGTTATTACCCACCTTCTGAAGCCTACGTCTGTCAATTCATCAAACTCATTCTCTATCCAGTTTTGTTCCCTTGCTGGCAAGGAGTTTTGATTTTTTGGAGGAGAATAGGCCTTTTGGTTTTTGGAATTTTCAGCCTTTCTGCACTGGTTTTTCCTCATCTTCGTGGATTTATCCACCTTTGGTCTTTGCTGTTGGTGACCTTTGGATGGAGTTTTTGCGTGGTCATCCTTTTTGTTGATATTGATGCTATTGCTTTCTGTTTGTTAGTTTTCCTTCTAACAGTCAGGCCCCTCTTCTGCAGGTCTACTGGAGTTTGCTGGGGGTCCACTCCAGACCCCGTTTGCCTGGGTATCACCAGCAGAGGCTGCAGAACAGCAAAGATTGCTGCCTGCTCCTTCCTCTGGAAGCTTTGTCCCAGAGGGGCACCTGCCAGATGTTAACTGGAGATCTTCTGTATGAGGTGTCTGTCAATCCCTGCTGGAAGAGGTCTCCCTGTCAGGAGGCACAGGTGTCACCTGTGGAGGTGATCTGTCCCTTAGCAGAGCTCAAGCACTGTGCTGGGAGATCCACTGCTCTCTTCAGAGCCAGCAGGCAGAAATGTTTTAAGTCTGCTGAAGCTGTGCCCACAGCCACCCCTTCCCCCAGGTGCTCTGTCCCAGGGAGATGGGAGTTTTATCTATAAGCCCCTGGCTTGGGCTGATGCCTTTCTTTCAGAGATGCCCTGCCCAGAGAGGAGGAATCTAGAGAGGCAGTCTGGCTATGGTGGTTTTGCTGAGCTGTGATGGGCTCCACCCAGCTTGAACTTCCTGGCTGCTTTGTTTACACTGTGAGAGGAACCTATTCAAGCTTCAATAATGGCGGACACCCCTCCCCTCACCAAGCTTGAGCATCCCAGGTCGACTTCAGACTGCTGTGCTGGCAGTGAGAATTTCAAGCTAGTGGATCTTACCTTGCTGGGCTCCATGAAGGTGTGATCTGCTGAGCTAGCCCACTTGGCTCCCTGGCTTTAGCCCCCTTTCCAGGGGAGTGAATGGTTCTGTCTCACTGACATTCCAGGTACCACCAGGGTACAAAAAAAGTTCCTGCAGCTAACTCAGTGTCTTCCCAAACGGCCACCCAGTTTTGTGCTTGAAACTCAGAGCCCTTGTGGTGTAGGCACCCAAGGGAATCTCCTGGTCTGTGGGTTGTGAAGAGCATAAGAAAAGCATAGTATCTGGGCTGGAGTGCACCATCCCTCAAGGCATAGTCCCTCACGGCTTCCCTTGGCTAGGGGAGGGACTTCCTTGACCCCTTGTTCTTCCTGGGTGAGGTGATGGCCCACCCTGCTTCTGCTCCCCCTCCGTGGGCTGCACCCACTGTCTAACCAGTCCCAATGAGATGAACCGGGTACCTCGGTTGGAAATGCAGAAATCACCCATCTTCTGCACTGATCTCACTAGTAGCTGCAGACCAGGGCTGTTCCCTTTTGGCCATCTTGCCCAGGAGCTGCCTTTTATTTTTAAATTTTTTTATTTTTTGTTCATTTATATTTGTGCTTTAATTTTTTTCTTATCAATTATATAAGCATTTTATGTAATTAAATATTTTATCTGTATATTTTACAGATATAATTGTATCTGAAAAGTTACATTTCTAAACCTGTGATAAATAACCTATACTTTGTTCATTCTGGAACCATTATTGCTTTATAAATGTAAATTTGTTTTATAGTGATAATTGAATTTATTTAAATTATTTCTAAAACCCAAGCAATACCTTCTCCTGTCTTGCTCAAATGAATAACATGACAATATATATAACCACTTTAGATAACAATAGGTGAAATATTCACTTGTATTTTTGATAAACTCAGTTTTCTTAAGTGTTATGGAAATGTTTACAAGATACCGAATAACCAATATCAGATATAGTATAAATGTTTTAAAAGTATTAAAATGGACATAGTTTGCAAAAATATCATAATATTGTTGTTTTTGAAGCTATTAACTTGGGTTTTATTAGGATTTCATTTAGGAGCAGATTCATGAATATGAAAATGGAAGATCAGAATAAACAAAAGAAGGGACCAAAAGAAAAATGGAAAAAGAACTAAACCATTTCAACTCTGTTGTAGAGAGATTTAGTGCTGGCTTTACTCCCTATTTCCCTAACACACCGCTTGTAGAAGAAGCTGACCACTGTGTATTGCATCACCAATTCTCTTCTTTGATGCCTGGATTCCGATTGGGTTTGATTAATCCAACAGGAAGTAGCAGCAACAGATTGAGGATAGAAGAATGGGGAGGTCAGACCCTCCTCCCCTGCTTTGGTGCCAGATCTAGTGCTGAATGGATCCTTGACGCCCACAGGTTTTCCCCTCCTTCAGTTACACCCACCTGCTTCTGCCCATTAAGGGTACTGACCCCAGGAATGGCTCCCCCCACTGCAGGCCACACTCGACCTCCAGCAGTTCATCAAAATTACCATTTATGCATTTCGTCCTACCAATTTCTGGCTCTAGTGACTTCTGCTCCAAGTAAGCTGATCTTGGCTGTGATTCTCTGTATTCACTTGTTTCTCTGGATTTTAGGGTTATAGCTTGCCCTGGAACCTCAGTCTCTGATGGGTCCAAGAAACATCACTGATTTTCAGTTTGCTTAGCTTTTTTCTTATGGCAAGAAAGGAAATAATGACTTCCAAGCTCTTTACATGTTGGAGGTGAAGAAATTGAATTTTAATTTTTTTTGATTTTTAATTAATTAAAAATTATATTTAAATACTCACCTGGGCTACCTTATTGAAGAATGCAGTTTTAAAGTTAATCATATCTTTGTCCTCTTCCTAAACTATAAGATTTTTAGGGAACTTAGTTCTGATCATGGCTCTCTCCTCCCATATAACTGTTGTTTGATACTTGAGTTGTCCATTGTGTTTAACACTGCCCCCTGCACACATTAGTCATTATCATCATTAGTTTGCACAATCAATATGTATTTAGTTCACTAATATATTTATTAGTTGTTAGCATTCAACTACTTCTTTCTGGATTCAGTCTTTTTTCCTTCTTGGAGGATATTTATTAGTAGTTCTTTCAGATACGTCCATAAAATAGAAATCTCAGTTTTTTGGGATAAAGATATATCTATTTTATCCTTACACATGAGTTATATTTTAGCTGGTTTGTCAATCAGCTTTTGCCAAAACACCCTAAAACTTACTGGCTTAAAATAGCAATCTCCTTTTAGCTTTGTTTTCCTGTTTCATTTCTGGCATCTGGATATTTATTTTTCTTTGGATGTGATCTCTGTTTTTGTTACTTCTTATTAACCATTTTATTTATATCCTTGTTGAAGGAGCATTCACATTAGCATAGTTCAACAATAGAAATAGAAATAGCAATAAAAATTTTGCTATTATCTTACAAAATTCTACTGTGTGGTATTTTGGTACAAATGAACACAAAGTGCCATGTAGGACAAAATCCAAAAAACTATACCTGAGCACACTGTCGTGAAATTCCCTACACTTGTAGTTAAAGAGAAAACCCTAAGATGTCTACTCAAGAAAAACAGAAAACCTCAAACTTACGAGTACCAAAAGTACTTTATCATCATATCTGGCTGAGAAAGCAATAACATGCTATTTTTAAAGTGAGAAATATAAGACATTTTCAGTCAGAGCATAAACAAAAACAGAAAACAATAATAGAATAACAGAGTAACAAAAATACAGATGGAGAAAATGAACAGATTCGTTATAGTAAAACAAATTTACAAATGGCCAAAAATTATATTAAAATATTCTTGACAACACTAGGAAATATAAGTTATCAAAGTGGTACTAATTTTTATTAATCAGACTGGTAAAATTTCCAAACACCTATAATGTCCAGTTTTGACACGGCCGTGGAGAGTATAGTCTCTAACATTTGGTGAGTCATCCCTCATTGCAAGGTACTGCACTCAATACTTTACATATGTTATTTTCTTTAATCCCTACCATCTCCCCTCCACCCCAATCCTAAATTTCTAAATTCTAAAACAACCCTTGTTAAATACTATTGTGTCCTCTGGATCTCACAGATGAGAAAACTGAAGCTCCCTGCGTAAATCATTGGGGCTCTAAGGTAAGTTACTTGTCCTGCATTGCAGTTAGCAAGGAGTAGAGCTAATGTTTTAAGTTCAAATATGCTAATGGGTGTATCCTATAAGGAACAGGAAGATAGGGGAGAAAGATGGATAGAGACATAGGCTGATTTTTTATATTGCTAGAGTAGTGTAGATTCTGATATGTTTGTTAACATTTGAGGGCAATCACTAGTAGAACAAAATACTGATCCAGAACTTTATAGATGACAGGTGGGGAAAAAGGAAAAGGGGAACCTGAAAAAAGGAACAGAGAAAACACAGTCACTATAGAAATGGATACATGGGAAATAACAGGAAAGCATAATTTAAAGAGACCGTAAAATAAGATGATTGGAAGAAAAGGATTGGGTAACCTAAGGACTTACGTCCCCTTCCCTGCCTTGCCCATGGAAAGCAGAAGATTGGCAGATAAGGTAAAAAGAGAAATGCAGTTATACTATTTCAACGGGCATCCTTCAGGCGTGTAATAAGAGTCTGTCAAAATATATCTGAGAAATGCAAATTGCAAATAAAAGTGGAGGGCAGGAATATGTCACACAAAGGATATTTCAAGGCAAAAATAAAAGCACAAAACAAGACCAAGTAGAATTTATTACATTTTTAAGAAACAAAGAGGGCCAGGTGCGGTGGCTCAGGCTTGTAATCCCAGCACTTTGGAGGCCGAGGCGGGTGGATCACGAGGTCAGGAGATCCAGACCATCCTAGCTAACATGGTGAAATCCCATCTCTACTAAAAATACAAAAAATTAGCAGGGCGTGGTGGCGGGCACCTGTAGTCCCAGCTACTTGGGAGGCTGAGGCAGGAGAACGGCGTGAACCTGAGAGGTGAAGCTTGCAGTGAGTGGAGATTACGCCACCAAAAAAGAAAGAGAGAGAGAGAGACAGAGAGAGAGACAGAGAGAGCGAGCGAAAACAAAGAGAAATGTTTGGAGGATATCTGATAAAACTCACATGCAGTCAGTGCAGCCGGATCTGAGAAAGAATTGAAAGCAAGAAGATAAAAGCCCCTGGGAAACAAGCAGACATTCTCAGTCTTTCTTTATCAGGCAGCTGGACCCCTTCATCCTTCTTACTTTACAGACCAAGTTTTCTGTTTTTGCACAGTGTTGAGAAGGGCTGCACACAGGTCATGGGGTGACAAGTCCTCTCAAGGATTCCAAGAAGAATGTTTTAGTGTGGTGCAAAACACATCACATGAAATTCGTAAGGTTTCTGGCACTGGAGAATACTGCTGCAAAATAAATGAAACAAAAGGCCAGGAAAATTGTAAAATATGTGCACATAAAGTAAGAATAATGGAATAAACAGAGACATATGCAAATGAGACAGCATAGCATTTGTAATTTGAGCTCATAGACTCTACAGATAGTCTGAGTTTTAACTTAGTTTCCGCTACTCACCATCTGTGTGAATTTGGTCAAGTTACATAACTCCCTGGGCCTCACCCTTCTGGTTCGTAAAATGGGGTGATTAGAATAATGCCTACCTCTTGGGATTATTATGTGGATTAAATGTTTTAATATTTAAGTATGTCTTAGACACGATAAATGCTATATGTACTTGCTAAAAAAAGTATACATTACGGTCTAAAATCAGTGCCATTTCATTTTTGAACTTCCATGGGATTATTTTTGAATTGGTAAATTGATTCAAAAGCTTCTTTAGAAGAGTAAATAGGTCGGGCACAGTGGCTCACGCCTGTAATCCCAGCACTATGTGGAACCAAAGCAGGCGGATCATTTGAGGTCAGGAGTTCCAGACCAGCTTAACCAAAATGGTGAAAACCCGTCTCTACTAAAAATACACAAAAATTAGCTGGCTGTGGTGGCGGGCACCTGTAGTCCCAGCTACTGTGGAGGCTGAGGCAGGAGAATCGCTTGAACCCGGGAGGCGGAGGTTCCATTGAGCCGAGATAGCGCCACTGCACTCCAGCCTGGGCGACAGACGGAGACTCCGTTTCCAAAAAAAAAAAAAAAAAAAGTAAATAAATATTATTTAATCTAGAAAATATTAAAAAGAAGATCAATGAGAGGGAGCTTGCTCTGTTATAGTGCCACAGAGATTACAGTGTGGTACATTGAAGGAAATATATTGAAAACAGAATTTAGAACCGAAAGTCAAAGTCCACTAGGGCCAGAACTCATGAGCTCTAACCTAGGTACAAAGTTCTTCTAGGAAACAAGTTACTGGAAAAAAAAAAATTCCTAAATTATATTCTCTGTGCACAAAATGTTGGTGATGTTGTTAAATGTGATAATTTTGTATTTTCTGCAGAAAATACAACCATCCAACCTTTTCTGTAGACATACGGAAACAATCAGAAGTCTTTTTTTTTTTTTTTTTTAAGTTTGACAGTCTCATGGATTCAGGAGTTCAGCCTACTTCCACAGACTGCTTGCTGAGCAAATTCTGGATCCCATATAATTAGAAAAAGGATAAATATAATTGCATCAATATTGAGAGAATGGGAAATGGGTGAGGAAGATTTCATTTGGTTGTCATGGTCCATGGGACACAGATAAGAGGCTGATTTAAGAATTGCATGCATTTATTGTTTCCCTTTCAGATGTGTGTTCAGGAAGAAATTACAGTACAGAAGAATTTAACAGACTTACCGGCTGTAAGCAGAAAGATAGTGGTCCTTTACCCCATCCTCTTCAGCCAAAGATAAACTCCATGAATTTTAAGAATTTTGGAACAGTCTTTTCTTCTACTTACACAAGATGCTCAAAAATAGACAGAATGGCATCTATTACCAGTTAAAAATGTTTCTCTAACAATACTGGAAAGCAGGACATTCTAAAATTCAGTAGTTACTGGTGGAGAAAGTAGTTTGTTTCATGGAAACTGTTGCAGAAGTGACAAACCTGGAGGCTTTGCGAACACAGATAATTGTTATGTGAGATTTCTTTAAAGATTCTCCTCGCTTCAGTACCATGAAAGATGCTATAATTAGTATGCACACAATGAAACTGAGGTGCAGATGAAAACTCAGAGTTTCCTTTGTTACCCTGAAAAAAATGACATTGCTTTATCGCTTTATACATATATATATGTGTGTGTGTGTATTTTCCACTTTGCTCTGCTCTACTCTTCTCTGGATTAGGTTCTCACTTATCTTTGCTTAAATCATTGTGTTGGGGTCAATTCTCCCATTAGGGCCTTGTATGAAAAGACTGATTGAGAAAGGCTAGATTCTTCTTGGTTTAATAGTTCCTAATGTTTTGATATGTCCAGCCAACCATCTGCAATGACAAACTCCCTGCTGAGGAACTAGCAGGAAACAAAGAAATGGAAAACAGCAAAGAAATCACCACGTGAGCAGAAGATATTTTGGCAGCCTGGCTGAACTGAGACCAAATTCTCCTTGGAAATCAGTATAAAACAGAAACTATTCACAATGAACGTGAAATTAAAAGCATGATGTAGTAGTGACCCAAAAGGAATGTGAATTCTTCTCCAGAACATGCAGAGACCCATGGATGAACTGTGTTTCTAGATTTTTCCTCCAGCTTTCCTGAGAGTAAGTTAACCTCTAAAATTGTGGTTATTTTGCATATAGAAATATAACGTAAGACTATAAATAGGAATGCCAGACATTTACGTAGAAACCATTAAATGTAGTAAGTTATTAATGAGTCATTTTGACTTTTCAAATCATCTGTTTTATTTTGTATGACTAAATAACCAATTGAAGAACTAAGAATTTGTATTTTTACCTCATAACTAAAGCATGTTTGGACAAACAGTGACGTTATCTAATAGGCTATTGAATAAATAAAAATAAATGTAACATTATGATGCTTCTTTATAAGTATGAACTATTTCCAAAGTTATTTGAATTACTTACTCTTCTTTGTTTTTAATTTTACTGCCAGAGGAATTGTAAGCATTGCAGGTTGCACAATTTTCTGAGTTTTGAATTGTTTTTAAATGGCTTGAGAATATTTTCATCAAGAAAACTTACAGAAAGATTTTCACTGATCTTATTTATTATACTTTTTAAAAATTTTGATCTAATTTGTTGCCTAGTGCAACAAATTAGAAAAATTTGTTCTGTGAATAACAGGAATTTTATCTGACTGAGAAATGATTGGCTTTTTATAACCAATTTATTATTTCCAAATTATACAATTTCCTATTGAGAACAATTTAAGCTAATTAGATGTTTTATATTATTACGGTGGGTGGTATATTTTTTCTCTGATATTTACACTAAGATGTTCAGTGGTGGAAAAAAATCAGTCTTAACGCTCGGAGACAAATAACCACATTCATGACAATGGGATTATGTAATTGTTTTTTATTCGAAAATATTTTCTGGCACACACATTAATTCACAGAAAGAAAGAAGAGTAGTCACGTGGGCACCATATTTAACCCTTTCAGATACTGAGGTTTTTCACAGCATTGATTTCTTAGTTGGAAATGTAGCAGTTTGGTTTCAGTCAGGATTTCCAGGCTATCACAGCCCGCTCTGATGGCATGATTATCAGGAACTCATCTGCATCACTGGTGAATCTCTTTGGTCACTTTTGGACAGTTTTTAACCATAAGTCCATGCCCTCCTTTGTTATGCTGATGAGGTGCGTCATAAAAGGAATGTCCAACAATGTCTTCCCGTCTTGTTCTCAGGCCTCAGGCTCTCGGACCCCTTTCCCCAAACCTGCCCCCATATTAACTTTCTATTGCTGCTGTGAAAAAAAAAAAAAAAAGGCCACAACCTTAATGGTTTAGAACAAAACAGAGTTATCATCTTACAGCTCTGGAGGTTAGAAGTGTGAGGCGGGTCTCTCACTGGGCTAACATCAAGGGGTTGGCCAGGCTGTGTCTCTTTCTGGAGGCTATAGGAGAGAATCTGTTTTCTTACCCTGTGTAACTTTTAGAGGTTTCTTGCATTCTTTGGTCCATGGTCTTCCTCCTCCATCTTCAAAGCCAGTAACAGCATATCAAACCCTTCTTCTACTGCCTCACTCTGATCTCCTCGTGTGCCTCCTGTTTTACTTTTTAGGACCCTTGTGATTACACTGGGTCTGCCCAGATAATCCAGGATGATCTCCCTATTTCAAAGTAAGCTGATTGCAACCTTAGTTCCATCTACTGCCTTAATTCCCCTTTGTCATATATTGTAACATATTCACAAATTCCAGGATTAGAATGCAACCATTATTCTGCCTATCACATTCCTCTTCAACTATGCCTTGTGATATGGTTTGGCTCTGTCCTCACTCCAATATCATCTTGAATTATAGCCCCCATAATCCCTATCTGTCATGGGAGGGACCCAGGGGGAGGTAATTGAATCATGAGGGCAGGTCTTTCCCAGGCTGTTCTCATGATAGTATTCAAGTCTCACAAGATCTGATGGTTTTATAAAGGGGAGTTCCCCTACCCAAACTCTCTTGCCTGGTGCCATATAAGACGTGACTTTGCTCCTTATTTGCCTGCAGCCCTGATTGTGTGGCCCCCCCAGTCATGTAGAACTGTGAGTTAATTAAACCTGTTTCCTTTATGAATTACCCAGTCTCAGGTATGTCTTTTTTTTTTTCTTTTCTTTTTTTTTTAGACAGAGTCTCACATTGTTGCCTAGGCTGGAGTGCAGTGGCGCGATCTCAGCTCGCTGCAACCTCTGCCTCCTGGGTTCAAGTGGTTCTCCTGCCTCAGCCTCCCAAGTAGCTGGGATTACAGGCACCTGCCACCACACCCAGCTAATTTTTTGTATCTTTAGTAGAGATGGGGTTTCACCATGTTGGCCAGGCTGGTCTCAAACTCCTGACCTTGTGATTCACCTGCCTCAGCCTCCCAAAGTACTGGGATTACAGGCATGAGCCACCGTGCCCGGCCTCAGGTATGTCTTTATTAGCAGTGTGAGAACAGACTAATACACCTTGCCCTTCAGACTTCAATCGCAGCACAATATTCCCTGCAATAGACCATGAATAGGCTTCATCTCTGGTACTACCTCCTTGAGGCTGACTTGAATAAATCATCTTCCCACTTGAGCTGTCTCTTGAATACCAGAAGGGGTCAGCATATTCACAGCTTTGCTCCTGCCATGAATATGGCAGGATGAACCATGAACCTGGGATCCAGGAGCACCCTCATCCGTAAAACCATTGAACGGGCAATGCAATCTTATGATTGCCATTCCTGTTCAATATGGCGCCAAAAGAGGATAAAAGGAATGTGCAACATAATGGTATTGACGTGAAAACACAGGCCTTATCAGTCAACTGGCCTTGTGCTCCACCGTACCAAGGCTTGAACTACTACCTTTGAATCATTTCCTGGGTGAGTTTCCCATCCTAGAATGTTGGGTTTGTTAGCTAAGATTAGGTCTTACATTTTCTTTATCAGTTATCTTGGTCATTAAAGCTCTACAACTTTCAGACCATTTTTGTTATTCTGCCTAATATATGGCACCATTATGTAAAATGGTGTCATATTTGCATTTAACCTACGTATATTGTCCCGTGTACTTTAAATAATCTCTAGCTTACTTACAATACCTAATACAATGTAAATTCTATGTAAATAATTGTTATACTTTATTGTTTCAGAAATAATGACAAGAAAAAAAAAGCTTCTACATGTTCAGTACAAACCCAGCCATCCTTTTTTCTGAGCATTATCTACCGGCAGTTGGTTGCATCCACAAGTGCAGAACCCACAAATAGAAATGAGTGACTATAGTTTTTGAGCTGTGCTAACATGAAAGAGTATAAATAATTACATTATACCTGCACTACCAGACTGAAATTGTCATATCTGAAATAAGTTACCTTCGTAGTAGGTCAGTTAATGACTTTTGGACAGACATGTCCTGAATTCTTTGTTTGTTCTCTGCAAACAGTTCTATAAAGACTTACTAAAGCCTTGGCCCATGTTTTAGAAAGTGGAAATCTGGCTGACTGGTGGATCTGTGTGCAAGCCTGAAGGTCACTCTCTCTCTCTCTTTCTCTCTTGTAAGCCTAGGCCCTTATGTGGGTTACCCTCAAGGCCAAGGCTGAGCCCATAAGCAGGCAGGCATGGGTGATTGTCTCTCATTGAAAATAGCAGAGCAACATTGGTGCCTACAAATAGTTATCCCTATATTGATTTCAATAATACAATAGTAGAATGGGGTATCTGTTTAAGTACTTTCAAGGACAATTTTATGGGATTTGTTTATCTCTATTCAGCTGATTCATTATCCCTCACTCCACCTCCCGCCTATCCACATATGTGTAGGCAGGTTATAGCCATCATAGATGTGAAGATTAGTTTCGGTGCTCTTTTCTACCAACAGTAAAAGTGGGCTATCTGCTTTGCAAGAATAAAGTTTGTCTGTAATAACATGAAACCTGTTCCTTGACTCAACAGTCCTTTCTACAATAATTACATTTTTATGCCCATACTGTCCCCCCAAAATGCATTTTCACACCACTGAACGCTAGTTAAAACTATGAGTTCCAAGTCTCTCTACCTCTTGGAATGTTTCATAGGCAAATCTCCACTGACAAAGTGACATAGGTCTGGATTTTATTTCTGTGCCTCTTCATCACCACATATTCAACTATTCCAAAATAGTTATTACCACCATCACTCTACTCTAGTTCCTTCTGCTCATTATCTCTTACACAGTATATCGTATCTAATTAGGCTTCACCTTATGAAGTAGGCTTTGTAAATATCCCAGGGGATGAAGGACAAGGAGTTAAAAGATACAGAACAGAGATTGAGATTTTTATTTCATTTTCTGCTTCTAGCATCTGAAAGAGATTGTAGAGTGTTGATACAATTTCTTCCTTAACAGTCTGATAGAATTTCCCAGTGAACCCATTCACTGGGGAACCACCAGTGATGCTTTCTGTTTTGAAGATTTTTGATTATTAAATCAGTTTCTTTTACAGATATAGGCTAATTCAGATTGTCTGTTTATTCTTGTGTGAGTTTCAACAGATTGTCTCTTTGAAGGAACAGATTCGTTTCACCTAGGCTATCAAATTTATGAACATAGGGTTGTTCATAATATTCCTTGATTGTCCTCTTAATGTCTATGAGATCTGTAGTGATGCCCCCTCTTTCATTTCTAATATTAGCAACTTGTGTTCTCTCCCTCTTTTTTCCTAGTTAGCCTTGGTAGAGGCCTATTGATTTTATTGATCTCGGAGAACCAGCATTTGGTTTTACTGATTTTTCTCTATTGACTTCCTGTTTCCAATTTCATTGATTTCTATCATAATTTTTACTATTTCTTTTATTTTGCTTTCTTTAGATCTTTTTTCTTTACTAATGTATGCATTGGATGCTGTAAATTTCTCTCTAAACAAAGCTTTCACTGTATGCCACAAATTTTGATAAGTGTTTTCATTGTTATTTAGTTCAAAATAAGTTTTAATTTGTCATTAGATTTTTTTCTTTGACTTTTATGTTATTTAGAAGTGTGTTGTTTAACCTTCATGTATTTCAGGATTTTCCAGCTATCTTTCTATTACTGCTTTCTGGTGTAATTCTACCATGGCCTGAGAGCATGTATTGTATGATTTCTATTCTTTTAAATTTTCTAAGGTGTGTTTTATGGCCCAAATTTGGTTTATATTGGTGAACATTCCATGTAAGCATGAAAAGAATGTATTTTCTGCTATTGTTGGGTGAAATAGTGTGTAGAAATGTTCATTTTATCCAGTTGGTTGATTATATTATTGAGTTCAACTCTGATTTTATTTGTTTTCTACCTGCTGGATCTACCCATTTCTGCCAAGAGAGGTGCTGAAGTCTCCAACTATAAGAGGGGATTCGTCTATTTCTCTTTGCAGTTCTCTCAGTATTTTGACACTGTTGTTAGCATACACATGTTAAAGATTGCTATGACTTCTTGGAAAATTGACCCCTTTATCTTTATGTAACTTCTCTCTTTATCCCTGATAATTTTCCTTCTTTTCAATGAAAAGTCTGTTCTGTTTCAGAATTCTGCTCCATATGAAATTAATATAGTTATTTCAGCTTTCTTCTGATTAGTGTTAGCATGGTCCATCTATATTTGTGCGTCTATTTTTAATCTATATGTGTCTTTATATTTAAAGTTGGTTTCGTGTAGACAACATGTAATTACATCTTTTTTGTCATCTACTCTGACAATCTCTATCTTTTAATTGGTGCATTTAGACCATTGATGATCAAAGTGATTATTGACATATTGGATTAGTATCTACCAAATTTGTTACCATTTTCTATTTATTGCTCTTGTTCTTTTCTTCAATTCTATTTTTGGGCTACAATTTTTCTGCCTTGTGTGGTTTTAATTGAGCATTTAATATAGCTTCATTTTTCCTTCTTTCTTAGAATGTCATTTATTTTTGTTTTTTGTTTTTACTTTCTTTCATGGTTGCCTTAGAGTTTGCAATATATATTTACAATTAATCCAAGTCAACTTTCAAATATCACTCTACCACTTCACCGGTAGTGTATCTTATAGTAATAGCATAACCCCAATTCCTCCCTCCTGTCTCTCATACCATTACTGTCATTCATTTCACTTATAAATAAGTATACATGAACATTATATATGAATGTAATACATATATCATATATGCAGCATTTATATACATGTATGTACATAAGTATACACAATTGTATACATTGCTATTATATCCTATT
Organism: Theropithecus gelada; assembly: GCF_003255815.1. NCBI lineage: Eukaryota > Metazoa > Chordata > Mammalia > Primates > Cercopithecidae > Theropithecus > Theropithecus gelada. The sequence goes on along the minus strand of NC_037684.1, from coordinate 42,466,036 downwards.
ATGTTTTAGATCAATTAAAAATAAGAAAAAGTTTTTATTGTACCTTCACTTATTATTTCTTTCTCTGATGCTTTTTCTTTCTTTATGTAGAGCCGATTTTTTTTTTTTTCTTTTTTTTGAGATGGTTGCCTAGGCTGGAGTGCAGTTTCGCCATCACAGCTCATTGCAGCCTTAACCTCTCAGACCCAAGTGATCCTTTCTACCTCAGTCTCCAGAGTAGCTAGGGCCTCAGGCATAAGCCATCATGCCTCACTAATTTCAATAATTTTGTTTTTGTAGAGACAGGATCTCCCTACATTGCCTAGGCTAGTCTTGAACTTCTGGGCTCAAGCCATTCTCTCACCTCAGCCTCCTGAAATGCTGTAATTGCAGGCATGAGCCACTGTGCCCAGCCTTATATATAGATTTGTGACATATCATTTTACTTCTTTTGAAACAACTTCTTTTCATATTTTTTCAAGGCAGGTCTACTGGCAACAAATTCTCTCATTATTTGTTTGTCTGAGAAAGTACTTCTCTTTAGCTTTTTGAGGATAATATCACAGAGTACATTCTACTAAGGGTAGAATGCTAAGTTGGTGGGGTTTTTTTCTCTCAACATATTAAATACCTTATTCTCTTCTTGTTTGCATGATTTCGGAAGAAAAGTGAGATAAAATTCTTATTTTTGCTCCCCTATAGAAACGATGTTTTCTTCCTCTGGCTTCTTTAATATTTTTATTCTTTATCTTTGATTTTCTGGAGTTTGAAAATGATATTCCTTGGTGAAATTGTTTGAGCAAATATTCCGCTTGGTGTTCTCTGACCTTCCTGAATCTACGGTTGGGTGTCTAGCCATAATCTGGGGAAATTCTCAGTCATTACTGTTTAAAATATTTCTTCCGTTCCTTTCTTTCTTTTGGATATTCCCATTAGGCATATGTTACACATTTTTAATTGTCCCACAGTTCTTAAATATTCTGCTCTGTTGTTTTTTTTTTTTTTCAGTCTTTTTTTTGTTTTCTTTTCAGTTTTGAATTCTTTTCTCAGCTGTGTGTAGTCTACTAATAAACTCATCAAAGATCAAAGGCATTCTTCATATCTGATAGTATTTTTTTAATACTAGGCATTTATTTTTGGTTCTGTCTTAGAAGTTTTATCTCCCTTCTTACCTTGCCCGTCTGTTCTTGCATTTTGCAACATTATAAGAAATATGTATTTTGTCTCTGCCCTCTAGTTTTGGCAAAAAGCTTCTAGAACCCTTGTAATTTCCAGAGTCATGGGGGTGATGGGAATAGCATTTGTTATAGTATTTGGTCCCTGTTCCTGACACAGAGCTTCTAAGACCAGGAATCTCTGAAGTGAAATGAGTATCTTCGTGTTCATGAGATATCTGATGGCAGAAATAACCTAGATTGCTTCAGGATAGGACTGGTTGCCAGGGAATCACCTATGTGATTAGAAGGTTTCAGCCCCATCCCCAAATGTCCAGGGAGAGGAGAGGAGATGGAGTTCAAGTTAATCTCCAATGGCCAATGATTTTTTTAATCATGCTCATGTAATGAAGTCTCCATAAAAACCCTAACTGTAGGAGTTTGGGGGAACTTCTGGGTTGGTGAACATCTCAAGGTGCTGGGAAGGTGGTGCACCCAGAGAGTTACTGGAAGCTCAGCGTCCCGTCCTATATACCCTGCCCTATGCATATTTTCTATTTGGCTGTTCCTGAGCTTTATCCTTTGTAATACACTGATAATAGCAAGTAGACTGTTTTTCTGAGTTCTGTGAACCACTCTAGCAAATTATCAAACCCAAGGAGTGGATGTGGGAACCCCTAATATGTAGCCAGTTAGTCAGAAGTACAAAAGACCCAGGCTTGTAACTGGCATCTGAAGTGGGGGGCCGTCTTTTGGGACTGAGTCCTCAATCTGTGGGATCTGCTGTAACTCCAAGTGGACAGTGTCAGAATTGAAATCAATTGAATTTTAGGACACCCAGTTGGTGTCCACCGAGAACTGGAGAATTTCTTGGTGGGAAAAACCCACGCTTTTGTTATCAAAAGTGTTTTATGTAGAAAAACAGGTGTGGGCTTCCCCCTGCTCCCCGCTGCATTTTACATGTCATCTACTTTATCCATTGAAGCCCTTAGTATTTTAAACATAGTTGTCTCAAATTCCTAGTCTAATAATTGCAACATTTCTGCCATATCTGAATTTGATTCTGATACTTGCCCTCCTTATAATTCTTTTTTTTTTTTTTTTTTTTTTTGCATTCTAGTATGTGTTACAGTTTTTTCTATTTGTTTTTGAGACAGGGTCTCTCTCTGTCACCCAGGCTGTAGTACAGTAGCATGATCATGGTTCACTGCAGCCTCAATCTTGTTGGGCTCAAGCAGTCCTCTGCCTCGGCCTCCCAAGTAGCTTGTAGCTGTGACTACAGGCACTATACCCAGCTAATTTTTTGATTTTTTTAAAAAATAGAGATGGGGTCTCACTTTGCTGTCCAGGCTGGTCTCTAACTCCTGGCTTCAAGAAATCCTTCTGCCTCAGCCTCCCAAAGTGCTGGGATTACAGGCATGAGCCACTGTATGCAGGCTGTAATTTTCTCTTGGTAGCTGGATATGATGTCCTGGGTAAAAGTTAATCTCTTAAGTTTGTGGCACACAAAATAATTGATTCAAACAAAGCTCCTATCTTGTTTTGGTTACTTATTTTCTTTAATTTCCAATTCCCACTTTTCACCCAACCTCCATTCTTCTTTCCCACTTCCAAAGATAACCTTTTTATTGTATTAGGGATGATGATACTTTAGTTCCTGAATATTTTTGGAATATGTGTATCACATGTAATGTGAATTGATACCAATGATATTGTGACCTAATGCTCAACCTTTTCTCTTTCTTTCTTCCTTGAACTGGAGCTATATTTTTAAGATCTCTTCAAGTGGATGGGTGTATGCCAATCCAGTGCTCCTGAATCCTACATAGTAATCTTAGGGCTGTATCCATAAAAATTTGTTTTATAACACCATGCCACAATAATCTACATTATAAAGAACATTGTTGCACTGGTCCCCTCATGAACCCATGTGAGAATCTCCTTGAGCTACATATCCAGGAGCAGAACTGATTGATGGTAGGATACTGCTAAGTAGTAATGAATTAGTAATGAATCACCCACGTTACTGGGTAAGTTAGTACCCCCAACAACAGAGCAGAAAGTTCCTTTCTCCCGGTTAGACAATTTAACAACACCCACAGCTGAGGAGATAGCAGCGATTGACACTAGTCACTCTTCTGATTTTTCTCAATCCAATGATGGAGAAATTATATCTGATAGTTGTTTTAATTCTTATTTCTTTCAATATTGGGTTTAAACATTGCCTCATATGTTTTTATTTTAGCCTTTTGACTTTCTTCTTCTCGAGGAATGCAACTAGAAACAGCTGTTAAAATGTTTCTTTCATGTGTGATTGCACAATGTTTTCTGCTTTAGACCTTCACATTTACTTCGTTTTTTTCATCTTTTTAAAGGAAACAAGTCAAAATGAGCAACAGATGCATGAGTGTGAGTCAGCAAACATGGGCTCTTCTATGCAAGAACTGTCTTAAAAAATGGAGGATGAAAAGACAGACCTTGTTGGTATGGTTCAGAGTCTATGCGTTCTCATATTTAGAGGATGAAAAAGTATTTTATCAGACAACATAAACACTTTATTTTCATTATTTAATATTGCACATATGTGGTCTAATTAACAACCTACATTTTTGTTTTTCAAATTCTGGGCTTTGCTATTTGTTCAAGTAAAATTTATTTTTCCAAATTACAGTATGTATTATTGTTTTCTGTCTTACTAGAGGCATTTTTTTAAAAATTCATAAACTCCTTGAAAAATAAAGCCATATCTTTATACTGCAGAGATAACAATTCTTAACCTCTGAGCTCATTTGAATCTCATGAACACATTGGTATAGAGAAGTTTAGGGCCAAAGTAAAAAAGAGGCAGGGAATCCAAAATTTAAGAAACAATCCAAAGGCAAATTGTAGCACTTCTACACAATGTTGCTATAGACACAGACAATGTCAGTTTGAAAGAAATAATGGTCGTGTAAATAAACGGAAAAATGGTATTGTGAACTTTTACTTCTATTAAAATAGTACTTATTTTCTTCTGATCATAAGAATGACTAGATGTGCTTTGTGCAAAAAATTTAGTAAACTCAGAAAAATATAATAAAATCACTCATAGAATACTCATAGTTCAAAAGTTATATTAACATCTGATCTTATGAACTAGTGTGTGTATGTGTATGTGTGTGTGTGTTCATGCATGTGTCAATACATGTGTGTTCATGTATTGAATGCTTGGATTGGCAGGGAATAAAGTATACAGCAATTCCTGCATAGGGAAAAGATTATATAAATGTAAAAGTTGAGATCCCACCCTATATAGGTGTTTTACCTTTAAACTTTTACCTTTTTTATATAAGCATTATGTTTATTTTTCTATTAAGATAGAAATAGGTATAGATATAGACCAACACACATAGCTGAAAAAGGATCATCTGATGAAGATGACATATAGCTCTTTTAAAAATGACATATGTGTAGAATTATAACTAATTAACTAGTTTCTTATCACTGGGTTTCAATTGCATTCTGCTGTATTTCCAATTCCTGAATGTGGTCACAATGACAAAGACTTTTACATTTTTTGGGGGGACAACGTTTTGGGACTATCTTCTTCCACATACCAGCAACAGAAGGTAAAAATATGATCTTGCTCCTGTTGACGGAAGCTGGTTACCTATTCCATGTCTCCTACTATTTATTTATCACTGTCACTAAAATTTTAACATGACTAAACTGTTGGGCCATTCATAAAGTAATCCAGCCTTTATCACTTGCACTAAAGTGTGGTAAACTTAGATTCCCAATTATAATTGGAATTGATGTTACAATTCTGTCTTGGTACACAATGTGCATATTTTAAAATATGCAGATTAATGAGCAAAAGAAAATCAGGATATTTAAAAACTAGGAGAAAGAACAAATGCAATGCAAGCCGAATAACAGAATTAAGTGTTTCAAATTGTTTGTGGATGATTTATCTGTGGTATAACATCTACCAGTTTGCTTCCTTTTTCTCTTATTGCTGTATAGGAATGGCTCTTTTCATTTCTTCTGGTACTGTTTCTGTACCTATTTTTCTCCAATTTACATCAAGTTCATGACTCTCCTCAAATGCCTTCAATGGATCTGGGACGTGTAGATAATTTTAATGATACTAATTATGTTATTGCATTTGCACCTGAATCCAAAACTACCCAAGAGATAATGAACAAAGTGGCTTCAGCCCCATTCCTAAAAGGTATGTTCCCTGGTTGTTCATAGTAATTTCCTTATTTGCAAAAGGTGCAAATTCATTTTGAGATTTCCTTCATAAATTATATTGAATGCTCAAGTTTCTAGAGTTTATTAACAACATTAAAGTATATTCCCTCCAAGTCTCAAGATTTTTTCTGGTTTGTTCACTAGTGTCCCATTTAGGAAATTCCATATTAAAAGGGTTATCCTCATAATTGTACATATCGAAATGAGATAGTCCAGGGTTATTTAAATGTATGTTTGTGAAAAGATTCTGGAAACATTGAACTGTAGTGACAGCATGATTTTTCAAATACATAAATATTGAGAGAGAAACTAGACATCATTTCAAAAACCCATGGGCAATATTTACAATGAAAAGAGGTGACATGTTTCCTTGTACCACAAAGTATATATGTGGGTGGGATGAAGCTCTAAAAGCCACAAAATTGGCATGGTTTCTCTCTCTGGGTGTAGGAAGAGAACAAAGAGAAACAATAAGGTATCTGATGGTCCAAAAAAACTTCTTTAAGAGTTCATAATTATCCACCAGAAAGCAGAGAGGGCCAATTTGAGAATAGCAACTGAAACCATATTCAGAAATTATATTACTAGTATAGTTTTGGAATGCAATTGAAACTGTTAAATGTGTAAAGTGTGATAGACCAAATAAGTAAGTATGGAATAGTCTCATTCTCTCACCCATGTGTCGTTAAAACTTGGGAGTCACAGTATGGAAGAGAAGATCTAGGGCAGGACATTTACAAGGTGAGGAACTTTGTCATTCCAGATAGCTTAGAGAGCCATCAAGACCTGATCGGTTATGCCAAAAGAACTCAGCAGCCAATGTGGCACAAGTCCATGCTTTCATCAAGTTATTAAATGAAAAATATAAGTAACTGGGTTTTTTTTTGTTTTTTTGTTTTGTTTTGTTTTGTTTTTTAAATTTATTTATTATTATTATACTTTAAGTTGTAGGGTACATGTGCATAACGTGCAGGTTTGTTACATATGTATACTTGTGCCATGTTGGTGTGCTGCACCCATCAACTCATCATTTACATCAGGTATAACTCCCAATGCAATCCCTCCCCCCTCCCCCCTCCCCATGATAGGCCCCGGTGTGTGATGTTCCCCTTCCTGAGTCCAAGTGATCTCATTGTTCAGTTCCCACCTATGAGTGAGAACATGCGGTGTTTGGTTTTCTGTTCTTGTGATAGTTTGCTAAGAATGATGGTTTCCAGCTGCATCCATGTCCCTACAAAGGACGCAAACTCATCCTTTTTTATGGCTGCATAGTATTCCATGGTGTATATGTGCCACATTTTCTTAATCCAATCTGTCACTGATGGACATTTGGGTTGATTCCAAGTCTTTGCTATTGTGAATAGTGCTGCAATAAACATACGTGTGCATGTGTCTTTATAGCAGCATAATTTATAATCCTTTGGGTATATCCCCAGTAATGGGATGGCTGGGTCATATGGTACATCTAGTTCTAGATCCTTGAGGAATCGCCATACTGTTTTCCATAATGGTTGAACTAGTTTACAATCCCACCAAAGTAACTGTTTTACCATTAGAGGATGATACAGGTTGAGCACCCCAATTCTAAAATCCAAAATCTGAAATGCTCCACAATCTGAAAACTTTTGAGCGCTGACATGATGCATAAGTTGAGTATTCCACACCTGACCTCTTGATAAGGTTTGGCTCTGTGTCCCCACCCAAATCTCATCTTAATTGTAATCCCTACATGTAGAGGAAGGTACCTGTAATCCCCATGTTTTGAGGGAGGGAGGTGATTGGATCATGGGAGCAGTTTCCCCCATGCTGTTTTCATGATAGTGAGTTCTCACAAGATCTGATGATTTTATAAGGGGTTTTTCCCCCTTTGCTTCCTGTCTCTCCTGCCACCTTGTGAAGGTGCCTGCTTCCCCATCTGCCATGATTGTAAGTGTCCTGAGGTCTCCCCATGTTGTGGGAATCAGGAGACCAGAGAGACCAGATGGGTGGAACAGGAGTATTTTATTTAGGTGACCACTGGCCCAGCAGATTAATATCCAGAGGCTGAGCTACGAACAAAGACAGGGCTTGACTTTTATTCATGCAGCTGAAGGCAGGTGGCTAGCCAGTGGTGTGAAACTTGTGGAATGGGGAAACTGAGCTTACAGAAGCAGAACAAAGGCAGTTAATCAAACCGTGACAGGTTTTGCAACTTAGGCATGTCTTGTGACCTTTGCCATCCTGCACAAATGGAAAAATAGGAACTTACAAAATCCTTGCAAACTTGCAGAAATAGTTACAAAAGTAGTTATAAGAGCATAGTGTGGGGAGAGGATTTCATGGGGAGACTGATAAGAACTTGCTTTTCTCGTCCTTGCTCTTGGAATCCATTTCTTTGGGGCCCCTGCCTAGCATTGCAGATAATGTATTCATAGCTCCAGCTGGACTTTGGAGTGAGTCAGCCTGGTCAGGGAAGGACTTGTTTTCCCTTTACTTATTTTTCTTATATTCCTGCTTCACCCAGCCATGCAGAACTGTGAGCCAATTAAACCTTTTTCCTTTATAAATTACCCAGTCTTGGGTATGTCTTTATTGCAGTGTGCAAACAGACCAGTACACTTCATGTGATGGGTCACAGTGAAAACGCAGTCAAAACTTTGTTTTATGCGCAAAATCATTTAAAATATTGTATAGGCTGGGTGTGGTGGCTCACTTCTGTAATCCCAGCACTTTGGGAGGCCGAGGTGGGTGGATCATCTGAGGTCAGGAGTTCCAGCCTGGCCAACATGGTGAAACCCCACCTCTACTAAAAATAAAAAAATTAGCCGGGCATGGTGGCATGTGCCTGTAATCTCAGCTACTTGGGAGGCTGAGGCAGGTGATTCACTTGAACTCAGGAGGTAAAGGTTGCAGTGAGCCGAAATTGTGCCACTGCACTCCAGCCTCAGTGACAGAGTGAAAGTCCATCTCAAAAAAAAAAAAATTATATATATATATATACATATACACACACACACATATATATATATAGAGAGAGAGAGTATAAAATTGCCTTCAGGCAATGTGTATAAAGTGTATGTGAAACATAAATGAATTTCACATTTAGACTTGGGTGGCATCCTCAAGATTTCTTATTGTGTATATGAAAATAATATAAAATTTAAAAAAAAATGGAAACCCAAAATACTTCTTGTCTCAAGCATGTGATAAGAGATACTCAGCCTATTGTAATGAGTTCTTATTATGAAAAATAGCAAATAAAGAGAAAATACAAGCATATATCCCACGTGAACTAACTATTGCACAACCAAATAGATAATGGAAAATGTTATTTTATAAACGTTTTATATTAGTAGATGAAAAAAATGACAGAAATAAAACATCATCATTTTGAAACTCCCATTGAATTAATGGACCTAGGCACTGAGGGTCAACAGCTGCTAATGTCTCAAAAAGAAAAACAATTAGCAATTATAAGCCTCTCATAAAACAACACATCAACACCTATCAGCTGGCAAAACAGAATTAGACCTGAGTCTCATTAAGCCTTTGGATCTAGCTGCTGGATTGTAGAAAATACGGAGGACAAAAGAACTTGTTGAATTACACCAGGAGGATGGGCTTATATGGGTTAAATGGCCTGGGTTAGATCAGTAAGAGTTAGCCATTTGCACTATATATTTTAGAATAAACAAAGTCTCTTAAGGAAACACTATCTAAATGAAAGTTTTATGCTGTCTTTGGAAATTTGGCTATATTGATACCACTTCCAAGTGAAAATGTGTACTATAATTGCAGCATATATTCCAACTTTAGATAGGTTTGTTTGTATGTGAATTTAAATCAATGTATTGGTATTTCCAATGTCAATATTTATACCAGTACCAATACCCATGATTATTTCCAATACCATTGGAATTTCCAATACCAATAATTATTTCAAATTCATTGTGCCTTAAATTATTGTTCGATATGGTTTGGCTGTGTCTCCACCCAAAATTGTATCTTGAATTGTAATCCCCAGAATCCGCACAATCCCCACGAGTCAAGGCAGGGACTCAGTGAGAAGTGATTGGATCATGGGGGTGGTTTCTCCCATGCTATTCTCATGATAGTGAGTGAGTTCTCATGAAATCTGATGATTTTATAAGCATCTGGCATCTCCCCTGCTTGCACTCATTCTCTCTCCTGCCTCCCTGGGAAGAGGTACCTTCTGCCATGATTGTAAGTTTCCTGAGGCTTCCCCAGTCATAGGGAACTGTGAGTCAATTAAACTTCTTTTCTTTATAAATCACCCAGTCTTGGTATTTTCTTATAGCAATGTAAGAACAGAATGATACATTGTTCAAATGATTTATTTGGAAGGGTAAATAATATTTGAAATACAAATGTTCGCCATACATTTCTGATTTTATCTAGAACATCAGAAATTCCCACCCCTTTCCCCTCCGTGTCTTATTCAGGCCCAGCACTGCCTTTAGGAAGGAAATAGCTTTAACATAAAATAACCTCAGCATAATTGAATATGGCCAGGTAGACATCTTCTTGCTTAACTATTTCTTTTTTTTTCTTCACATGACAGGAAGAACAATCATGGGGTGGCCTGATGAAAAAAGCATGGATGAATTGGATTTGAACTATTCAATAGATGCAGTGAGAGTCATCTTTACTGATACCTTCTCCTACCATTTGAAGTTTTCTTGGGGACATAGAATCCCCATGATGAAAGAGCACAGAGACCATTCAGGTAACTTTTGCAGAAGAAAAAAATTTTTTTTGCTATTGTATCAGTAGCCACAAAGGGGCCATACCTGATAGCAGAGGTTAAACTATACAAACATATACAACCACAACATATACCTTTAATTTCTGAACATAAAGGAGATTCGTATTTATTAAATGAAGCTTATGTGCTTAAGTACATTGTTTTATTAAGGAATTATATTTACTATTATTTGTAAGTTGCTCCTAAAAAACACCTGAACAAAATGATGTTGCTCATTGACTCCCAAACATTTTCTTAAAGTTTAGTGTTTTCTTGACATAAGCAACAGAAGATCCAAGCTCAAGGAAAGCAATCTTGACTAATGGAAAGAATTATAAAATATAATGAAAAATCGTTGAGAATTGGTCTTAAAAATATTCGTAAAGTAATTCTGCTATATTCCGTTTGGGTATGCTCTGCAAATCTCACCTGAGAAGACTTACCATCCACTATATCATCATGGACTTTGCATTTTGAAACATTTGAAATTTTGTTTTTTTCTGTAGCCAAGATTGTATCATTCCATAATAATGGATATGTTCTTCTTCTAAAGCTCACTGTCAAGCAATGAATGAGAAAATGAAGTGTGAAGGTTCAGAGTTCTGGGAGAAAGGCTTTGTAGCTTTTCAAGCTGCCATTAATGCTGCTATCATAGAAGTGAGTATAAAGTTAAAGGAATCTAATGGCATTACATTTGAATTTTGCTGGATGGTGATTTAATGGATTATCTTATTCTGTCATTTATTTACTTCATTAATGAGGCACAATATACAGAACAACTTCCATATTAAAACCATTGTACTAAGTACTGAAGATCAGAAAATAAGTAAAACACAGGCACTTTTCTCCAGGGATACTGGTACTGGGGGAGATAGAAACATGGATATATAGTCATAATAAGAGTTTAGATTCTATCATAGAATTTTTTATTTTTAACTTTTTTTTCCTTAGAGACAAAGTTTTACTCTGTTGCCCAGGCTGGAGTGCAGTGGCTATTCACAGACATGATTATAGCTCACTGCCGCCTCAAACTTCTGGGCTCAAGTGATCCTCCTACCTCAACCTCCCAAGTAGCTGGGATTACAGGCACATGCCACCATGCCTGGTTCTATCATGGAATTTAAAATGGTGTACGAGGTAAACTATAAAGCAGGATATACTCTAATAAGAAACATCAGGGAAAATTTACTAATTGAAGTGACATTCCAGCTAATCTTAAAATAGAATAGTGTTTTGTCCAGTGAGGAGGATGATGTTCTAAGGAGTCACGACAAAACCTAAAGTGTTTCAGGAACCACAGGGGGCCAGATCATGAAGGGCATATATACATAAAACATGTAAATGTAGAATGTACATGATTCCTTATAATTTAGAGAAAAAGCCCAAGGTTGGAATTAGATTGATGATAACAATTTGTTCATTGATATCTTTCTTTAGTTCGCAACAAATCATTCAGTGATGGAACAGCTGATGTCAGTTACTGGTATACATATGAAGATGTTACCTTTTGTTGCCCAAGGAGGAGTTGCAACTGATTTTTTCATTTTCTTCTGCATTATTTCTTTTTCTACATTTATATACTATGTATCAGTCAATGTTACGCAAGAAAGACAATACATTACGTCATTGATGACAATGATGGGACTCCGAGAGTCGGCATTCTGGTAAATCATATGACTCCAATCCATTATGCAGCACAAACAGAACAACTTAGCTGGTTGACACCTTAGACCAGGGGTCTCCAAGCTCCAGGCCACAGACTGCTACTGGTCTGTGGCCAGTTAGGTACCAGGCCACATAGGAGGAGGTGAGTGGCAGGCAAGTGAGCAAAGCTTCATCTATATTTACAGCCACTCCCTATTACTCACATTACCACCTGAACTCCACCTCCTGTCAGAATAGCAGTGTTATTAGAGTCTCATAGAAGCTCGAACCCTATTGTGAACTATGCATGCGGGAGATCTAGGGCTCCTTATGAGTATCCAATGCCTGATGATCTGTCACGCAAGAGATCTAGGTTGCAGGCTCCTTATGAGTATCCAATGCCTGATGATCTGTCACTGTCTCCCATCACCCCCAGATGGGACCATCTAGTTGCAGGAAAACAAGCTCAGGGTTCCCACTGATTCTACATTATAGTGAGTTGTATAATCATTTCATTATATATTACAATGTAATAATAATAGAAATTAAGTGCAAAATAAATATAATCCACATGCATTATCCCAACACCATCCCCCGACTCCTGTTTGTGGAAAAACTGTCTTCCATGAAACTGGTCCCTGGTGCCAAAAAGGTTGGGGACTGCTGCCTTAGATCTCTAAAGCGTCATATATACACTTACTACTTTCATAAAGTAGTACGTTATAAATGAGTGGAGCAGATGACCCTACAGACTTGGTGACTTGAAACTTTCTAAATTTATTTGACTTAAAGAAAGCCTCATCCTGTAGAAGTTTGCCAATACTCAGGGTGCTAGATGATTACTTGGTCACTAGTTACCATATATGGGTGAACCCAAATACACAAATGCTTGAGGTTTCCAATGTTCAGTAAAATACATGTTTCAGATACCTATGTTAGGAATGGTGATTGACTTTTGACCCAGTGTTGGATGAGTCATCACTTTTATGACACTGAAAAAAAAGAAAACCTTTTATGTTCTTTAAACATTGAGATATTTTAGTTGAGGCCGTAGAGCACTGTGGTAAGCCTGGGAGGCGAGAAGCCTTGGGTTGTCTCCATCTCAGCATTCAGTATCTACCATCTTGGAAAATTAGTTAAACTCTTTAAACCTCAGTTTTCTCTTCTGTAAAACATGGATAATTATATGTACCTCTCATTGGTCCTGATAATTAAAAGAAAGAAATATATCTAAAATATTTTACATGGTGCTTAAGAATAAACACTCGATATTAGGTGTCAGTTGATGGAGCTATGGGGAGCTTTATGGCCAGAGAGGACAGTAGAGGCAAGTTAGGAAACAAGGGTTGAATTGTCATAATGGCAAGATCTTTTCAAGAGTTTAGCCAAGTGATGCATTAGAGACAGGTGCGGTAAAAGCCTGAGTTTCTGGAGTCAGAAAGAAATGGCTTGAATCTTGAATTTGCCCTTTGCACACTGTGATATTACCTCAGTGTTAAATAAGATATGTAGAATGTATATAAGGGTTCTGGGCATATGCTACATAGCCTTTCAAAGAATATTAGACATTACTGAGTAGAAAAAAATAAAGTTTATGTGATTTTCTACACAAGTGTTCAATACACCAGGTGGAGAAGTGGAGAAGATGAATTACTTCTTCGGTTTAGGATGAAAGTTTTTCTCTGATGTCTTTTTCTGTATCAAAATTGAGTGACTCAATACTAAAAAAATTTAGTCAAGATAGATAGATAGATATTTCTTTTCTTTCTTTCTTTCTTTTTTTTTTTTTTTTTTGAGACAGAGTCTTGCTCTGTCACCCAGGCTGGAGTGCAGTGGTGAGATCTTGGCTCACTGCAACCTCTGCCTCCTGGGTTCAAGTGATTCTTCTGCCTCAACCTCCCGAGTAGTTGCAACTACAGGCAAGTGCCACCATGCCCGGCTAATCTTTGTACTTTTAGTGGAGACAGAGTTTCACTATGTTGGCCAGGCTGGTCTCAAACCCCTGACCTCAAGTGATCCACCTGCTTCGGCCTCCTAAAGTGCTGGGATTACAGGCGTGAGCCGCCACCCCAGCCTGCTTTTTAAAAAATGATATACAAAGAATTAGAGAAAAATAACCAAGATGATTTTTAAAATAATAATCCAGTGAGAAAGGATTAAAAATCAGGGCAGTTTTTTCCCTCTCGTAAGAAAAGCCTGAGGCATTTTACTTGTGCAGCATTTAAGTGGAACTAAGGAGAGTTTGTAGAATATAGATGAACAATTTCAGAAGAATCAAAGTGTACTGTGCAAAGGGAGTTATTACAATTAGCCATTAAAAATAAGTCATCCGAAAACATGATGGCATTTTCTACTTTAAATAAAAACTAACTGTTCATTGTGGACACATTATAAGCCAGTTGCCATATTAAACCCATAAAATAAATAATTTCATTTATTTTTCCTGTTTTCCAACAGAGAAAACTGAAGTTTGAAGAGATTAAATAACTACCTCTCAGGGTTATATAGTTACAATGTAGCAGGAGGAACTGTAACTAACTCAGATCTGTGATTAGAAAGCTTTTTCTCTTTCTCCTTTAAAGAACTTTCTTCCTGTTTATTTGGCATTGATAGCAAGGAAAAAGATATCTTCATATTCATCTACATGTCTGTATCTATCTATGTCCTGTGAGTATGTATAAATGTGTATCTATATCTAATTATCTATACTGGGGATTGGTAATCTATCAGCTGTTTTTGCACAATTTGCAAATTAGGAATTTCTTTTACATTTTTAAATTATACTTTAAGTTCTGGGATACATGTGCAGAATGTGCAGGTTTGTTACATAGGTATACATGTGCCATGGTGGTTTGCTGCAACCATCAACCTGTCATCTAGGTTTTAAGCCCCACATGCATTAGGTATTTCTCCTAATGCTATCCCTCCCCTTGCTCCCTACCCCTGACAGGCCCCAGTGTGTGATGTTCCCCTCCCTGTGCCCATATGTTCTCGTTGTTCAACTCTCACTTATGAGTGAGAACATGTGTTTGGTTTTCTGTTCCTGTGTTAGTTTGCTGAGAATGATGGTTTCCAGCTTCGTCCATGTCTCTGCAAATGACATAAACTAATTCTTTTTCATGGCTGCATATATTCCATGGTGTATATGTACCACATTTTTAAAATCCAGTCTAACATTGATGGGCATTTGGGTTGGTTCCAAGTCTTTGCCATTGTGAATAGTGCTGCAATAAACATATGTGTGCATGTGTCTTCATAGTAGAATGATTTATGATCCTTAGGGTATATACCCAGTAATGGGATTGCTGGGTCAAATGGTATTTCTAGTTCTAGATCCTTGAGGAATTGCCACACTGTCTTCCATAATGGCTGAACTAATTTACACTCCCACCAACAGTATAAAAGCATGCCTATTTCTCCACATCCTCTCCAGCATCTGTCATTTCTTGACTTTTTAATGATCACCATTGTAACTGGTGTGAGATGGTATCTCATTGTGGTTTTGATTTGTATTTCTCTAATGACCAGTGATGATGAGCTTTTTTCATATGCTTGTTGGCTGCATAAATGTCTTCTTTTAAGAAGTGTCTGTTCATATCCTTTGCCCACTTTTTGATGGGTTGTTAGTTTTTTCTTGTAAATTTGTTTAAGTTCCTTGTAGATTCTGGATAGTAGACCTTTGTCAGATGGATAGATTGCAAAAATTTTCTCCCATTCTGTAGGTTGCCTGTTCACTCTGATGATAGTTTGTTTTGCTGTGCAGATGCTCTTTAGTTTGATTAGATCCCATTTGTCAATTTTGGCTTTTGTTGACATTGCTTTTGGCGTTTTAGTCATGAAGTCTTTGCCTATGGCTATATCCTGAATGATATTGTCTAGGTTTTCTTTTAGGGTTTTAAAGGTTTTAGATCTTATGTTTAAGTCTTTAATCCATCTTGAGTTAATTTTTGTATAAGGTGTAAGGAAGGGGTCCAGTTTCTGTTTTCTGCATATGGCTAGCTAGTTTTCCCAACATCATTTATTAAATAGGGAATCCTTTCCCCACTTATTGTTTTTGTCAGATTTGTCAAAGATCAGATGACTGTAGATGTGCAGTGTTATTTCTGAGGCCTCTGTCTGTTCCATTTGTCTATATATCTGCTTTGGTACCCGTACCATGCTGTTTTAGTTACTGTGGCCTTGTAGTATAGTTTGAAGTCAGGTAGCATGATGCCTCCAGCTTTGTTCTTTTTGCCTAGGATTGTCTTGGCTGTGTGGATTCTTTTTTGGTTTCATATGAAATTTAAAGTAGTTTTTTCTAATTCTGTGAAGAAAGTCAGTGGTAGCTTGATGGGAATAGCATTGAATCTATAAATTACTTTGGACAGTATGGCCATTTTAACAATATTGATTTTTTCGTATCCATGAGCATGGAATGTTTTTCCATTTGTTTGTGTCCTCTTTTATTTCCTTGAGCAGTTGTTTGTATTTCTCCTTGAAAAGGTCCTTCATGTCCCTTGTAAGTTGTATTCCTAGGTATTTTATTATCTTTGTAGCAGTTGTGAATGGGAGTTCACTAATGATTTGGCTCTCTGTCTATTACTGGTATATAAGAATGCTTATGATTTTTGCACATTGATTTTGTATCCTGAGACTTTGCTGAAGTTGTTTATCAACTTAAGGAGTTTTTGGACTGAGACAATGGAGATTTCTAAATATACAATCATGTCATCTGCAAACAGAGACAATTTGACTTCCTTTCTTCCTATTTGAATACCCTTTATTTCTTTCTTTTGCCTGATTGTGCTGGCCAGAACTTCCAATACTATGTTGAATAGGAGTGGTGAGAGAGGGCATTCTTCTCTTGTGCTGGTTTTCAAAGAGAATGCTTCCAGCTTTTGCCCATTCAGTATAATATTGGCTATGAGTTTGTCATAAATGGCTCTTATTATTTTGAGACATGTTGCATAAAAACCTAGTTTATCGAGTGTTTTTAGCATGAAGGGATGTTGAATTTTGTTGAAGGTATTTTCTCCACCTCCTGAGATAATCATGTGGTTTTTGTGACTGGTTCTGGTTGTATGATGGATTACATTTATTGATTTGCGTATGTTGAACCAGCCTTGCATCCCAGGGATGAAGCCAAGTTGATCATGGTGGATAAGCTTTTTGATGTGCTGCTGGATTCGGTTTGCCAGTATTTTATTGAGGATTTTTGCATCAATGTTCAACAGGGATATTGGCCTGAAATTTTCTTTTTTTATTGTGTCTCTGCCAGGTTTTGGTATCAGGATGATACTGGTCTCATAAAATAAGTTAGGGAGGAGTCCCTCATTTTCTATCGTTTGAAATAGTTTCAGAATGAATGGTACCAGCTCCCCTTTGTACTTCTGGTAGAATTCAGCTGTGAATCTGTCTGGTCCTGGGCTTTGTTTTGGTTGGTAGGCTATTAATTACTGCCTCAATTTCAGAACTTGTTATTGGTCGATTCAGGGATTCGACGTCTTCCTTGTTTAGTACTGGGAGGTTGTAGGTGTCCAGGAATTTATCCATTTCTTCTAGATTTTCTAGTTTATTTGCATAGAGGTGTTTATAGTATTCTCTGATGTTAGTTTGTATTTCTGTGGGATCAGTGGTGATATCCCCTTTATCATTTTTTGTTGTGTCTATTTGATTTTTCTCTTTTCTTCTTTATTAGTCTGGCTAGAAGTCTGTCTATTTTGATAATCTTTTAAAAAACCCAGCTCCTGGATTCATTGATTTTTTTGAAGGCTTTTTCATGTCTCTATCTCCTTCAGTTCTGCTCTGCTCTGATCTTAGTTACTTCTTGTCTCCTGCTAGCTTTTGAATTTGTTTGCTCTTGCTTCTCCAGTTCTTTTAATTGTGATGTTAGGGTGTCAATTTTAGATCTTTCCCACTTTCTCCTGTGGGCATTTAGTGCTATTAATTTTCCTCTAAACCCTGCTTTAGCTGTGTCCCAGAGATTCTGGTGTGTTGTGTCTTTGTTCTCATTGATTTAAAAAAATTTATTTATTTCTGCCTTGATTTTGTTATTTATCCAGTAGTCATTCAGGAGCAGGTTGTTCAGTTTCCATGTAGTTGTGCAGTTTTGAGTGAATTTCTTAATCCTGAGTTCTAATTTGATTGCACTGTGGTCTGAGAAACTGTTTGTTATGATTTCCATTCTTTTGCATTTGCTGAGGAGTGTTTTACTTCCAGTTATGTGGTTGATTTTAGAATAAATGCTAGTGTTGCTGAGAAGAATGTATATTCTGTTGATTTGGGGTGGAGAGTTCTATAGATGTCTATTAGGTCCACTTGGTCCAGAGCTAAGTTCAAGTCCTGAATATCCTTGTTAATTTTCTGTCACATTAATCTGTCTAATATTGACAGTGGTGTGTTAAAGTCTCCCACTATCATTGTGTCAGAGTCTAAGTGTCTTTGTAGGTCACTAAGAACTTGCTTTATGAATCTGGGTGCTCCTATTTTGGGTGCCTATATATTTAGGATAGTTAGCTCTTCTTGTTGCATTGATCCCTTTACCATTATGTAATGGCCTTCTTTGTGTTTTTTGATCTTTGTTTGTTTAAAGTCTGTTTTATCAGAGGCTAGGATTCTAACCTCTGCTTTTTTTTTCTTTTTTCTTTTTTTGCTTTCCGTTTACTTGGTATGTATTCCTCCATTCCTTTATTTTGAGCCTATTTGTGTCTTTCCACCTGAGATGGGTCTCTTGAATACAGCATATGAATGGGTCTTGACTCTTTACCCAATTTGGCAAATTGGATACTGGCATCTGTGTCTTTTAATTGGGGCATTTATCCCATTTACATTTAAGGTTAATATTGTTATGTGTGAATTTGATCCTGTCATCATGATGCTAGCTGGTTATTTTGCACATTAGTTGATGCAGTTTCTTCATAGCATCATTGGTCTTTTTATTTTGGCATGTTTTTGCAGTAGCTGGTATTGATTTTTTCTTTCTGTATTTAGTGCTTCCTTCAGGAGCTCTTGTAAGGCATGCCTGGTGGTGACAAAATCCCTTAGCATTTGCTTGTCTGTAAAGGATTTTATTTCTCCTTCACTTATGAAGCTTAGTTTGGCTAGATGTCTTTTACATTTTTAAATGCTTGGGAAAAAATTCAATGAACAATAATATTTTTTGGCATGTGAAAATACACATGAAATTCAAATTTTGTTGTCCATAAATACATTTTATTGAAACACAGCCACACATCACTAACATGTTGTTTATGATTGTGCTTGTGCTACAATGGCAAGAGAAACTATACAGCCTGCAAAGCTGAAAATATTCACAGTGTGGCTATTTAGAAAAAAAGCTGAACCCTGCTTCATTATCTACCATTTTGTCCATATTGTTTATACAATAACTTTACTGAAAAAACTTGTCCAGAGCTGAGAAATCATCATAGATGTCTTCCCAGGAAAGCTCTCTCTGGAAACCTCTCCCAGTGACATCCATCGTATTACCCAGCTTTACTTAATTTGCAATTAGCTATCTATTTTGCCTCTCTACTTGTTTATTGCCTACCTTCTCTTATATTATGTGATCTTGAGGGTAGGAGATAAGTTAGTTATTGCATTTTCTTTACCCTTGATAAATGGTGAGCTTCACAAATCGTTTGCTGAATAAATGAATCAAGGAAGTGATGAAGTAACAACATTCTAACTGACTGCTTTGTTTCTCTGCTAGGCTTTCCTGGGGTTTGATGTATGCTGGCTTCATCCTTATCATGGCCACTTTAATGGCTCTTATTGTAAAATCTGCACAAATTGTTGTCCTGACTGGTTTTGTGATGGTCTTCACCCTCTTTCTCCTCTATGGCCTGTCTTTGGTGAGTTGGTGAATTTCATCTCAGCTTTTTTTCTTTCTCTCTCTCTGCTGCCAATCATTTGTCACTAATTCTGGTCTCACCTCTTTTGTTCTCTTTGTAGTATTTGCATGAGACAGTGTCTAGGGGTGGAAAACTGATAAAATATACTTTTATAATATAAAATTCCTTTTTTGTGCTACTAATGGTTCTCACAGAATTATATACCAGCTGAAGTTTTTCTCTTTTCTCAGATAACTTTAGCTTTCCTGATGAGTGTCTTGATAAAGAAACCTTTCCTTACGGGCTTGGTTGTGTTTCTCCTTATCGTCTTTTGGGGGATCCTGGGATTCACAGCACTGTATACACATCTTCCTGCATTTTTGGAATGGACTTTGTGTCTTCTTAGCCCCTTTGCCTTCACTGTTGGGATGGCCCAGGTAAGAGTTAAGGTAACAATTTCACTTTTTACAAACCATTCTACACAGACTCCCTCTTAATAATTCACGCAACATGCTCTAAGCATTCCATTCTATAACTTTTGTAAAAATAAACATTTATGAGACAGGAGTGACTTTAATTTTTCTCTCTTAGTGTAATTAGTTTCCCCACAAGTCACTAAATATAGGATCATACTCTTATTATTGAGGTGTTTCAGCTTCTACTTCTAATGGATTATCCCAAAGAACATTTGTCCCATTCAATGCTCAGGAAACATGACCCTTAATGTTATCAAAAGCATTTAAAAACCAGGAATTTGGAATAAATACATCTTTATTTTTTAATTGCTAATTTCTACTGAACTTTGTCTCAGAAAAGTTTATTTTAGTTATGATATCATAACTATAAAATGCTAAATGAAAAGTTATGCTAGATATAAACTCATTGTATCCTACGGCAGTCTAGTTAAGACATTATTCTTCTGTCTTCTGCCCAGCTACTGAAATATTTTACTACTTCATGTTTTTACTCTGAAGTGGATTTCCTTGTTGAGAATTCCCTCCTTTTTTCCCATTCTAAGTTCAGTAAAGTCCTGTTGCAGCACTGTTTGTAATAAGATTGAAAACAATGTAAATGTCCATTGGTAGATTACTGGTTAAATAAATTACGGTCCATCCATACAATGGAAAGTGTGCATCCATCAAAAAGAATTTTTAAAGACTGATGCTGTGACTCACACCTGTCAATCATAGCACTTTGGGAGGCTAAGACAGGTGGATCACTTGTGGCAGGAGTTCGAGACCACCGTGGGCAACATGGTAAAACCCCATCTCTACAAATAATAAATAAAAAAAAAAATTAGCCAGTCATGGTGGGAGTGCATCTGTAGTCCTAGCTACTCTGGAGGCTGATATGGGAGAATCACCTGGGTCCAGGAGGTTGAGCCTACTGTGAGCTGAAATAGCACCACTGCACTCCAGACAGGGTAACAGAGTGAGACTGTCTCAAAAAACAAAGAACAAACAAAAAAGAATTTTAAAACACTTCTTGTACTGACATAGAGAGTTCTGTAAACTCTATTAGGTCTTGCTCAAGTATCACCTTTCTTGAGTTTGTACTTCCTCCTAGAAAATGTATCTGGGGCTGCCTGTGGGTTTCTTAGTGCTCAGTACTAACTTCCATTCATTTCCCAAATTGACATCACTTCATTGCTATTAAAATTATCTTCTATAATAGTAGACAGAGCTCTGTAGAGACAAGATTAATTTTATTTATCTTTGCAAACCCAGTTGTAGCATAAATAAGACAATAATAATTCTTAATGCCATATTAATTCTTTAAAAATTTGCTGTATCTTTTTTTTTTCAGCTTATACATTTGGACTATGATGTGAATTCTAATGCCCATTTGGATTCTTCACACAATCCATACCTAATAATAGCTACGCTTTTCATGTTGGTTTTTGACACCCTTCTGTATTTGGCATTGACATTATATTTTGACAAAATTTTGCCCAGTAAGTACTAACATGGCTGTAACTTAACCCAATTTCAGTAATTGCATGTCTTGAAAATAACTCTACATTGTACTAAATAAAAATTAGCAAGCAGTTTTTCAAAATTTCTGCAACAAGCCTAATGATATTCTGTAGTTTGTTTATAGAATCACTTTCTAAGACTTGGCTCTGCTATAACACTCCAGGGTGTTTCTTTTTATAAAGAGACACTTGCGAGAGATTATGGATAATTATACTATTAGTGTTTGTATCAGAACTAGATGAAGAATGCTGGTGCTTGATACTTGATCTTAGAAATCTGTAAGTGCTTTTCCTATTTAACTCACTTGATAGACAACAGCAGGTTGTTAGTAAAAATATTATAATTGTGTAATCGATGTACAATCTTTCCTTTCTTTGTTACTTTTTTTTTTTTTTTTTTTTTGAGAAGGAGCCTAGCTCTGTCGCCCAGGCTGGGATGCAGTGGCATGATCTCGACTCACTGCAACCTCCGCCTCCTCGATTCAAGCGATTCTCATGCCTCAGCCTGCTGAGCAGCTGGGACTACGGGCATGCACCACCATTCCTGGCTAATTTTTGTGTTTTCAGGAGGGATGGGGTTTCACCATGTTGACCAGGTTGTCTCAAACTCCTGACCTCAGGTGATCCGCCAGCCTCGGCCTCCCAAACTGCTGAGATTACAGGCGTGAACCACCGTGCCACCCTTATGTACAATCTTTTCTGTAGAGAAACAAAATCTTTCTCTGTGCATCTCTGGGGTTTGTCTGTCAATTCCTCATATGTACTAGGTAAGTGCTAAGGAAGAGGCAGAAAGGGAAATTAGAAAATGAAGTGAAAGAAGGGACCTTCTAAATAGTTTATTCATCACATTTCTGGGAGTACTGATACAGAATAATGACTCGCTGATTATTTTAAAACCTCCCAAGAAAGAAATTTCAGAATGTATCATTAGTGTTATGATATTTATGATTATTCTTGGTGTATTGACCTTATCTGATCCAAATGGAGGAAATCACAAGCAGGAGAATTGCTTGAACCCGGAAAGCAGAGGTTGTAGCGAGCCAGGATCATGCGTCTGGACTGCAGCCTGGGTGACAGAGTGAGACTCCATCTTAAAAAATAAAAAATAAAAAGGGCACATAAGTACAGCTAGATAGAAAATTGTTCTTAATTAGATTTAAATTCCTCCTGAGACATCTCTCTGCATTTTGAGGAGCTTTTTAGTTAGTTAACAATGCTACATGCTTCTCATGTTTAAAACGTCATATTAGCCATCTCTGTTATTTTCTCCTCACTGTTCTGTGTGTGTCAAAAGCACATTAAAACAGTAATACCTTAATACGATAATGTGGGTTCAGGTTTAATGTCAAAAGGGCTGCATGGATATGATGATGGTATCCTTGAAGTGATGACTGACCCCGTATTCATTTACCTCCTGCTCACATAGCTGAATATGGACATCGATGTTCTCCCTTGTTTTTCCTGAAATCCTGTTACTGGTTTCAACACAGAAGGGCTAATCATGTGGTCCTTGAGAATGAAACAGATTCTGATCCTACACCTAATGACTCTTTTGAACCAGTGTCTCCAGAATTCTGTGGGAAAGAAGCCATCAGGTAACCAATAAATTACTTAGAGGCACAAATGGAGAACAGGCAAGACCAGGGATCTGTCAGGCAGCACACTAGGAGCAAAGATCACCTTCTGTGCCCTCTATACCCACCTACATCCAGCCTGCTGCACTCATCAAAGGCTACACTCACTCTTCATAGCACACTATTTTCTCACATTCTCAGCATTTACATTTACTAATATTTCGTGATATAGTAACAACCGTCCACAAGTAAATAATTTTTGAATTTCCATTTTCCATATTATCTTTCTCATTTCTCCTCTTTGTGTTTTTCTCCCCTTGGTTGTTCTCTTTGTGACAAACACTGCCATTGTCTCCCTTGCTTTTATTCTCACCCTCCTTTTTTTGTTAATTCACTTTGTCCCTCTCATCTTCCCTTCCTGGTTTATAATTTGATGAGGAGAAAAAGGCAAGCGATGCAGGCATGGGAAGAAGACACTCCAGAGAGATGGGAAGGAAACATGAGAAGTCAGGACTGTTAGTTTCATGCCTATCTTCCCTCTTAGATGATGGACATGCTTTATTCAATTCTTTGATTTCCAAACAACTAGAAATCTCTAATATTACCCCAGATGTTTGCTCAAATTTCGTTCATAATTCAATGTTGTATTAATCTCACTCCTCAATAATACCTTTCTGATATATCTCTTTCAGTAATATTTTAACTCAGAACATTTATGATACAGTCTCTGAACACAGGTCCAATATGAACATACAACAAAGAGCAGTATTTGCTCATTCCTTATGAGCATGTAAACATAGCAATGTTTTCAAGAATCATGACATCTTTCTAAGCTGGAACTCTAAGTTTTATGTTCTTTCCAGTGCCTATATCAGAATTAGATCCTATCAGAGAGATCATAGAAAACCTTGAATGACGAAATAAGGGGTTTTCATTTACTCAGTGGGCAAGGAGGAGGGTATTGAAGATTTGCAAATTGAGGGTACTAAGACTAGTCTTATGGTCTAGAAAAATTATCCCCAGCAACAGGTGGAGATTGGAAGCAGGGTCTCACATAGCTGATGGTTAGGAAAGTGTAGGAGATTTCATCTGTGGCATGGCTGCTCAAGACTGCCAGTCCTGCGTCATGACTGTGGCTGGCGCTGCATCCAACAGACCAGTGCACAGAGTTCTGAAGCCTGCGCCATTCTATCCCAGAGGTCGAGCCAGCTGGGCTCATAATTGCCTCTCAGTATAGAAGGCAGAAAAGTGAAATGTCAATTAAAAGGTATTATTATACCAACCACAGAGTAGATTCTACCTAATCTATAATCTACTATCTAAACATGAAAGTTAAATGTTATCAAAATGTATGGAAAAAATCTATAATTTCTATTGCTTAGATGAAATGAAGGAATAAAGCAAGCTGATACCTATTATTGTCTCAAAAAGAAAAGATAGGGAAAAAGAGGCTAGGAAAAACCAAGCGACTTGCCCAAGGCCACAAAGTTTAAAGAGAAACAGTATTTGAATCCATATGTGCTCAACTTGAAAGTCATTGCATCTGAATGCGCAGCCTCTTTAGTTATTTCCGTATTTAACTGGATTGTGCCTATTTGATAAATTGAATTATACCCCTCAAAATTTATTGAAACCCTAACCCTTGAAATGATGGTATTTGAAGATAAAGTCTTAGGAAGTGATTAGGGTTACATGAGATCATGAGGGTGGGGCCTTCCTGATGGAATTAGTGTATTTATAAGAAGAGGCACAAGAGAGCTTGCACTCTTTCCCTCTCTCTGCCATGTGATGACACAGCAAGAAGGCAACTGTTTGCAAGCCAGGAAGAGAGCCCTCATCAGAAGCCAAATCTATTGACACCTTAATCTTGGAATTCTCATCCTTCAGAACTATAGGAAATAAATGTGTATTCTTGGTATTTTGTTATAGCAGCCCAAGCAGGAGAAAGCAACCTACCTGCTGGTTTGTTGTGATAATGTAAGTAAAAATGTAGACAAAATGCTCTGGATCTGGCTTATAGTAAGTAGTCTTTCAACTCACTTAAAATCTTTTTTCTTTTTTTTAACTTCTATTTTAAGTTCAGGGGTACATGTGCAGGTTCGTTACATAGGTAAAGTTGTGTCATGGGGGTTTGTTCTACAGATTATTTATCACCTAGGTATTAAGCCTAGTACCCGTTAGTTACTTTTCCTGATAAAATATTTTTCTATGCCCTCTTTTAAAAATTTTTCTCTGTTTTAAATCCTTTTCCTGGTCTTTTTCCTCCTCTCTCATCTTCTTTGGAAGTTTACTGGTTTCAAGTATTTTGTGTTCTGCTTATATTATCTTATTTATCTACAATCCAACTCTGTATGATAATTAATGTCATCCCCCCATCACTGCTGAATAACTGAACTCAATGAGTCTTGAGTACACAGCATTTATAACAGAGCTAGTGTGTAGCACAACTGGGACATCACCAGTTGTGAATCATTTAATGATTAGATTCCGAAGCCTATTATTTCTATTATGGTGTGTTTCTTCTCTTCTTTTTTCCACCATAGTATCTATTCACCATTGATTTTATCTTCAGCTTTCCTCATATCCAGTCATTTGTCACAATTCTTCTAGCAATATATTTCCATGTGCTAGCTGTGCCCTCCATATTTTAGCCTGTTCATTTTGGAAAGATCAGGGATTCTGCTTCTAATTAGGTACCCTAGGTGCTTCTGCCAGTGCCTGTGTGAAAGAAGAGAATCCCCAGATTTTCTTTGAGGCTTTGAAAGAAAAGAATCCCAGATTTTCTTTGAGGCTTTGATTAAGCCTCAGAGACTTGACTTATCAATCCTCTGCACATTTTCACAATTCTCTGAAAACATTTCCCTCTTTTTTTTTTTCAGAATCAAAAATCTTAAAAAAGAATATGCAGGGAAGCATGAGAAAGTAGAAGCTTTGAGAGGTAACAAAATAATATTTTATTTAATGGGGCTGCTTGATTTAGTGGCTGCCTCACTGTTGTAACTTCTGGGTAGGGATTAAGCACAGATATTCCGGATATGTCTCTCCTTTATTTGAACGCATTATGTTTCCTTCAATGTAAAAAAATAAAAAAACCATATAACAATTTTAAAAAGTAGGATGTATCATTAAAAATCGTGTGGGTTTGAAAGATATATGATAATATTATGAAATTCTTTATTTTCAACTCATCTTATTCTCCAGCTCTAAAACTGTCTTTATTTTAGTTAGCCTGTCTTTATTGATAAAACCGCTTTTATCAAAAAATTAATTGCATAATAACATATTGACAATACTACCATTATAAAATGATGAAATACAGTTTTAAAAGAAAGAATTTTAAGATGAATTTTATTTTGAATATTGCTAGCTCAATCTATTCATGCTGCAAAATTATTACAACAGTTTCAGAGACTGTAAAGTTAATATGTAGGCTCTGAGTGTAATTTTTTTTTTTAATCATGCCAGGTGTGGTATTTGACATATATGAAGGCCAGATAACTGCCCTCCTTGGTCACAGTGGAGCTGGAAAAACCACCCTGTTAAACATACTTAGTGGGCTGTCAGTTCCAACATCAGGTAAGAAGACAGTTATTCAAGGACAAGTACCTGGGCAAACACATGAATATGCATTTAATTATTTAACTGGGGCCAGGCATGGTGGCTCATGCCTGTAATCCCAGCACTTTGGGAGGCCAAGGCGGGTGGATCGTTCGGTCAAGAGATGGAAACCATACTGGCCAACATGGTGAAACCCCGTCTCTACTAAAAATACAAAAATTAACTGGCTATGGTGGCGGGCACCTGTAAGTCCAGCTGCTCAGGAGACTGAGGCAGGAGAACCACTTGAACCTGGGAGGCGGAGGTTGCGGTGAGCCAAGATCACGCCACTGCACTCCAGCCTGGCAACAGAGCGAGACTACACCAAAAAAAAAGTTATTTAATTGGTTTCATTAATTCAACAGTCTCATTACCCATTATACCCAGGCATTTAAGAGAAAAATTTTAGAAGTTTCTCTTATTATTTTATTGAATTGTATTATACCTATTTAGAAAAATGTTGTTCACGTTTTAAATATGTCATAAGTAGTTTTATGATTATTCGGTTGCTAAGTAGCATTCCAGCTGAATCAGATGTTATTGTGAATATCATTACATTTTTAATCAGTTCATTGCATATTCCTTACAAGTAAACAATGTTGAAATGAATCTAAAAATTGGCGTACAGTGTTTTCCATTTTAAAAGATCTTCAGTGAAGCATGACATATTTTCCTGATGGTCACTCTCTGCCTTCTGCTTTCAGGTTCAGTCACTGTCTATAATCACATGCTTTCAGGAATGGCTGATGTAGAAAATATCAGCAAGCTCACTGGATTTTGTCCCCAATCCAATGTGCAATTTGGATTTCTCACCGTGAAAGAAAACCTCAGGCTGTTTGCTAAAATAAAAGGGATTTTGCCACGCGAAGTGGAGAAAGAGGTATGTGAGCATATTAGATGTCACACAGCCATGAAAACGAGATTGTTTACCTAGAAAATGTTGTGCTAAGTTATTTCGACATAATTCCTCATCTAAATTTTAGGCAAAAAGGCCCTTTGTAAAGAACAGAAAAATGATAGTGTTTTTAAAATAAACTTTCTGGGTTTGGGACTAAATATTCCTTATTTGGTTAGGTACAACGAGTTGTACGGGACTTAGAAATGGAAAATATTCAAGACATCCTTGCTCAAAACTTAAGTGGTGGACAAAATAGGAAACTAACTTTTGGGATTGCCATTTTAGGAGATCCTCAGGTAAGTCAAACAAAAATTACTGGTGAAATCAGATTGAAGACTATAAAAGTATTTTATTAGGTCAAACAATTTGCAAATGATAAATATAAGAGAACGTCTAGGATGAAATATTAAGCACTAACAAATTTCTCCCAAATACTTTTAAAAGTATAGTGCTTTTTAAAAAGATCTTATCTGAAAGGGTAGAATTACTTTAGGACTTTCCTCCTGTCCAGGTTTTGCTATTGGATGAACCGACTGCTGGATTGGATCCTCTTTCGAGGCACCGAATATGGAATCTCCTGAAAGAGGGGAAATCAGACAGAGTAATTCTCTTCAGCACCCAGTTTATAGATGAGGCTGACATTCTGGCAGGTAATGTTTTGTTTCCCTTATGTATCTTCATGAGAAGTTAGAGACAGTGTGGAATATGAACAGTTATGCTCCACAGCTGTGTCTCCCTGGAACCGCCATGACCCAAGACAGGAGAATTTTGCTCTTACTCATTTGTGGGTCTGCATCCCAGAGTACTTGGCCCCGTGGAAATATTCTGAGTTCATTGCAGAGCAGCTTTCTGGTTGTAAAATACATATCACACCCTCTAAGATATAATTTGTTTTAGGCAGTCTTGATGTCAGTTTAACTGAAACAGATCCTTTAGATGTATAATTTTTCTCAATACACTAGAGAATAAGTTGACCTAATTTATCAATCGAGCTGTTGGATGACAAAAAAAAGTGGTTTACGTACGGCCAGAATTAGAATGTATCTATTTTAGTGTGTCATGCTGCTACAATACATCGTTAATGGATTTGCATTTTGTGAATAGTAAAGAAATAAGTCCTTTGTGTAACTTATCTTTTGATTATTTCTAAATAGACAGGAAGGTGTTCATATCCAGTGGGAAGCTGAAATGTGCAGGCTCTTCTCTGTTCCTGAAGAAGAAATGGGGCATAGGCTACCATTTAAGGTACAGCCCTGAATGTTGGAGACATGTTGACACAAGCTGAAAATGCTGGGGGCAGGTGGTATCAGCATCAATGGGTAAAAGCAGGTCCTATAACCACTAAGTTCATTTCTAGAGAGCTATGGTAGAACTAAGGCATAATTGCTTTGTTTTTTAGCTAGAACGCAGGATATATGAGATTATAGACATTGAGCATGCAAGGATGATTAATCTAGGTTTAAATAAAATTTTTGAAAAATATTTTCACAACGTGTTGCCTGCTAAGAGTAATTTGTTGATATTCTGACCCTTTCTCTTCTCATATTTCATATGTTTACTTTTGCTCATCTTAACAATTTCAATACCCTGTGTTCTCCCTGACTTCATTTCTTTCCACCATCCTTTTGTGTTTTTCTTCTCTTACTGATAATAATTATTATCATTGAGTAATGTCTACTACTTTTTAAGTATTGGCTATGTTTTAGGTACTTGCTAAGATATTTACATATAGAATATTCATATTATTGTATTCAATCCTCTAAATAACTCTAAGAAGATACTGTTGTTATTCCTCTTTGACAAGTGAAAATACCACTTCAGATAGTTTTAATAATCTGCCAATTTCACACGACTTGTAAATGGTAGTCGTTGGATCAAAATTACAGGTGTGATATGAATGGCTTCCTATATTTTGCACTACAATGTTGATTTTTTTAAAAAAAATGATTCAAATAACTTCATCCTGATGGATAAATGGATCCCCCCATTTTTTACTCAAAGTGCCTAATCTGATCAAATCTACCAATCTATCATTACTACTTGTTACAAATCTACCAATCTATCATTATTACTTGTTACAATCTAATAGAATCAATACCCTCTATTGAATACTCGCTATTCTCTAAGTATGTTTCATAGTTCAGTTGTCTTGTTTCTGCTTGAGGGAAGACGTCTGTCAAACATGTTCTTCTTCAACCCATTTAACCATGTCCAAGTCTTAACCATTTCTGAAAGTATTTTCTGAATATTTTCTCCTTAATGAGTATCTTATTTTCTGGAATCCTGAAAGCACTATTTTGAACTGTTGCCTTAGGCAACTAAATTAACTTCTTTGATCTTTAGTAACTTCATTTATGTAATAGTAGTAATAATACGTACTTTGCAGTTAAGGCTAACAAACATTGAGTGAATGAATACTTGACAAGCTGCAAAGTACTCAACTGAGTTAACTCAACTTCCTTCTCCCTCACATCTTCTGTCATACGCTGCTTTATATTATTTGTATGTTGTAAGCTTCTTTAGAGAAGGTACTGCATTCTTCCTATTTGGTATTCTTGATAGCACTTGTAAGTACTAGGCCTTATAAGTACAGAATAGTCTTTTTTTCAAACTGATTTTTTAGGTTTCTATCATCAGTCAATTGTGATCTTCTCACCACTCTGTCAACTCAGCACCTTTTAGTGTATGTGATTAACAGTGGCTTTTCAAAAATCAAATAATTTCATGAGTAACTTTATATATTCTTAATAAAGACAGGCCAGATTTCACTTGAATAAATTTTGGACCCCAAAATGATAAAATTAGCTTTAGCAGAACCTGCATTAGCATGACATGGGGCCATATTCTTAATGACTATATAACATTACCTCCATTTTTTGTTTTCTCATGCTTAATTCTGAGTTTTGGCAGAACTCATACATTACTACAAAGGGAAAATTCAAGGTTGGGAGGTTGGGTTTTTGAATAGATGCTGACAAATTAAGCATTTCCCTTTACCTCACTCCAGGCAAGATCTGGCTTAATATCTCTTTTCTCCAGATAAGAGTCCTTGAGTTACCTCTTCCCACTCTAAGCATCCCTTATACTAATTCTTCTGCCATGTTGCATAGATTTAATGGTTTGGACTTTATTAGTAGCTTTACATCTTACTTTGTCCAGTAAACTATACATTGTTTTGTCTCATAAATATTAATAAAGTGAGAAGCACATACTACATAATTAGGAAATTGTTTTAGAGACAGAGTTGGATAAAAATAACTTTTATTCTTTTTAAATGTTAGTTTGCATCTGAATGAAAGGTGTGATCCAGAGAGTATAACTTCACTGGTTAAGCAGCACATCTCTGATGCCAAATTGACAGCACAAAGTGAAGAAAAACTTGTATATATTTTGCCTTTGGAAAGGACAAACAAATTTCCAGGTAACAAAATGTAGAAACCACAGAATGATTTGGGAATGGTGTTATTAACAATAACAGCAGTGATAAGAATGATGGCTAGTTTTAATGCTTGCTAGATGAATGGCACAATGCATTTACTCATTTAATATTCCCAACTCCAAGGTCACTTATAATATTACCCCCTAGTATTATCTCCATGTTACTTATGAGTAAATCAAGACATGTAGATGTTAAATATGCTTCACGTCACAACATGTGTAATTAAGAGGCACAGGCTAGCAGCAAAATAAAATTAGAAATATTTGGAAAATTTGTTTCAGGAATGAACAAGAGAGTGTGGTCAGGACAGGAACAGGTATGTAAATACAGTGGCAGACTATTGAAGAAGAGCTGAAAGAACTGTACACAATAAATAGGTTGTTTTAGAAACACCATCACATAATGATATAATCCAAGTTATTGAACATAACTTGGATTGGCCTGCATTCTGCCAAATACTCTAATTCACAACTTTGCTGCAAACACAGAAGCTTGGAGAACCACTGCTGTTATTACTTTTCCATGGTATCTCCCAATGCAGTTTCATTTCCTAAGCGTTTTGAGGTAGACTGTTTTTTAAGTTTACTCTGTAAAAATGTGTTTGCCATATCAAGTTCAAGAAATTATACCAGGGCCATTGCTGTGTGCTTGAATCAATAAGCATGACATAATCTTGGTCCATAAAGAAACACAGAACCAAACATTAAAGTGCAGAGATCGAAACTCAGTGCTAGAGCTAGACAGTCTAGATTCAAACACCAGCTATGCCATTATTAGCTCTATACTATTCTGTATCTCAGTTTCCTTACTTGTGAAAAGAAAATTGAAATAGTACTCTACATTGTTATGAGGATTAAATGATTTAATACTTTCAAATTTATTAAAATATTAAATATAAATAAAGCACCTGGAATGATACCTGACACGTAGAACCCATGGTATTTCATCAGGTGTCAGAAACCCTCAACTACAGGATGTAAGAAAGAAACACAAAGAAAAAGTGCTGCCATTTAAAATATGATCTGCTATCATTTAGGATCCATTGTTATATCAGATATATTAAAAGGTGATGAAATATATCTCTTAGAATAAGTGAAATAATGGTTCACAATGCATACACAACATCTTTGAGATATGTATCCTTATAAAAACAGAAATCTTTGTGAAGATCACACAGCAAAGTTTTAGCTGATTGTTCATTAAAGGCATTCCAAAGGGGATGAGAAATTTGGAGAAAGACTGAACAACAATTAACCCTTAGGTAGATTTAAGGACTCATTAGAAATTTTGACTCTACATCTCTATTTTTCTTTATCCAACACATACTTAAGATTGAAGTCTTTAATTTATCCCAATATTGAGTTAGTTTATCTTTTATCCACCTTTCAGTTTTCCTGAATTTTCATACCATGGTCAGAAGCTTAAATAGAGAGCAAGAGAGAGACAGAGAGACAGAGACTGAGAGAGAGGAGGTGCAAAGTTACATAAGTATTTTGTCCTTTCAAAAGCTTTACATACTTATGGGCCAGACACTGTGGCCCATGCCTGTAATCCCAGCACTTTGGGAAGCCGAGGCGGACAGATCACTTGAGGTCAGGAGTTCAAGACCAGCTTGGCCAACATGGCGAAACTCCGTCTCTACTAAACACACACTCTCTCTCTCTCACACACACACACACACACACAAAATTAGCCAGGCATGGTGTTACGCACCTGTAATCCCAGTTACGCAGGGGGCTGAAGCAGGAGAATCATTTGAGTCTGGGAGGTGCAGTTTGCAGTGAACTGAAATTGAACCACTGCATTCCAGCCTGGACAGCAAAGTAAACTAGCGAAGAGTCTATTCTTAATTCTTTCTATAAACATTAGTTCTTTTACATTTGTTATTATAATTCCCTAATAATTAATCCCAACAAGAAAGCACAAATCTCTGTTCTCTGGAAAATATGTTTTAATTAGTTGAAATTTAGAATTAAACACTCCTTATAATATAACAAAAGTAAATTTTAAAAAATGTATTAAGTAAAACATAATTTTTTCAAAAAAGCACATGTAGTTTCCTAAGAATGAAAAAAATAGATGTTTAGATTAGACTTTGATCTCAAAAAGACATGAAAAGTAACATACCATATAGATCATTTTAGAAATGAGAACATCTGTGTCACAATTTTGTTTCTAGTTAGTACATTTGGCCTATCACCAATATTTTATATTTTTGAGAAATGTGGTTCTCATTATAAATTATATTCTTATAATCTGTTTTTGTGTCCACTTTTAGAACTTTACAGGGATCTCGATAGATGTTCTTACCAAGGCATTGAGGATTATGGTGTTTCCGTAACAACTTTGAATGAGGTGTTTCTGAAATTAGAAGGAAAATCAACTATTGATGAATCAGGTAACAAAAAATAAGAAAGAAAAAGAAATAGAGAGAAAGAAATAAAGAGAGAGAGACAGAAAGAAAGAGAAAGAAAGAAAGAAAGAAAGAAAGAAAGAAAGAAAGAAAGAAAGAAAGAAAGAAAGAAAGAAAGAATTTTATTTTTGTGTGCAGTATTTTATCTTGAAAATATGCCCAAATTATGAGATTATATACTTTTGTTGGTGCTGTGATTCAGGCTTGTCTTGGGAAAACTTAGAGAAGAAATATATCTCTGTGGAATATAGCCATGTATAACACTAGTTCCTTATGCAGCAAACAATAAATATATGGTATGATATTACCTGAATATACATTAGAGAAAAGAAAATTAGAGTTCACATTGACAATTATTTTTGTGGTAGCATTTCGATGATATTATTCCAATGTATTTGGGATTTAGTTGTTGCTTTTGGAAAGTTTGCTCTCTGCCTCATCTTTATTCCTTGGGAAGCATTCTGTCTTTTCTCTCTTATTGTTGCTAAACTATTTTTTTTTTACTGGTTCACTATCATATTATGGTGTTTACTCTTTACCATGATCTTTATTTTCATTTTTGCAATTTTCTGGGGGTCTTTTTGGATTGATCAAATATTTTTCTTTAATCCTCCTTTTCCTCTTTTATTCATTTTTGAAGTTATATACTTGTTACATTTTTTAGTGTTATACTTAACTTTTAATGTATGTACATGTTTTATAGCTTTCAAGAAGCCAGAGTTAGTCATTTTCTTTAGGCTTCTCCTCAAAACAGGTAACTTTTATCTTGTTTTTAACCATGGCTATATTTTAAAAATACAGTTTTTCCCATTTTTATGTTCTTGAAGGGGAGTGGAGGGGTTCTATATATACTAACTCTCCTATCTTGGTCAGAAATTCTAAGTGGTTTATCTTTTACAACAAATGGATTTCTTAATGAGTTTTTTTCATTGATTTCCTTAGAATAAATAAAGTCCTGTAAAGTTGCACACAGAAGATGTTTAAAATCAGAAAACACTTGATTTTCTTTTATTATATCCATACTTTCTGCTTCTTTCCCATTTCTTCAATAGTTGCTCTAATAATGTCATACATTAGATTACTTGTATCTTGGCCCAAGAGGGTAACTTTGACACCTTTGTAGGAAAATTTATCACAGGAAAAGCTAAATAATGCACAATTAAAATGGCACTTTATAAAATACTGATCTTATGTTTTAGATATTGGAATTTGGGGACAATTACAAACTGATGGGGCAAAAGATATAGGAAGCCTTGTTGAGCTGGAACAAGTTTTTTCTTCCTTCCATGAGACAAGGAAAACAATCAGTGGCATGGCGCTCTGGAGGCAGCAGGTCTGTGCAATAGCAAAAGTTCGCTTCCTAAAGTTAAAGAACGAAAGAAAAAGCCTGTTGGCTATGTGAGTATCTGAGTGTTTCAGATTTGATTTGTCTGTGAACTAAAAATAAACTTAAGAGAGCAAAACATAAAAGAAACTCAGGTAAAATAAATTTCAGTAGATGCACATTGTCTTTTAAACAAAGAAATCGTTTTTTAATTAAATAACCCATTGTTAATCATGTGGATATATAATTAAAACAGATAAGGGTTGGAATTGTTCTTTTTTAAAATTTCACACACGTTTTGTTCTTACCAATGGGTTGAAGTAGTTCTTTAAAAGCATGTGGATATTAGTACTTAGGTCCCATCCTAAAGACCCATTTACTCTTTCCCCAAGGTATCAAAACCTGTAGCTGTCAGGATTTCCCAGGGAAATGAAAACAATAGGATATACATATATAAGCATACTTATTTTAAGGAATTTCATTATGTAATTGTGAGGCCTGGCAAGTCTGAAATCCACAAGGCAGAACGTCAGGCTGGAAACTTGGGTTAGAGTTAATGTTGTAGTTGGAAGACTGGAAACTTAGGCATAATTTCCATGTTACTGTCTTGAGGCTCTGTAAAAGAGTCTGCCTTGGCTTCACGATCATATCTGGAACCCACTATAAGGTTCACATGTACCCCCAGAGCTTCAGCCTCATCATCAGGAACACTCATTCACTGAGAATGTTCATTCATCCAAAAATATTAGTGAGCACCTCTATGCAACAC
Source organism: Theropithecus gelada (assembly GCF_003255815.1). Classification (NCBI taxonomy): domain Eukaryota; kingdom Metazoa; phylum Chordata; class Mammalia; order Primates; family Cercopithecidae; genus Theropithecus; species Theropithecus gelada. The sequence goes on along the minus strand of NC_037684.1, from coordinate 42,430,479 downwards.
TCTATTATTAACTGATTATAACATATATCAAAAGAAATCAGACTTGAAAGTCCACCCTTGAGGGTGATTAGACATACAGTAAACAACAGACAATCCTGTGAACTATGACATTTAGTAGGAGGGAGATTATGTCAAAATAGGAAGCTCAGGGAGATTGTGAAGAAGAGAGAGGAGAATGGAAATTCAGGCTGAGGGAGTAGTACTGAGTATAGGGATACATGAGAAATCTAAAGAACTATTAATCTGAGTTAATTGCAACATATAGTGTATGAAAAAGTAAAAATATTTTTGAAATATATTCATAGAGCTAAAGAGTTTGCATTTTATGAATACTAAGGAACTATTAAGATTTTATTTTTTATTTTCAATAGGTAATTGACATAATTTCAACAAAATGTTAAGAAGCTTAATTGGGCAATTGTGCAAAATTGTTTGGTGATAGTAGAATATGGAGACAATGAAAACAAACATTTAGAACAATATTGAAAAGAGTCAGGAAGGAGTTAATAAAAGCCCAACTTAAGAAGAGGAAGAAAGAACAAGGTTTGGAGGCAAGCAATAAGGATGCTATGATAGATATGAATTTCCAAATATTAGAAAAGAAATTTAAGGGAGAGAAATGGGTGGAAAATGATTGAGCCATTGTGGCCAGGGGAATGAGAAAATGCTGTAATTTACAGAAATTGGTAACAGGATGGGATAAAGTTCAGAGTGTAGTAAGTATGCATGTTAGTGATATGCCAATTTCAATAGTGCAGAAAAAGAAAGAAATGCAGGACTGAAATAAGGCAATGAGGTAGGGATTGGAAAGAGAGATTTAAGAGTCATAATCCACAGACTTCATAAACCCAAAGCCAAGCTGTCCTACTTGGCACTTGAGAGAGAGCAAAAGACTAAAGGTAGATACATATGACCCATCTCATTTTAGAAACAAGAAAATGGGGCAAAGTATGATTCAAATGTTTGGTTACTGATTATAATTTATTTCCATTATTATATTCATTATCCCCTCAAACTTAAAAACCCACAAAAGTTTCTAAAATTTTTTTTCTTTTACATTTTCCTCTGCATAGATTATTGCTTTTTTGTATTAGCTTTATCCCTCAACTTTTGGAGCATCTATTCTATGAGTCATATCAGAAAAGTTACCCATGGGAACTGTCTCCAAATACATACTTCCTCTCACCAGGACAACAACCACAGGATCCTCTGACCCATTTACTGGTCATCAATAAGACAGGTGAACATGGGACTGAAATGCAGCTGCTAAATGTTGTTCTTGTTAAGAGATTCCCCCCAAAAAGCATGAACTGCTAGGAAAAAAAAATAAACTCTATATATTTTAGAAAGTATATATGAGGCCAAACAGAAAATAAATTTAAAAATGAAAAATACAACATTGGAGTGTTTGTTTTAGAAATAGATTCTGCAAGTTTACTTAACCTTAATGTTTGTTGCACAAAGCAACTAAAAAGGATGTAAGGAGGTAAATCATTGACTCACCTCTGAGGTCTTTGTGTATCATTTTGTAAATCTGTGCTGTGCTGGCTTCTGGAAAAAATGTTTCAAATTAAAAAAAGATAGACTATTAATAGCTTCAAGGATTATAATGTTAACGGCAATTCTTATTTCTGTACTAATAGAAATTACAATGAAATGCCTAGGCTCTAGATAAAGTAACTTTGTCATACCTATGATATTAGACTGGATTTGAGTACCAGAACATCAATTCTGCTTTATTAAGAAAATCCTTAGACAGTCCTTTTGTATGATGTGCTTTGTGTGATGTAATGTATTTTTAATATTACTTGACTATTGTTTTATTTCATTTTTGCTTCCTTTAATCTTTTTCGTCATGGTAGGGTCAAGCATTGATAACTTTTTACATTCACTGAGGCGACAGAACATAGCTATAGAAGTGGATGCCTTTGGAACCAGAAATGGCACAGATGACCCATCTTACAATGGTGCTATCATTGTGTCAGGTGATGAAAAGGTATGCTGGACTACAGTTGCTGTATTTCACCAAAGATGGACTATGGGAGTACAATTTGAATAATGCATATCAACTGAATGAAAGGCCAATTTCACACAAACAAATGGGATAGTTCTCATTTTTATAGGAGAAGCTGAACTACAATTATTTCCCCATAACCTCCAGCATGACAATATGTAATGAAATTTATTTGATTTTATTCCTGATTAAGCTGAATACACTGCTATAATTAATTTATTTAGATCGTTATTATCAACTGGATTCTGTTCCAATAATTAAATCTCATTCTCAGTTGGAACTGAGGACAACTGCCCACTGTAGACTTGGCCTTTGCTTTTCTGTTTTCTGTGTCTGCATACTGCTTCACTCATTCATATCCCCTGCCTAGACCCTGTAGGAATTTGAGTCAGAGATCTCTACAGCAGGCAAATGGAAAAGATGATATAATTATGTTAAATGCATAAATCACAGCTGTTAGGTGTCATAAAGTGTGGCCATTTGTAATTTATCACAGCTAATTTTCAGGAATAAATTCCATGTCAACAATAAAGTAAGAAATTACCTTCAAGATAGTTCTCATTATATCTTAAGTTATTTTTCAGTATGCTCAGTAAAGTAGTTTTAACATCAATAAACATTGCTTTAGGTAATTAGGTTAAATACAATACACTTGATTTGTTTATGATTGCAAAAATGTGTTCTCAAAGCTTTCCCACATTTTGGGCAATATGGATAATTAATTTACTTATATTTTTCTCTGAGGGAAAAATAATCACATTATACACACACACACACACACGTTATTTTAAGGGAGACTTTACAAGTAAGTATAGAATTTGTGAAAACCTATGCTTTCATTACAACTTTCTGCCTGCCTCCCATTTCTCAAGTATCCAAACATTATATACTTATAAAATGAATGTGTCACATTTTGAAACGAAGTCTATAGCCAGGTTAAACTGAGGTTGCACTATGGAATTTCATAGTGTTGCTGCTAAATATCATTTGAAGTATTTTGTTTTGTGATGTTTGGGCATAAATAGTCACATGGTTGATGTTATGGTGGGTAGAAACCACAATACCGGATTCTTTAAGTATACTAAGAATTAATCAAATATTATGAGTGATAGTGATATTAATCACACTCAGTGCTTGGGCCTAATTATATTATCAATAACTTGAATGATTTTCCAACACGTTCACTCATTAAATTTTGTATTTGCTTTATGAAGACTTACAATTGGTGCTTGCTGTATTTCAGGATCACAGATTTTCAGTAGCATGTAACACAAAACGGCTGAATTGCTTTCCTGTCCTCCTGGATGTCATTAGCAATGGGCTACTTGGAATTTTTAATTCTTCGGGACACATTCAGACTGACAGAAGCACATTTTTTGAAGTAAGTTTAATTGTATCTCACTTATACTGTGTCATGATAAGTTTTCAAGAAAATTCTTGAAATGCTAAAATAATATTACATTACTTTTTGTGAACCTATTCTTAAACTTGTGTGTGTGTATATATATATCTGTGTGCAATATTTTATGTATATAAATCACTGTATATGTAATATATATACACACACACTATTTAGAAATGACCACACAACATTATAACACACACACACACACACACACATATTTAGAAATGACCACACAACATTAACCTTATTTAGATGACTTGGTGTCAATGGAGCAACAGAAAATAAAACTCATTATGGTTTTTGGTCTAGATCTGTCACCATCTGTGGCCGTAGGTAGTGGGACATTGTTGAAACAGACTTAAAGGTCAGACTATGTGACCTTCTTAAGCAACTTGACTTCTATAGGATATAGAAGTCATCAATCTGCAAAGAATAGATTAAAGACTTTATCACAAAACTTTCTTAAGAAGTAAATGAGGCAATGTGAGCACCCGGCTAAGTTGGACCAGTTATTGTAGGAATGAGTGATGAGGCACATAAAATAGGACAACTCCTGGTGCTGAATAAATTATATTTCTCATTATTATTGCTATTAAAACTATTTTCTTGGGATGCATCAAAAGAAGTTTCCATTAAAGAATGTTCAGCTTTATTAGATCTGGGGACTGGCTGAATGGGAACTAAGGCAGTTCTTTTTTAAAATCTAGTTTCTCAGGCCTGCTTAGATGCCCAGAGGCAGAAGATCTGGGATAGAGATGTGGGTGTGCACTGCTGTGTCTTCAGGTCACCTTTCATCTTGTTGTGTTGAAACACCCTTCGTCTGGTTTAAATGACACCCTGGGCATATTCTATAGCTTCTTGGTCACTTTTTGTTATGAAGAATCATTCTAGTGCAGTCCTAAACTTCAATTTTCTATTCAATTTAAACTTTGCAGGGTCAAATTGAGGCCTAAGGGGGCATGGAAGTGGGTGGGTGGTCGTGGTGTGATTTGCTCTTCCATCCCCCTTTGCAGTCTAACACCTTGGAATAGAAAAGGGAGAGTGTCCTAGCTCTGAAACTATCCCCTTTCCCTCCCCTTCTGAGTAAAGCACTGCTGTGCTGGAGGCAGAATGGAAGAATGGAGAGATGGAGCTTTACCTATGGAACTGGTGCTGGGGAGATATCATGCTTTCTCTAGTTGCTAGTAGTTTCTACATATGTGGTCACCATAGCCCAGGTGACCCATGTAATTGTCTTGGGGCGGTGGTTAGCTTGGCTCCAGACCTTTCTGTAGGTGATGACACACTCAGGGTTGCAGAGTCTCTGTAGGCTGCTGCAGGAAAGTCCACACCGTCAAACTTTCTCCAGTCTACATTGTTCATTGTTTGATGTGTCCATCTTCCAAGTAATTCAACAACTTCTGTCTTGCTTTAACATCTGTGCTTCCTCAGAAAGAGCTATGAGAACTGTTGAGTGCTTCTTGCATGCTGTCTGAAAGCTACAAAGGTTTGGGATGTCAAGGAAGTTGCCCTGTTTTCTCCAAAGCACATCATACCATTGTCCTTTCAAGACACGTTTCAGCAGTCCTCCTTCCTTCAAAAATCTCTAGGGCAAAACCAGATATTTCCCATGTGATTTATATGTAGTAGCATATTTAAATGTACCAAGCAGAATTTGAGATAGTTATTACTATTCCTATTATAGATTGAGCAGCCCTCATCTGAAATGTTTGGGACCAGAAGTGTTTCAGATTCTCAATTGTTTCAGATTTTGGAATACTTGCATTTACGTAATGAGGTATATTGGAGATAGGACCAAGTCTAAACATGAAATTCATTTATGTTTCATGTGCACCTTATACACAGAGCCTGAAGATAATTTTAGTTGATGTTTTTAATAAACTCTGTGTTGTGTGCCTATGTTTGGACTGTGATCCTTCACAGGAGGTCGGGTAAGGAATCCTCCACCTGTAGTGTCTGTCATGTTGGCACTCAAAGAGTTTGGAATTTTGGAACATTTCAGATTTCAGATTTTCAAATTAGGGATTATCAACTTGTGTTATTATTAGACAGCTGGGGAAACTGTAGCCCACTGAGGTGTCACTGTGTTTCATTATCTATTATATTTGAGTAGACTAGCCAATTATCTGGATAACAAAGAATTGGATGTTCCCAAGAATAAGCAAGTAACCTGAATTCCCACCTTTAAAAAGGTGTCTTCACTACAGAGTATTTGCTACCCACCAGCCCAGCTGACCTCGAGCTCATAGGTAGACAAATTCTCTCTTTGAATTGCCACCTCTGGTTTCCCCATCCAGCTCCTGGCATTCTCTCTTACAATTCTGTAAGCCTATTCTACTTGATCTTAAAGTACCAGGCTCACTATAACTCAGGCCTTGGTGCTGACTCCTTCTCAATAATTTTTATCATCTATTAGAGTGTCCTACAGTGCTCCCATCCAGCCACTCCTGCAAGTCCTCACCTGGCCGAACTACCCAGGAGGCATCAAGTGTCTGTCAGCTTAGGAAGGACCCCATCAGGCTGAGTCACATAAAACTCTGAGTGTGGGTGGATATGATCTAACATGGACATAATATGTCATTTATGAACCCAGTCATGAGTAAGGAAGCTGGCTGTCCAGATGTATTGTGATTTTTCCTCCCTCAGAGGCCTTCCGAATCAGGAAAAATCAACCACGGTATCCACAGACAAAGATATGAGATGGGACGTGTAGTCTTTGGTGGACGTGTAGTCTTTCTTCCCCTCCCAGGGTCTTATCTACACATATACATCTTTAGTCAAGCAACTTTCATATGCTGTAATATCTCAGAGGGTTGCTGAGTTTTAGGAGGGAGTAAGAGAACAGAGAAGTAAAGAAATCAAAACTCATCATACCAGATGACTTGCAATGTAGTGAGGTGACTGATGACAGATCAAATTAAGGTTTGTACTACCATACAATCCATCAATCTCACCTTTGCTACCCCCACAAAAGGAAATAAGTATATCAAAGAGATATCCGCACTCTCGTGTTTGTTACAGCACTGTTCACAATAGCCAAGATTTGGAAGAAACCTAAGAGTCCATTGACAGATGAATGGATAAAGAAAATGAGATACATATACACAGTGGAGTACTATTCAGCCATAAAAAGGAATGAGAGCCTGTCATTTGCAACAGCGTAGATGGAACTGGAGATCACTATGATAAATAAAATAAGCCAGGCCCAGAAAGACACACATTGCATGTTCTCATTTATTTGTGGGATCTGAAAATTAAAACAGTTGAACTCATGTACATAGTCAAACAATGGTTACCAGAGGCTGGGAAAGGGAGTGGGGAGTGGGAGTGGGAGTGGTTAATAGGCACAAAAAATAGTTACAGAAAGAATGAATAAGGCCTAGTGTTTTACAGCACAACAGGGTGACTATAGTCAATAATAATTTAATCATATATTTAAAAATAACTAAAAGAGTATAATTGGATTGTTTGTAACGCAAAGGATAAATGCTTGAGGGTACGGATACCCCATTCTCCATAATGTGATTACTTCACATTGCATGCCTGTATCAAAACATCTCAGGTACCCCATAAATATATACATCTACTATGTACCCACAATAATTAAAAATTTTAATTTTTTTTAAATTAAGGCTTGTAGCAAAACTCAAGATCTTCTTTAACATGTATAGGGTTTTGATTTTTTAAAAAATATAACGCCTGACATGGAGGGCGTGCTGACCAGTTTTCTCCTAGCCCCTCCACTGACAGTCCACAATCTCTATTGTCTCTTAAAACATCAGCCTTGATGTATATAAGCAATGCATGTAAGACTGTAACCGTAAAGTCAGAGAGCAGACGTTTCATGCCTACCTTACAAGTTATTAACTGTGTGACCTTAGACAATTCATACCACTTGGTTGAATTTGCTTCTTCATAGGTAAATCAGGCTACATGTTCAGAAGGTCCTAGTTGCTGCAACACAGGACTGAAAATGAATGTGGGTAAGAAGTTGCACATAGGACCTTGAGAAGTGCTTTGAGTGATCAGCCCAATTCATTTATTTGAGTGATTTAGTTAAGAAAGTACAGATGAAACAGATGCCCGATCGCTATCAGCTCAACATGTTCCACATGATTTCAGGAGCATATGGATTATGAGTATGGGTACCGAAGTAACACCTTCTTCTGGATACCGGTGGCAGCCTCTTTCACTCCATACATTGCAATGAGCAGCATCAGTGACTACAAAGTAAGAAGAGTTAAAGTCTTCATATGTTTTTTATATCTAGAGAACCCTTCACCCACCCTTACAACTATAAATTTACATGCAAGTGGTAAATCTAATTTTTGTACTTGATGCAATGAATAATCAAGCACTTTAATAATAATTGCCAAATATGAAGAAAATGCTATCTTTCTTAAACAAACGTGAGACCTGAGAAAGGACAGTCATCTGCTAACAGGGAATGACAACTTTCAACTTTATATCACTTAAAATTTTACTTATGACACTTACCCACAGACATAATCACATCTCATCTCTCAGTGGTGGTTTCTACCTTCCAAATGGTGGTAAAGCTACTCAGTTTAAAAGCCCTGACCAACTCACCACAGAACTTTGACTTGTTGTTGGAAAATATTGTCCCTTTAAAGCTCCATTTTTGTGAGTTTTTAAAAAATAAAATTCAAGGAACCTGTAACAGAGTCTATCTGCCACTCTCCCATGTCTTCATGTCCTTGCCATCATCCACTGATGCTCAGGACATGTTTTTGAAGGACTTGACTTAATTTTTATTTATTCTGCTCTTAAACTGTCCCTATCTTTAGTGACTTCTCCCATGGGAAACACAAAATACTATTTTTCCTTTACTCTTATAAGACCACACATTCACTGTCTTTTTCCTCCTGCTCTTGACACTCTTTCTCACACTTTTTGGGGGGTAAACTCTTCTGAGTTCAAATGTCAATATTTCCATTGTCAAGCTGCATGAACCTCAAAAGTTACTTAATCACTCTATGCCTCATTTTTATCACCTATAAAATGAGACATTAGTTACATCTATTTGAAATAGGTTTCTGTGAGGATGTGGTGAAATAATACCAATGAATTACTTAGAACCATATTTGCCATATAGTAACTTTCCCATAAATGTTAATGTTTGATGCCTAAATGTCCAGGCTTTTGTTCTAGGACCCTTTTCAACTAGTTCCAGAATTCTTGACTTCTATATATACAGTTGCTTCTGTGATATTACCATATAGCTGAGTAATAGATATTTCACACATAGGCAAAATAAAACTTTTATTTTCCTGACCAGATATGCTCACCTCATGACTTTCTTATTTCAGCAAATGGCACTATTGTCTACAGTTGCTCTAGCATAAAATTCTGGCATTATCATTGTGTCTTTATCTCCTTTATTTAATCCATTGGAAATTCTTTAAAGTTCTACTTCAAATCCATCCATTTCTCTCCCTCTCCACTATTTTCTTCCTGGTCTAAGCCATCGTCATTCCTTGCCTAAACCACTGCAAGAGCTACCCATCGGTTTCCTTATTTGCAATTAATTCCTTTCATACAACCAGAATGAACTTTCAGAAGTTTAAATTAGATCATCTCTTTACCTTGTTTAACGACCCCGGCAGTTTCTCTTTGCAGGTAGAATTAAATTCTAATTCTTTATGTTGTCTGGCAGAATGCTCCCTCCCTCATTTGTCTCTTGTTTATCTCTCTACCTTTCCTCCTTGTACTCTCCTCCTCTAGCTACCCCACTTTTCCTTCTGGTTCTCAAATATGCCAATATCATCTGGGCCTTTGCGTTGGCCATTTCTTCTGGCTGGAATGCTCTTTCTTCTATTCTTTCTACAGCTGGCTTTCGGTAATTCAGATCTCAGCACAAATATTTAAATATTTCAGCCAAGACCCTTTCTCTGCTTAACCAGTCTGAAATAGATTTCCCATAACTATTATATGAACCTATCTTAAAAATCTATGCATGTGGCTTATCATTATCTGAACCTTTGCTTTTTTTTTTTTTTGTTAACTGTCTCTGTCAACTAAGAATAAACATAAACATCATCAGCGCAGGAATATTTTTTTCTAAATTTTACCTACTTCATGGTTACTTATCTCTATAAATAATGGCTCACCTTTCATTCTTTTATCTTAACTGAAACCTAAGAGCTATTTTTTTTAGGATTGCCAGAATTAAGCAAATAAAATTACAGACACCCAGTTAAAATTTAATATCAGAAACAATGAATTTTTTCAGTGTAAGCATTTTCCAGATATTGCATGGGACATACTTATACTCAAAAAGGTTATTTATCTAAAATTTTAACTGGCAGCCCCACGATGTCAATGTCTTTCTTTCGCTCTCGTCTTCATAGCTGGTTAATGGTGAAGTCACAGAGTATACTTCTGAAATATTTCTGGAATCTTTCCGCTTTCCTCCATTTCTGCTACAATACACCAGCCAGAACCATCATCATCTCTCTTCTGGATGAGCACAGCAGCCACCCTATAAGTCCACATTAGCTGTCTTAATTTTTCATCCAGTGTGACAGAGTAATTAGAAACACAAAGCTGACCTTGTTAATTCTCTGTCTAAATTCCTTCAATGGTTTCTCAATATACCAAGGAGCAGGATTGAAATCCTTGCCATTGTCTGAAAGCCATGGGTGATCTGGACCCAGGTGTATCTTTCTCCCTTAATCTGATGCCACTGCCACCTTGATAACTATGCTCCAGCCACACTGGCTTCTTTCCAGTTTCCCAGAACATCAACCTCTTTCCACGAAAGGGTCTTCTCTCCCACTGTTCTCTGCCCACAGTACTTTCTGACCTGTCACCCGGATCTATCCTATTCACTGCCCATGACTTCACAAGGGAACCTTCTCTGACCTGACCCCCGAGTTACAATTCATTTCTCTTTGAAAGGCTATAATACAACCCTGAATTCTTCTTAACACATGCACAATTTTGCTTAGGTAGCTATCACTATATTTATTTGCTTATTGCCTCTATTTCCTCTTCCCCTGCAACTTAAACTTTTAAGTGCCCCATGACCAACACGAAGTCAGTCTTATGGTATACATTCTGTAAATATATATTAAATAAGTTAATGAATAGAAAATATCAACTCTCTAACAGTCCTCACTGTCATCCTCTTTCCTACTTCCTTCCAGATGTACTCTCCTTTCCAAAATTATTTGCATTCCAGGTTTTGCTAATGAATCTCCTTATATGGACTCAATTTTAGATATGAAATTTTAATTGCCTTTATGCTTTACTGTTTAAAATAGTTCAGGTCATATTTTCAAGACCTCGTGTTATGACAATCACTGTAATAATGTGACTTATAGTAGTCGCAATAGCAAAATCCACTCACTAGTTTTCACGGTGCGATAATGGAAAATATGACTTACGGCAAGACAATAAGAGTAGTGCAACATTTTAAAGGCAGTCTTGCCGATTCCAACCTAAAGAGTTTTTAAATGAAATCAACTAGAGGACCATTTCTTAGACCTAAAATAAAATGCCAATGATAAATGCACCGTTTACATTCAGTATAAATTTTAAGTATCTTACAAGAAATGGTAATCCCACTTCTGTTGAACCTTTGTGCAATGTGCAAGTTTTCATGACAAAGGAAAGAACAGTCTCAAAAAGAAAAGATGTCTTCTCATTGAGGCCATGCCCAATCATTCTGTGACATAACATTAGCTAGTTATGTTGGTGCATTTTCCCTTTAGACGATGAAATCATGACGTGGCTTGCAGCATTATCAATGCCTCTGAACAAGGGTGTGGTGAGTGGTGGTATCATTTGCTAAATCAGGATAGTATTTCTAAAAGATGAAGCAAAAATGAATGTTTTCATGACTATGTATTTGCAATTTCCCAAACTTCAGCTTTTCAGAAGCTTTTGATGATTCTTCTATTTCTTTATCAGAAAAAAGCTCATTCCCAGCTACGGATTTCAGGCCTCTACCCTTCTGCATACTGGTTTGGCCAGGCACTGGTGGATGTCTCCCTATACTTCTTGATCCTCCTGCTAATGCAAATAATGGATTATATTTTTAGCCCAGAGGAGATTATATTTATAATTCAAAACCTGTTAATTCAAGTAAGTGGCAGCAATTATGAAATGGTTTTATTAGACTATTTTTTTCATAAATGCAGTAATATTATTAATCTTAAACCAAAGAACTTCAGATTACCTGTGCTGCTGTATAGTTTTGGAGAATTGAGGAGTATGTATGAGTACTCTTCTAGACAGTATTTACCTTATTGGACTTTAACGTTTCTATTTTCAGATCCTGTGTAGTATTGGCTATGTCTCATCTCTTGTTTTCTTGACATATGTGATTTCATTCATTTTTCGCAATGGGAGAAAAAATAGTGGCATTTGGTCATTTTTCTTCTTAATTGTAAGTATGCATATAGTAACTATTATTTTATCATTTTTCATAAATCCAAGAACATATTTTAATCTTTGTACTAAGCAGAGTGGCAAAGTAATACTGCTCTCTAGAAAATTTTAATTACTCTAAGATAATCACGGTTCTATTTAAAGTCTACTCTATGAGTGAGTGTATGTTATCTATAAACTATGATCCTCGAACGTGTCTCCAGGTCTAACTTCTCCCCTGAGTGGAGACTTCTGCTTCCAGCAATTCACTTGCAATTTCACCTGAATATTTAAAGAAGACCTTAGTGATCACATACCTGAAATATAATTGTCGCCTCAATCTTATTCTTCATTTCTTTTTTTCTTTCTTTCTTTCTTCTTTTTTTTTTTTTTTTTCCTGAGACAGAGTCTTGCTTTGTCACCCAGGCTGGAGTGCAGTGGCATGATCTCAGCTCACTGCAACCTACATCTCCCATGTTCAAGCAATTCTTCTGCCTCAGCCTCCTGAATAGATAGGATTATAGGTGTGCACCATCACACCTAGATAATTTTTGTATTTTTAGTAAGGACAGGGTTTCACCATGTTGGCCAGACTGGTCTCAAACTCCTGACCTCAGGTGATCTGCCCTCCTTGGTCTCCCAAAGTGCTGGAATTACAGGCGTGAGCCACCACGCCCGGCCTTCGTCATTTCTGAATAGATTACATTATTGCAGCAGAATCCACCCAGCTAGTTTCTCATTCCAAAAGTTTGGAATCATCCTTAATCACCCTCCATTTTTTCCAGTATTCAATCCACATGCATGTCATTTAAACTCTAGACATTTCCCAGTTGGCCTGATGTGTCCCAACTTCACCGCTATATCCATTGCCTAACCTTCCATCCTCTCTCATCTAGAGTAGTGCAACATATCTGTAACTGGTCTCTCTGCTTCTACTCTTGCCTCCTGTTAACTGTTTTCTACATAATATCCAATGAGACCTTTTTAAAATAAATTTTAGTTGGAAAGTACAGCCTACATTATAGAAAAGTATGCACATTTTAAGCACACCTAGTAATGTTCTATTTATTGATGTGTCTGGTAGTTTTTCTGAGCACTTCCCCAAAACTACCAGGTACATCAATAAATAAAATGATACTAGAACCCTAGAAGCCCCCTTCCATCCCATTTCCAATTTCCCTCCTCCTTGTAAAAATCATTACTCCTATTATATTCACATAGGTTAGTGTAGCCAGTTTCTGAACCTAATAAAAATGGAATCATGTAGAAGGCATAATTATATATCTGTACATAATTGACAACAGGTTATTTAGAATCATCCATGCTGTTGCATTTGATAGCAACCAGAATAGTTTATTTCTTTTCATTGCTGTAGCAGTCTACTGATGAATGTGCTATAATTTATTTATTCATTGTTGATGGACATTCAAGTGGCTTCTTGTTTTGCACTGTTATAAATAGCACCGCCATGACTTTTTTGTTTCTTGTATGTCTTTTGGTGCGTGTGTGTGTGTGTGTGTGTCTTGAGACATAAACCTAGCAATGGAATTACTAGGTCATAGTGTATTCAACTTTATGTTCAACTTTAGTTGACCTTGCCAAACAGTTTTTCAAAGAGGTGGAACCACCCACAGAGTATGAGAATTCCAGAGGATAATATGGGGGATGCCTCACATTTGGAAGAAACTAAAATAAAACGCCACAAGTAAATATAAATTAGAAAATAAGAAGAAAAGACAATGACTTCCAGACTGGATTTAAAAAATTAGCTATATGTTATTTACAATAAACACATGTAAGTCATGGGCAATGACAGGCATTTTTTAAAATGAGGAAATTAGAAGTGTCTACACAAATAGCAGATGAAGTCAAATTCTAGACCAAAAGTCTTAAATAAGGAAAGAAATATGTTGACAAAATGCAAAATTCATGAAGAAAATGGAAGTCTCTTAATTTGTTTAGCAAATAATATACAACAGCAAAATACATAATTATCTCTAAAGATCCAAGTGGAATTTAATGCAAGTGGAACTTAAATCACCTGTTTCAGAACCGGAAGATTCATTGGAAAAAAAATGAGCCAGCATGTAGAAATTTAACTTACACATCATACAAGCTGTATTTGATTAGTTATGTAGAGAGAGAACCTCTTTGTTCATAGAGCAGGGTAGAATGAAACAAAGAAAATCTAAGTGGAAATGTGGTGGCCAAAGAATGAAGTCCCTAATGCGGAGCTTTTCCTAAGTCCACTTCCGTCCTTAACAAGCAATTTTGATGAGGAAAAGTTAGTTGATAAAATACTGATAATTGGCTCCAAAAAGGTATACAAGAGTGACTGAGTTGACATCCTAGCACAGGTAAGTAAAAAGCCTTGAGAGAAGAATGATTCAGCTGGAGAGGTGGGATGCTGAGGTTTGCTATTTTACAGGGCTCTGAACTGAACTGGACTGTGGCCTGAGGTCTAATAGTGTGTGCACTCCTTGACAATGAGATTCACTGCCTACTAGGTAGAGTGAAAACTGGTGCAGAACACTGACATGACCTACAGGAGAAAGCAATAAGGCCACACACAGCCTAAGCTAAGCACACTGCATACATCTAGGCCTCCAGGTTTCAAAGATACTGATAGAAAGCAATGCCCTACATCAAAATATTTACTCAGAGAAAAAGATAAGCCAATATCAGCCAAGAAAGAAAGCGTGTTCAGAAATGATAAGCGCTTTATCAGAGCAAATAGAAGATCTCAGTAGACTTGCATATGTTAGATATGTCCAAGATAAAAAGGTACTCCATGGCATCCCAATAGCAAAGAAATTAATAAAGTATTCCAAAACAATGCAGAACAAATAAAACTTCCGTTACAGCTTTTCCTAAAGATTTTTTAAAAGAATACACATTTAATAAGACAAAAGCTCAGAGTCACAATAATAAAACATCCTGAATGTAAAAACAAAGAAATTTTAGATCCACATAAACACACTAACCATCAGTATAATTTCAGAATTAATAATGAATTCTGGAAGAGGCTGAAAATCTAATTACATATATAAAATAAATGATTAAGATAATCCCCATGAATCAGCAAGACAACAATAAAAAAAGATGTAAATACAAAGCCAATCCAACAACAGAATAATTAATATTTTTATGTAGCAAATCCATTGTTACACATATGTATAATTCTTTTAAAATAATATAATTCTATTATACTTCTATGTATAAAAATATAATAGAAGAAATTCTTAAATTTAGAAAGAACTGTTATGGAATGATCAATATTCATTACGATATGAAACTTCCAAATAAAGGCACCCAAGAAGTAAATGTAAACCAATCATAAAAGAGAAAACTTCCAGCTGCCCCAGATTTATCTCCTGCAATTCTGTGTGTCAGTTTTCAAACATCTGAGGGAAAGGAAATGGAATTTCTCTCTTCCAAAATTATATCTACCAAGTTGCAGTTCTAGGAAAGGTGAGACATAATCAAATATAAAATCAGGAAGTAAACATTTTAAAAGCCCTACTGAAAAAAATTAGTCAGTCCACACAAAAACCTGCACAATGATGTTTATAGCAACTTTAATTATAATTGTCAAAACTTGGAAGCAACCAAGATGTCCAAGATGGTGAATAGACAAACTGTGTTACATCCAGACAATGGAATATTATTTTGGGTAAACAGAAATGTGCTCTTAAGTCATGAAAAGACATGGAGGAAACTTAAATGTGTATTACTAAGTGAAAGAAGCCAATCTGAAAAGTCTATACACTTTTAATAATCTGTATGATTACAACTAAATGACATTCTGGAAAAGGCAAAACTATGGAGACAGTAAAAAGATCAATGACTGCCAGGGGTCATAGGGAGTGAGGGATAAACAGGTGGATCACTGAGGACTTTTAGGCCTGTATGATACTATAATGGTGAATACATATAATTAAATATTTGTCCAAACCTATAGAATGTGCAACAACAAGAGTAAGCTCTAATGTAAACTATGGACTCTGGGTGTTAAAGATGTGTCAATAAGGCTCATCAGTTCTAACAAATGTACTGCTTTGTTGGAGAATGCTGTGCCTGTGTGAGGCCAGGGGGTGTATGAGAAATCTCTTAACCTTCCACTTAATTTTGCTGTGAAGCTAAAACTGCTCCAAAAAAAAATGAATAAATAAATAATAAATCGTTCTAACAAAAAAAAAGAAAAGAAAAATACCCAGGACCAAATTACAGCCACATGAAAGATGAACCACTTAGGGTTAAAATTAATCCAACCAAGAAATAAAGAATTCAAGAAAAGCAAAATTGCAAAAGCACTGATAAGGACTGCTTAATTCACTCAAACATTTAGGAAGTTCAGATAACTTTGGGAATCATGGTTATAGAATACTTAAACATTTAAATAGAAAAAATTCATAAAGTTGAAGAGTTCCTTTTGTAAAGCAAGCATAACTTTAATAATAAAACTTTAAAAAGCTTTAAAAACCCGTTGATAAATTCACCTGGAAAAATTAAAGACAACTCTCTAAATAGAAAGAAAGCAAACACAGAAGTAAGTTTGAAAAAGAATAATTTGGCCGGGTTTAACGGCTCATGCCTGTAATTCCAGCACTTTGGGAGGCCGAGGCGGGTGGATCACCTGAGGTCAGGAGTTTGAGACCAGCCTGGCTGACTTGGTGAAACCCCGTCTCTACTAAAAATACAAAAATTAGCTGGGCGTGATGGCACGTGCCTGTAATCCCAGCTGCTTGGTAGGCTGAGGCAGGAGAATCACCTGAACCCAAGAGGTGGAGGTTGCAGTGAGCTGAGATTGCACCATTGCACTCCAGCCTGGGTGACAGAGCGAGACTCTGTCTCAAAAAAGAAAAAAAAAAAAAGAAAAAAAAAAAGAAAGAAAAGAATCATTTAAAAATAGTCAAGTATGATTTATTTCAGAACACAATAATGGTTCAGTATTAGCAGCTAAAGGAAGAAAGCTGTATGAGTCAAGTAAAGATCATATAGTTCCTTAAAAAGGCCTAGTATAAAGAAAATAGTAACACAAGAAGGACAAATTACCCAAACCAATGGTAAATATCATATCAAATGGTAAAATTATAAAGTTAGTTACTTAATATCAGCAATAAAATCAGTGATACCTACAATAAATAACTATGACCTCCTATGTCAGTGATGTGTGGTGTAACGTGTACTCTAATTCATGGTTTGTAGAATAAATGTCACAAACTTTAAACAAAATGTTAGTAACTGTTAAACTTTTAATGCACATAAATTTTAACTTGCAGTTGCACTTTTCAGAATCTCTCCTTCAAGACTAAAAGTGTCCATACATAAAGACTTATGTAGACCATCATTCGTTGGAGCAGAAAAATTAAAAACATGTTTTCTGAGGGCAAAGTTGTTGAATTTTGCACATCCATTCAAACAAATAATTGCCAAGAAAACAAATAGCTGGTATGCCTAAGCCTAAAAGGATGTCTATGAACTATTGCAAAATGAAGAAAAGAAAAATGCAGAGTAATATATAATAAGTAATCGCTTTATCAAATCTAAATTTTAGCAAGAGTCTCACCCGATTTGTACGCCCATTGAGATTGGGAAGCGTTATTGTGTCTTTAAAAAAATTAATCATAAATCCACTACAAAACTGTAATAAAATCCCATGTGGCAAAGGAAAGAAATGACATAAATACTGGTTTGGGGAGTGAAATTGAAAATAACAATGTTTATAAGATGAATTCCCACCCTGTTAGAAAACATCCTAAAATTCAGATTGTTACACTTTAGTGATGCTATACTGTGCTTTTGTTTTAGATGGTCATCTTCTCGATAGTTGCTACTGATCTAAATGAATATGGATTTCTAGGGCTATTTTTTGGCACCATTTTAATACCTCCCTTCGCATTGATTGGCTCTCTCTTCATTTTTTCTGGGGTAAGTAGTTCCACTTCTGTCCAGGGGTCATGAAATGTGTGACCATTTGAGACAGCCATGAATATTGCAGAAATTATAGGTAGAGTCCTCAGCTGTACACAGTTTAAAGGTCTCTGTCTTTGGAAAGTCAGTTCTCTTGCCACGCCTGGGTAAGGGGCATAGTCTGATTCAGTAGGAAGCCATGCTTTGGCTTATGAAAGTCAAAGGCAATTCCAGGGGAGTAGAAGTTTAGTTCTCATGAGAACGCTCACTGTTGGGAGCCCTACTGGGAGGCTGAAGAGATGCCCTTTTTTTGTTAGGTTTTGGATACATTAGGTTGGAGAAATGTCAAGTAGCCAGTTAGATACATGAGTTGGGAATTCAATGTGTCAGGGTGTGTGGCGATTGGGGTTAGATCTAGATATTTGAGATTGATCCATTTACAGATGGTATGAAAGCCATGTGACAATAATGTGACCTACGCAGTGAGTAGAAATAGAAATAAAAAGAAGGCCAATGACATGACCTTAAACTCCAAAATGTAGAGATTGGAAAGCAAATGCATGACCTTGAACTCCAAAATTTAGAGGTTGTGAAGGGGAGGAACCAGCAAATTCATTTGAGATGGAGCCAGGGAGATAGAGAACAAAAATGGCAGGCTTCTGTGTGCTGGAAGCTCTCTCAGATGCTCGTAAGGGTATGTGCCAGATGGCAATAAAGAACATTTCAAGAAGGAGGGAATGATTAAACCATCAAATGCTACTGTGAGCTCTAGAAAGGTGACAACTGAAAAGAGACCATTGGCTTTGACTACCCGAACGTCATTGGTGATCTTAACAAGGTTGATTTTCATGAAAATGTCAACACAAAAGCACAGTAAGAGTGAACTTAGTAGAAAATGTGAAGGGAGAATGTGGTGACTGTGGGTAAAGGTAAGTATTTCTAGGAGATTTGGTAAAAATGGTAGCAGAAAAAAATCAAGAATAAATGAATAGGGAGAATAGATTTTTGTCTGTTTGTGCTAAGAAAAAAATACCATGTTGATGTTAGAGAAATTTACACTGGAAAAAAGAGATAGAGGTTATCTTATGAGTCAAGTCCATGAATAGCTGAGAAAAAATAGTATAAAGTCCACAAGTGGAGGGATGCTGTCCATAAAAGCAGGGACATTCCATATACTGAACATGAAATTATAATCAGGTAATACAGACACCGGAGGCAGATAGTTTTGTGGCTTTGCTGGTAGAAAGATGAGATGATTCTCTTCTGACTGATTCTACATTTTTCAAGAAAGTAAGAAGGGAAGTCATTAACTAACAGTGGCCAAGAGGGCTTAGGATTTTGAGAATTTGATGTGAAAAACTATTTCAGAGCATAGGTCAGTAGGATGGACAGACAGTGCCAAAGACCCTCTGCCCTACTTTTCAGTGAAGTCAGCAAAGTAGAGTTTTTCTTATTACAGTCTGCTTCTCAAATGCAGTTTAGGAAAGGCAGAGAGTTGGGTTCAATAAGAGTTGGATGCTTGGCAGTCAAATTTGACAAAGAAAAGAATAAGTCAGCAGTAGTTCTATATAAAAAGGAATTGAAGATATCATGGATTCTAAGCTAGAGAATGAAGTTAAGGACGTGAGGGTGATTATGGACAGCGGAAAAGGAGTTGGTGTGTTAGAAGTTCTCCAACTCCAAATTACAGAGTAAGAACATTAGCATAAGGATGCTGGAAAACTAAAATGTATTGGCAGAGGCCGGGTGCAGTGGCTCAAGCCTGTAATCCCAGCACTTTGGGAGTCTGAGACAGGTGGATCACCTGAGGCAGGGAGTTCGAGACCAGCCTGGCCAACATGGTGAAGCCCCATCTCTACTAGAAATACAAAAATTAGCTGGGTGTGGTAGTGGTTGCCTGTAATCCCAACTATTCAGGAGGCTGAGGCAGGAGAATTGCTTGAACTCGGCAGGCAGAGGCTACAATGAGCCGAGATCATACCACTGCACACCAGCCTGGGCAACAGAGCAAAACTCTGTCTCAAAAAAAAAAAAAAAAAAAAAAAGTATTAACAGAGAGAGTAGAGATCTGGGAGCCTGAGGTTCAGTTTGAATGAAGTGCAATTATTGAAAGTGGGCAACTGGGGCACTTAAGAAAACAAAATCATTTGAAATGATGCCATCCAATGTGGGAAAGTCATCTTCTCTAGATGGTGGTTGGCTGTGATAGTTAGAAATTTACTGCAAAGGGCTTAAAATTGCTCAGGAAATGTGTTGGTAAATATAGCTCAAGAAAGAAAATTGTCCGTTTGCCTTTTATTTGCAAAAGAGTGGAGGATGTTGGAAAAATGCACTTATATGTATACATGTGGAACTCTAGGGGAAGAACTTTGTCTTCAGTTTGAAAAAGATTGCCATGATTATTCTCAAAAGTGGCTGTAAGAGGGCAAGAGCAACATAAAGATTTCAGGGTTCTTGGGTGCATCATCAAGGGAAGACCACAAATGAAGAGAGAAATACAGGTAAGGTTAGAGGAGAGGGTTTGTCTTAAGACAGTCTTGCTGTTGCTTCAAAGAGTCCTGCCAGCACCAGCCCAGGATTCTTCTAACAGAGCAAATCCTGCTGACTCAAAGTGTTACATACAAAGGCATCCCAGCCTAGAGACACACTGGAAGCAAAGAAGACATACTGCACAGTCTGAAATTAACTTTTACATGATACCCAAGGGAGCATCAGGTAGAATGGTTGTAAGGCCATTGAATAGGCATCAATTTATCTTAAGTGGGATAAATTCCTTGAATAAATAAAGATGGTTCACCTGAATACACTTACTGCTCATTTTACAGATATCTCCTGACTCCATGGATTACTTAGGAGCTTCAGAATCCGAAATTGTATTCCTGGCACTGCTAATAGTAAGAAGACATTTTTTTCAACATTCTTGCATGAGGAAACACAACCTTTGTATGTTTTGAGTTTCTCTGAATTTCATCAAATTAAGAAGATTTGGACATTTTAGGCATTTGAAGCAACACACACACACACGTGCCTGCACACACACACACACACACACGATGGCTTTTAACCTGGACCCCTATTATTATTATTATTATTATTATTAAGATGGAGTTTCGATCTTGTTGCCCAGGCTGGAGTGCAATGGCACAATCTCAGTTCACCTCAACCTCTGCCTCCTGGGTTCAAGCAATTCTACTTCCTCAGCCTCTCGAGTAGCTGGCATTATAGGCATGCACCACCATGTGTGGCTAATTTTGTATTTTTAGTAGAGATGGGGTTTCCCTATGTTGGTCAAGATGGTCTCGAACTCCCAACCTCATGTGATCCACCTGCCTTGGCCTCCCAAAGTGCTGGGATTACAGGCATGAGCCAATGCGCCCGGCGCTGGACCCCTGTCTTTACAATAATCATCTGTCATGGGTAGTACTGGTTTCACTTGCTACTATTATATTTCTGTTAGGGCTCTCTCTGAATAGCAGCAGTGAGGCTAACTTTGACAGTTTCAAAGAATATTAAATAGGTTGTCTTTCAGCCCTGTAAAAATGAATGTTATCAAATCAAATTTTTATATAATCAAACTCCTTAAATTAATTCTAATATTGAAGTCATTGTATTTATAGTGATACTAATTTTGATTGTCTTCCTTTTTCCCTAGCCTTACCTTCATTTTCTCATTTTTCTTTTCATTCTGCGATGTCTGGAAACGAACTGCAGGAAGAAATTAATGAGAAAAGATCCTGTGTTCAGGTTGAGAAAATCAAATAGAATTTCATGTTTCATTTTGATATTCATTTTTAAGAACTTTTTAATATGCTGAATTAAGTAAAAGGCACTTCAGAGGATGAGTTTTAAAGACTGTAATATATAAAATTCTTATAACCGATAGTATAGGAATATATACTGAGCTTACAATCTAGATAGAGAGACCACATTAGCACACATGAGGCACTGGAAAATTAAGGCAGACTATAATTTTACTGTAGAGGAAACTTCTACGTAAGAGGTAGAATCTCTAAAATAATGGGTAAATACAGATAAGCATTGGGAAAGTTAAGCCAATCCAGGAAGGAAGAGTAGTTTGTGCAATAAGAACAAGGATGAGATGAAGGCACCAGGAGCTCCTTTGTAGGCTTGTGCTGGGGGATAATGAAAAACGAAAGTGAGGCTGGATATTGGAGGATCTTGAAACAGAAAAGCATAGGGAAGGTTTTGCAAATTACATAATGGGAAACGAAGACACCAATTTGTGTCGAACACTTGGCCTTCCATACAAAATATAAACCAAGCTTAAGTCTAATTTTTGTGGTAGCAGAGAAGGGTGACAAGATGACAGCCATGTTTTAGGAAACCAACGGGCAACCGGAATGTCAGAGTGTGGTGTGAGGGAGAGGTAAAAGAATGAGCAGGAATCAGTGGTGGGATGATGAAGGCAAGAACGAGTCTCTAGCAGAAAGGAAACAGTGATTCTGTCACACATTTCCAAGAAGTGACTGTGCTCAGTAACTAATTAAACATTGGTATGGTGATTAGATACCCTGGGTTCTCTGGGACACATCCTTGATTCCAAATCTTTGGACACATGGTCTCACAAAGACCTCAGAATTCCAAAATAACTGTTGTCAAAACTACAGTTCCTAGATTCCTTTCCTCATGCAACTCTTCTTCAAAATCCTTTGGCAGAGGGTGTATACCACTTTCTTCTTTGAAAGAAAACTGTCACCATCAACAAGGAGGATTAAGCTTCGGTAAAAAGCAAAAAGGATAGTAGGATATAATTACTCTACTCATCGAAGGAAACTAGGCTGTTTGAAAGGCAGATGGTGCAAGTAGAAGAATAGAGAGGAATGAATCTACACCAAAAATTGGAAGTGCAAGGAAAATTCATTAATTTTGATACAAGATTTTTAACCTGAAGTTTATCATTATCACACTGTTTTGATTTCAGAATTTCTCCAAGAAGCAACGCTGTTTTTCCAAACCCAGAAGAGCCTGAAGGAGAGGATGAAGATATCCAGATGGAAAGAATGAGAACAGCAAATGCTATGGCTGTCAGAGACTTTGATGAGGTAGAACTCAGAAATGTTCTTCATCAAATATTTTTTTTTTTTTACTGACAGATAAAGTGAGCAATCTTCTAAGTTTAGTTTTCGAAAAACACTTGGGTTCTTTCACTCTTACACATACAGCTTATTACTTGACTTCAGTGGGTATGGAAGGCCCACAAATCTAAGAGAGCAAAGAAAACACACACAATCCACTTTGGGAGGCTGACGTGGGAAGATCACTTAGGGCCAGGTGTTTGAGACCAGGCTGGGCAACAAGTAAGATCCCATCTCTACAAAATGAAATATAAAAAAAAAAAAAATTAGAAGAGCATGGTGGCATGTGCCTGTAGTCCTAGCTACTCAGAAGGCTGAGGCTGGAAGATCACTTGAGCCTGAGAGTTCAGGGCTACAGTGAGCTATAATTGCACCATTACATCCCAGCTTGGGTGACAGAGCAAGACCCTGTCTCAAGAAACATACGCACGTGCACACATACACAGAGACTTTGACTTATATCGATTTATTTTTCAGGGTCATGGTTTTGATAAGTACAGCTAAACATTACAAAACTTAAGTAAGATTTTGTGTTTTATAACCAAAGTAAAGCTTAATGCAAGTCATTCAGAGAGCTTGTCTGAGGTGTATATGTGTTTGTGTGCATGATTGTTTATGGGAGTGTGTGTCTTATCAAATCTGTTGGTTCAGTGACTGTCTATTCCTGCTCTCCAAAGAACAAATCCCAGAATATGGTGCAAATGTCCTTTCCTTGTAGGAATGTAGACTGTGAGAGTTCACTTGAAAATGGCAGTTTCTAGGGGAAGAAGTGGTTTGATTCATGATTCTGTATAAGGAAATGTTTGGTGACAAGAGTGTGGAGCATTCTCTCAGTTCAAGATGAGAATAAAGTCCTGTTGCTATTTGCTTGTCTTTACAGACACCCGTCATCATTGCCAGCTGTCTACGGAAGGAATATGCAGGCAAAAAGAAAAATTGCTTTTCTAAAAGGAAGAAGAAAATTGCCACAAGAAATGTCTCTTTTTGTGTTAAAAAAGGTTGGAAACAGTAATTCTGTTAGTAGAGCAATCTTGAATCCGAAGACTGGATTATTCAGGGAATAAGAATGTCCGAATCTGGGGCATCTATTGACAAACACAGCAGGCTAAGGCTGCTCCTTCTGCTTGAAAGCCTCAGTTGAAAAGATAACGACGTTTTTTCTTTACATAGGAAGACAGTTATGTCTGTTCTGTAACACAAACAGACAGAACAACAACAATGAAAAGAGTTGGTCTTTCTGTTAAGAAGGATGGTATAGTGTTTAGATAATTTTATTGCAGCGAATACTACACAGAAGGGAGCCAACGGAGGCATAGCAGTGCTTTCTTCATTCCCCCCAAACAGCACATTTTGTGAAAGTGGTGGGGGGGTGTTCAGTGCAACAGGCTTTGGAATCAAAATATGTTACAACTTACAGCTCAGCCTCTTACTGTCTGTATGACGTGGGGCAAGTTATTTATCCTCTTTAAGTCTTAGCTTCCTCACCTGTAAAATGAAGCTAGCTATAATGCTCAGGGGTGTGTGTGTGTGTGTGTGTGTGTGAGGGAGAGAGAGAGAGAGAGAGGAATAAGTGAAATAATGTATACAACACATTTCACATAGCACTTGACACACAGTGAGCCCTCAAATTGTATTTGCTTTTACTTTTGTTGCAATTATTTGTATATTTCTGAGCATACCACTTTCTTTCAGGCGAAGTTATAGGGTTGTTAGGACACAATGGAGCTGGTAAAAGTACAACTATTAAGATGATAACTGGAGACACAAAACCAACTGCAGGACAGGTCAGTAAAACGCACAAGAATGTGGTCATTAGTGCTACCTCAGATAAACATTTTACAACGAACATTGATGGCAATAATAGACTATGTAGTTGATCCTTAATCACTTAGTGTGATTTATACATTGAATAAAGAGGATTGATTAAAAATTTATGTCTTTAATTCCAAAAACAGTTTGTTTCTGAGAAGGGCTACATATCATATATACTACGCCTTTTATTGAGTGAGAAATAAAGATATTAAAAGGAAATATATCTTCCTCAAAGTCAGATATCTTTGCTTTATTGATTTATGTATCCCATGAACTTTGTTGAATTTAATGGCCTCACCCAGCATGACACTAGAAATCACTGTCAGAATAATGACAACTCCTGCTTATGTGGTTGCAGAGTCATGAGTCTTCATATTTAATGACTGTCCTCTACCTATATGATATAATTAAAGATTATGTGTGACTCGTGTAACAGTAAGAGTCCATTAGCTAGTAAAACTTCATAGGTCTTTAAGAAGGTGTATACCACAGAAACTTTCTTACAATTACTGAAACATTTCTTGGCCCTGATTATGTAATGTAGTGACAGAGCAGTTGAGGGTATTATTGCAGATACATTGACATTCTTGAAGGATAATAGTGATTCTGGGCTAATGGTAAAAGATCCAGGATTTATTAAGACAAGAGAAATCAGATGTAATGAAAAAAATGGATGATTACCTAAATTGCAAAGCAAAAACTAGAATAATATATGAGTACCATTTGGTGATATGTCTAGGCCAAGTTTGGGGAAAATGATGGGCAGAAGCCAAAGGACCACAACTTCGAAGAGGAAATGCTGTTGACCTTTAACACGAGGTCAATGTCAGAGGGAGTGTTTACGAACGAAAGTCGCACAGTGGTGTTCACTGCTACAGAGGTTTCCTGTCCTTCCATTTCCACTCTTGCCTCACACTGCAGCAAGAACAGTCTTTAAAAATGCAAATGAGGGCTGGGCATGGTGGCTCCCAGCTGTAATCCTAGCACTTTGGGACACCTAGGTGGGGAGATCACCTGAGGTTGGGAGTTTGAGACCAGCCTGACCAATATGGAGAAAGGTAGATCCCAGCTTCAAGTCCCAGATTTACCTTGTTGTGACCTTGTACAAGTTTCATAATCCATGCTTGTGTTAATTTTCTGTATGTAAAACATCAATGATAAAATGAACACCTAACACATACAGGGGTTCTGTAAGGATAGGATAATGTAATTAAACATATATCATATGCTTAGATAATGGCACATAGCAAGTACTGAGGACACATTAGACGTTCTTATTATTGTAAAGCATAGTCTGCCTCATAAAAATAATAGATGCTATCATGTATATATTGGTTCCTATGGGCTAAACACAGTGCTAAAAGTTTTTTGTTCATATGTTAGTTCAGGATTTCTCAACCTTGATTATTATGGACTTGATAATGTCATTTTGTTGTGGAGAGCTGTTCTGTGCATACTAGGATGTTTGGCAGCACCCTTTGCCTCTACTTACTAGATGCCAGTAATATTGTTTTCCCAATGCATATATGCATGAATTGTGGCAACCAAATGTATCTCCAGACATTGTTAAATATCCCCTAGGAAGAGGATTCCCCTGGCTGAGAACCACTGCCTTATTGCAAGATAAATCCTATAATTTTAACCATCACTGGCGAAACTGATTTCTCAACAAGTATCTATTCCTGTGAATATTTGGATCAATGAATGAAGCCAAGTAAAAGCTACTCAAATCAGCAACCTTGAGTTCAATCATGGTCATGGAATTGGTAATAAAGTCTACACTATAATGGACAACCATGGAATGTCTGCCTTTTAAAGTGGGCTTTTACCACCTTTTCCCCAGAACTAAGTGATTGCTGATTTGTGTTTGTGCACTTAGCACCTGTGTGTGTGGAGAGAAGGGCATCACTGAAGTACACACTTACATGCACACACATATACGTGACATTTGGGATAGAATCTGAGAGTGAACTTATTTCGTGTAGGTGATTTTGAAAGGGAGCGGCGGAGGGGACCCCCTGGGCTTCCTGGGGTACTGCCCTCAGGAGAACGCGCTGTGGCCCAACCTGACAGTGAGGCAGCACCTGGAGGTGTACGCCGCCGTGAAAGGGCTCAGGAAAGGGGATGCGACGATCGCCATCACACGGTACCTGGGGCTGGGGGCACTCCCCTTCTTTGCTGAGGGCATGTTGTGTTAATGACATACACACAAAATGAAGACAGGGAGGTTCTAATTGATGACCCCATGCTTGTGGGAACAGACTTGGTCATTTAGAACTCCGTTCAGTGCTGTTTTCTCTCACTTTCAGCCTGGAGAGAAAAATGTTTATTGATTATTCTTTTTCTTTTCTTTTCCTTCTTTTTTTTTTTTTCTTTGAGATGGAGTCTGGTTCTGCCGCCCAGGCTGGAGTGCTCACTGCAAACTCCGCTTCTTGGGTTCAAGCGATTCTTGTGCCTTAGCCTCCCAAGTAGCTGGGATTACAGGCACCCGCAATCATGCCAGGCTAATTTTTGTATTTTTGTAGACGGGGTTTCAGCATGTTGGCCATGCTGGTCCTGAACTCTTGACCCTCAGGTGATCTGCCCACCTTGGCCTCCCAAAGTGCTAGGATTACAGGTGTGAGCCACCGCGCCCAGACTGATTATTCTTGGTTTTTATTTTGTTTGTTTGTTTTGTTTTTTGAGACGGAGTCTTGCTCTGTCATCAGGCTGGAGTACAGTGGCGCAATCTCGGCTCAATGCAACCTCCGCCTCCCAGGTTCAAGCAATTCTCCTGCCTCAGCCTCCTGAGTAGCTGGGACTACAGGTGCATGCCACCATGCCCAGCTAATTTTTGTAATTTTGGTAGAGACAGGGTTTCACCATGTTGACCAGGATGGTCTCGATCTCTTGACCTTGTGATCCGCCCTCCTCAGCCTCCCAAAGTGCTGGGATTACAGGCGTGAGCCACTGCGCCCAGTCCAGCCTGATTATTCTTAATATGGAAAGACATCATTGAAAATATGAGTTTGATGACTATGAAAGGTTCATAAAGTACCTAGATGGTTTAAATTTTATGACCACTCTGACCACTCGTAAACACCTTCCCCACCGTCATGTTTCTCCTGATTTGCTCATTCTCCCACGTACATTCGTCAGTGTTGGGATCATGTGGATTGACTCTGTTTTCTTCAGATTAGCAGATGCGCTCAAGCTGCAGGACCAGCTGAAGGCTCCTGTGAAGACCTTGTCAGAGGGAATAAAGCGAAAGGTATGGGCAGGGCTTGGTGTTGCTCTGCAAGTGCCATAGATGGGAACCAGAGGGGCTGTTCCTCCCGTTGCAGCTGTGCTTCATGCTGAGCATCCTGGGGAACCCGTCAGTGGTGCTTCTGGATGAGCCATCAACCGGGATGGACCCCGAGGGGCAGCAGCAAATGTGGTGAGGTGCTATCATGAGCAACCTTTGCATGAGTGTATTGATCCTGTGAAAACTGGCCTGCAAAATCATTGTTTACGTAGAAAGGGAAAGGCACACACAGTATCAGGAAAAGCAGTATTTTAGGAAAAAAAAATTATCTGATTTCAAATCACAACCAGCTTTTATTCAGAAGAAAAAGCTATATTATCTCACCCTAATGTTTGCTCGAATAATTTTTGTGTCTGTTCCTACATGGAACATTTTTATACAGTCAAATCAATCTATAATTAAGCTTTAAATCTTTCTGCAACATCAGCTAATATACAGTTCTTACAGAGGAAAAAAAATTCCAAATCTTCGATATATTTTTAAATTATTTTTGGGAAATTTCTGAATTCTGTCATTTTGTACCTATAGAGAGTATGTCATGATTATCTAGCTTTTTAGTAAATTCTCCTAATTTTCGTTGCTCCCACTGCATTCTCATAAATATTCCTGAACTTAGTATTTTTATAAACAGTATCTTACCCAATATCATTTTCTATGCTCTGAATTATATACTCTAACCAATAGTTTGGTTATTTCCATGCCTGTCATCCCTACACACACCCCTTCTTTGTCTAGTCTGAATTCGCTGCATGTTTCATCTGTGCATTGATGGAAACTTCTTCTAAAAAATTCCAGATACCTTGAGTATACCCATGAGTTTGTGTTTTCCCTTGACTTAACTTTAGGCAGGTGATTCGGGCCACCTTTAGAAACACGGAGAGGGGCGCCCTCCTAACCACCCACTACATGGCAGAGGCCGAGGCGGTGTGTGACCGAGTGGCCATCATGGTGTCGGGAAGGCTGAGGTGAGTGCCTGTCAAAGCCGGCACTCAACCCCCAGGTTGTGAGCTATGAACAAAGTTTGTTTCCCTGAACCAGCCTACCCATTGTGAGGAGCTAGCATGGTTACTCCCAACTCTATGTGGCCTTACTCTGGCCTCCAGAGGCTGAACATCACAAGCCATACATTTTTCTCTTTTCTTGCTTGACTTTATCCTTCTCTTACCTCCAGATGTATTGGTTCCATCCAACACCTGAAAAGCAAATTTGGCAAAGATTACCTGCTGGAGATGAAGGTGAAGAACCTGGCACAAGTGGAGCCCCTCCACGCAGAGATCCTGAGGCTTTTCCCCCAGGCTGCTCGGCAGGAAAGGTAGACACAGGTGTTTTGTTTTATTATCACAGTCCTTGGTTTCTGTTTCTATATTTCCACTATGATGACAGAGTAAGAGCTTTATCTTCTCATTCTTTACTCTATGGTAATTGCAAGTACTTTACTTAGAGAAAATTCAATTCCAAGGGCTCCCACAAGAGGGAAATAAGAGAACAAAGTGCCGATTTGAAAGCTGACTCTTATAAGAGAATCAGCATGCATGGGGGCTCTAACATGTGCCACATACTTCCTGATGCATGCATGCACTTAGGTCATCTCAGGGGTTCCTTCCAGAGGGTAAAACCATCCCTCATTAAAGGAAGTCACCTTCATAAAGCCCATGCCAGAGTGCCAGGCATCAGTCAAGTTTCAGTGAATGGTGTCTCTTAACATTTCTATATATTATTATCAGTAAAATCAACTGAGGCTCAAAGTGTAGAATCCTAGACAGGAGTAGAATCTAGTTCTTTTTACTGAAATGCTACTCTCTTCCACTAAGAAGAAGGGTCAGTAGTTCTGCTTCTTCCCCTCATAAGGCACAGGGGCTGTCAATTTCCTTCCCTTTGTCTTTCATTCCTCCTCTTAGTAGATTGACTTCTTGTTGATCAAAGAGCACTTACATTATGAGTGTCTCTCTAACACCATGCAGATGTGAATATTTAAACAAGTTGTTGACAATATTGTTGCTCCTTTTAATTTCTTTATTTTAAAATAAAAATATCTTTATTTTTTGAGACAGTATCTCATTCTGTCACCCAGTCTAGAGTGCAGTGGTGCAATCACCACTCACTGCAGCCTCAATCTCATGGGCTCAAGAGGTCCTCCTGCCTTAGCCTCCATGGTGGCTTGGAATACAGGCATACATCACCATGCCTGGCTAATTTTTAAGTTTTTTTGTGGAGATGGGATCTCAATCTGTTTCCCAGACTGGTCTCAAACTCATAGGCTCAAGCAATCTTCCCCTCTCGGCCTCCAAAATTGCAGTGGTTACAGGAATCATGAGTCACTGTGCCTAGCCTTGTTGCCCTTTTTAGACTTGTACCCATCAGGGGTTGCAACCTTGACACCTGAGTTCAGCCTCACTCTCTTCCCTTCACAGGTTCTCCTCCCTGATGGTCTATAAGTTGCCTGTTGAGGATGTGCGACCTTTATCACAGGCTTTCTTCAAATTAGAGATAGGTAAGAGTGACTGTTTAGAGACAAAACTCCGGGAAATGGATAAACCTAAATCTGACATAAAACCAGTATTTAAAAAATACATAAACATAGAATTATGCTATCACATCATTAATACATTACTAAGACTGCTAATCCAGTGTGTTTCAATAAGGGGTGATTTGGCAATATCTAGGAAGATTTGGGGTTCTTACAAGTGGGGACAGAGAGGTTGGATGCAACTGGTTTCTAGTGGGTGGAGGCCGGGGATGATGCTAAACACCCTACAACGCATTGGTCATCCATCACAGGAA
Organism: Theropithecus gelada; assembly: GCF_003255815.1. Classification (NCBI taxonomy): domain Eukaryota; kingdom Metazoa; phylum Chordata; class Mammalia; order Primates; family Cercopithecidae; genus Theropithecus; species Theropithecus gelada. The sequence continues at coordinate 42,399,778 of NC_037684.1, read as the reverse complement.
AGAATGATCAACCAAAATGTCATTAGTGCTGGGGCTAAGGAACCCTACTGTAATTGAACAAGGCTCTGGGAGAAAGAGACCATTGCCATTGACACTCAGGCATAGATTATCCACAAATTCATACAAACAGAAACATATGAATTTGTTTTTTGCCCCTATGTATTGTTTGATAGCCGTCTATTAATAGATGCAGATAAGGAGGTTCCTGTCTCTGTTTAGGTGTGTTAATCTGTGACTACTTTTAGACCCTTGGATTTTGGTCTTTGCATACTGCATCGATGTATCAGGGGCTTGGTTTTTCCCTGTCGTGTTAGTGTATGAAATCTGATGAGTTAGTGTATGAAACCTCATGCCTCTTCTTGAGGTATACTTTCTGGCTTGTCACCCGCCTTCATCAGAGGCCTCAAGCATCCTAGCTTTTTTTTTTTTTTGAGACAGAGTCTTGCTCTGTCACCAGGCTGGCAGGCTGGAGTAATGCAGTGACACAATCTTGGCTCACTGCACCTCTGCCTCCTGGGTTCAAGCAATTCTCCTGCCTCAGCCTCCCAAGTAGCTGGGACTACAGGCACCTGCCAGCACGCCCAACTAATTTTTGTATTTTTGGTAGAGCCAGAGTCTTACCATGTTGGCCAGGATGGTCATCCTAGCTTTTAATGAGATTCTTCTTGAGACAGGGTTAGGATCACCCAAATAGGTTTTCGTTTCACTTTCTCATCCTGTTGGTCAATCTCACCCTGTGGTCTATGTGGCCATTTTTTACACTGACCACACTGACCATTATGTCCCAATGGCTGGTTGGCATCTTTCCAGCTGGAAGGATTCCACAGTGAGACCAACAGGAAGTATTTTATAATGGATTAGGAGCAGAGATTGATGTTTCAGGAAGGCTGCCTCCCTAGAGGCTTTTAAAAAACAGCCTGCATGAGTAGATGTTTCTGTTTCAAAAGTGTTCCCTCCCACCTCAGATTCCCTCTGCAGTACTTAATTTGCTAAAAGTGAAGTCCTCATTCAGGGGAAAAAACAACTATTTATCAGAATTTCTTGCTCCAATATGTGAAGATGACACAAAGTACAAAATGTGGAGATGTAAGCTAGCATTTTTTCCTCCAAATGTTCTTGGACACCGTTACATTCTCAGGTGCGATACACTTATTGAATGGGCTAGGCACAGTGTCGTCCAAGCAAAATGCCTGCTCTATGGCAATCCCTTTGCCTTGTTGCATAGATTCACTCTTTCCTACCACCAATCTCTTCTGGGTAATGTAAACTCCAGCAAAACCCTAGCTTCACAGGCCCTTTCCAGGTCAGACTTGCCTCAAATTTGGAGACCTACAGCTAGGAAGGTGAAATGATCAGTTTTATGTCTTTTCTTTCTCTATTTCCTCCATGAATCATAAATGAATGTTTTGGACCTCTCCAGGGTGTAGTGTAAGAGGAAAAAAGAAAAGATAATATGGCATCAGAGCTTGATCTGATCATTAGAGCTATGATATCACATTGGGGTCTCCAGTGTAGAAATGAAGAATTGCTGGCCCTTTCTTTCACTGGGTGCTTTTATGGGTTTCTTGGTGACTTTCTTTCCCCTGTCATCTATTACCTGTGACTATAACTCCCTGGGGTGGGTGATGCATCCTGCTTTTGGCTCCTGTGACCACCTGGCAGCCCCTGAGTCCCTTCCTTGAAACCCTTTTACTTTTCCAGGTGATCTTCTCAAGATACCTCCCCCTTTGAAATCCATGAGAAATACACAAGCATCTTTGCTTCTCTAAACTCTACAAGTACAGGGAAGTCAGCCACCCACTGTATTTCTTCTTCACATGTTTCCAGATATAAGATAGGGACTAGTCCTGTGTGTAAGGAAAGAAGAAAGAAAATGCCACAGCAGTCTGACACTGTCCAAAAGAAATATTTGCCTTCCAGTCTCATTTTTCCATTCATTATCTTCCTCTTCTTATGTATGTACATGGTTGGGGTCTCAGTCATAGTTCAAACTGGTATCAGATGGTAAACTCAAAATAGGATAATTCAAAGAACTTGTGTTTGTCAGAAGACTCTATCGAGGGAAACCCCACCCCTGATATTTAATGTGGGTTCCTTTCTATTTCCCTAAGTGTCAGCTGGTCTGAGAAATAAAGGGAAAGAATACAAAGGAGAGAAATTTAAAAACTGGGTGTCCAGGGAAGACATCACATTTTGGCAGGTTCCGTGATGCTCCCCAAGTTGTAAAACCAGCAAGTTTTTATTAGCTATTTTCAAAAGGGGAGGGAGTGCACGAATAGGGTGTGGGTCACAGAGATCACATGCTTCACAAAGTAATAAAATATCACAAAGCAAATGGAGGCAGGGCAAGATCACAGGACCACAGGATGGGGTGAAATTAAAATTGCTAATGAAGTTTCGGGCACACATTGTCATTGATAACATCTTATCAGGAGACAGGGTTTGAGAGCAGACAACCTGTCTGACCAAAATTTATTAAGGCAGGAATTTCCTTGTCCTAATAAGCCTGGGAGCACTACAGGAGACTGGGGCTTATTTCATCACTTCGGCTTCAACCGTAAAAGATGGCCGCCCCCACAGGGCCGTTCATAGGCCTACCCTCAGGGGCACATTCTCTTTCTCAGGGATGTTCCTTGCTGAGAGAAAGAATTCAGTGATATTTCTCCTATTTGCTTTTGAAAGAAGAGAAATATGGCTCCGTTCTGTCCGGCTCACTGGCAGTCAGAGTTCAAGGTTATCCCTCTTGTTCCCTGAACATTGCTATTATCCTATTCTTTTTTCAAGGTGCCCAGATTTCATATTGCTCAAACAAACATGCTCTACAAACAATTTGTGTAGTTAACACAATCATCACAGAGTCCTGAGGCTACATGCATCCTCCTCAGTTTATGAATATGATGGGATTAAGAGATTAAAGATAGGCATAGGAAATCACAAGAGTATTGATGGAGAAGTTATAAGTGTCCATGAAATCTTCACAATTTATGTTCAGAGATTGCAGTAAAGACAGGTGTAAGAAATTATAAAAGTATTAATTTGGGGAACTAATAAAAGTCCATGAAATCTTCACAATTTATGTTCTTCTCTCATGGCTTCAGCTGGTCCCTCCGTTTGGGGTCCCTGACTTCCCGCAATGAGACTCTTTGCAAAGGTACATGAAACAGTGCAATTACCTGAGACGAGAAATGGTAGAAGTGTTACCATTCTTATGTCCAAAGGGACTAAGAGAGGAAGCAGTGACCTGAACTTGAGGGTAGAGTCATGTAGAACCTACTACCTTGAGAGAAACAAGGCACACACTTCGTGTCAGGGAGGAAGTGAAAGAATAAATACCTTGACCTCCTGTATCCCCTGTCCTTCCTGATGGGCTTGCCATTGGTGACATCCACCAGAAGACATCTGTTACATCAGCCTTTGGAGTAGACAAGAATGAGGGCTGGTATAGAGGGGTATGTGGTCATCGTCTAGCACAGAGGGTACCATCTCTTAGCTTGTTCTGCACAGATGCTCTGGAACCTCTGATACTGCTTTCTAGTTTTGCAGTGCCTCTACCAATACTCTAGACGAATGGGGTGGAGTTTCCCTCCTGTTATATGACTATATCATGCATTTGCTTTCCCATATTTAGTCTAAGAATACTTATTACCTTATCTTTTATGTTTAAGATCTACTTGCATGTATTTTGGTTCATAACTTGGTAAAACTCACTGAAAAAAAAAAATAGAATTCCTAATGTATGTTCATTCTTATGCAGTTAAACAGAGCTTCGACCTGGAGGAGTACAGCCTTTCACAGTCTACCCTGGAGCAGGTGGGTCATTTTTAGTGATTCTATATCATCCATAGAATATACATGTATAATGCATTCGCTTGGAGCTGCAGGAGGCAGTATGGCATTGTTCTCCTCTCTTTACTGCTTTCCTTCCTTTTAGGTTTTCCTGGAGCTCGCCAAGGAGCAGGAGCTGGGTGATCTTGAAGATGACTTTAATCCCTCAGTGAAGTGGAAGCTCCTCCCTCAGGAAGAGCCTTAAAGCTCCAAATACCCTATGTCTTTCTTTAATCTTGTGACTCTTTAAAAGATAATATTTTATAGCCTTAATATACCTTATCTCAGAGGTAGTACAAAATGCCTTTGAAACTCATGCAATAATTATCCTCAATAGTATTTCTTACAGTGAGACAACAGGGGATGTCAGTGAGGGCGATGGTAGGGCATAAGGCTAAGCCACACCACACAGCCTTTGTGCCAGCAACCAAATCCCGTGTTTCCTACTGTGTTAAGTTCAAAAATACATTCATTATAGAATTGTCTACATTTCTGAGGATTTCATGGAGAATGCTTAATTTTCTTTCTCTGAACTTCAAAATATTAAATATTTTCTTATTTTTTAATTAAAGTATAAATTAAGACATCCTATTGACTTCAGGGTAAGGGGAGTCAATTGATTACCCAGCAGCACAGTATTTGCTTTTTATAATTCACTTTTTAAATACTTGTTCTTAATTCACTGGTTTTCCTTTTCTGTCATTTTTCAGAGTTTAGATTGTGAGTCCATGTTTTGTCTGTTGTGCCTTTAAAGGAAATTTGAAATCTGTATCCTTCTACTATAAATATACATGCACCCGTATGTTTATTGCAGCACTGTTTACAATAGCAAAGACTGGGAACCAACCCCAAATACCCATCAATGATAGACTGGATAAAGAAAATGTGGCACATATACACCGTGGAATACTATGCAGCCATAGAAAAGGATTACTTCATGTCCTTCACAGGGACATGGATGAAGCTGGAAACCATCATCTTCAGCAAACAAGCAGAGGAACAGAAAACCAAACACTGCATGTTCTCACTCGTAAGTGGGAGTTGAACAATGAGAACACATGGACACAGGGAGGGGAACATCACACATTGGAGCCTGTTGAGGAGTAGGGGGCTAGGGGAGGGATAGGAGGAATACATAATGTAGATGATGGGTTGATGGGTGCAGCAAACCACCATGGCACATGTATGCCTGTGCAACAAACCTGCACATTCTGCACATGTACCCCAGAACTTAAAGTATAATAAAAATAAATACATAAATAAATAATTTCAGTAAGAACCTAAATGATCAAGCTGAACATAATATACACATATATATATATGTTATATACAAGTTTGAAACATATTTCTGTTTTTCTATTTTTTTTTTTATGATGCAAGGGTATACTCTTATGCAAAGAATTAAAACTTCATAGGTCTTAATTTCCCATATCTCTATATATTATGACCCTATCCAACTGGTAACCCTATAAACACCTTAAAATAAACACAATATATGTGTATACTCTTATTTAGGTGAGTTTTTGTTGTTGTTAATACTATTATTATTGCTATCTAATTGAACACTTGAAGGCAGTTGTGTGAAAGACCTTGGCTTTGATTTTAGTTGTTTCTTACATTCTCCTAGTTTTTAAAAATAAAATGCTTCCATCAACCCATGAGAATATTCGTATGAGACCTTGGGCCAAGGGCCCCAGACTTCTTCTTTTTTTTTTTGAGACAGAGTCTCGCTGTCTCCCAGGCTGGAGTGCAGTGGCAGGATTTCGGCTCACTGCAAGCTCCGCCTCCCGGGTTCACGCCATTCTCCTGCCTCAACCTCCCAAGTAGCTGGGACTACAGGCACCTGCCACCATGCCCGGCTAATTTTTTGTATTTTTAATAGAGACGGGGTTTCACCGTGTTAGCCAGGATGGTCTTGATCTCCTGATCTCATGATCTGCTCACCTCGGCCTCCCAAAGTGCTGGGATCACAGGCATGAGCCACCGCGCCCGGCCCAGACTTCTTATTTTTTTTAAAAAGAGACATTAGTACTGATCCTACTGAGTCACTTGATTTTTATAAGTCACAGATGAGTTGATACAAGTCAATACATTGAAAACTGTACTTCACTTTACATATATTAGTAGTAGAGTAAGTGTTTCTTGCAATGAGCCAAATTGCCAAAGACTGTGCCATTATCATTGTATATAAGGCCTGTGCCTTAAATAAGACTTGATTTTATAAAACTGAGTTCATGCATACTAATGACACTCAGACTCAGGGCTTCAGTGAAGCATTTTTCAACAAGAACATGTCAATGTGCTATATGTTGGGAGCTGATGAAGAAATGCTTACATCATTTCAGTATTCTAAGAGTATGTTCCCAAAGCTAAAAAATAGCTAATAATAATCTCAGTGAAAGTGTGTTAAGCAAAGGATTTATATCCAACAGTTCTATAAAAGAAACTGAAACAGTAAACTTGAGCCACATAAAAATTCTACAGCTATAGTAATTTTGGAAGCATAGTATGATACTGGCAATATTATCATTATTTATAAGACTAAGAATACACATTATAATTGGGTTGTGAACATATATTGATTATTTTATGCAATCTTCATAAAAACATTACCAACAAATATTCTTATTTGTATTTGGCGCTGTGAGAGGCAGAATTTCCAAAATGGCCCAGTAAAGATCTGCCTGTCTAATCTCTGGACACTAAGAATATGACACAATATTGCTCCGTTGTCTCTGTTATGTTTCATGACATCTTTGACATTAGGAAAGAAAGATTATCTGTGTGGGGCCTGATGTAATCATCGGATCCCTTAAATGCAGAGAGCTTTCTTAGCATGGTGGCAGAAGGGGAAGTCAGAGAGATCTGAAACATGAAGACTTGTTGCTCTGTGTCTGTTTTTGAAGATGGGAGGGCCATGGGGAAGGAAAGTGGGCATCCTCTACTGTAGTAACTTAAAGAAACAAGCAAAAGAAAAAAAAAATCTGAACTGCCACAGACCACCGTGAGGTATTAAGATATAGAGATTGTTGAGATTTAGGGGTTGGTTACAACAGATAGTCAGCATTACATTGACTAGTATAGTAGTTCATGCCAAGAAAACAATGAAAGCAAAAACCTAGGGTAAGAATTTCTCAAGCATGCAGGGCACTGATGCAATTGCAATTGAACTGTTCCATGCTTCCTATTGCCAATCCTTACCTGGTGCAGATCTCTGCAAGCGTGATCCTTCCTACTGTCTTCCCACGTGTTTATCTGTGTTGACTCTCTGGCTGGTGGATACTTCCTTCATTCTCAGTGTATTCACATTGCATCAACCTGAAAGTGTCTAGCCAAGCAATAGTAACTTGCCTATTACTAGTGCTAAAATAAATTATCTTCTCGTTTTGATTTACTGAGTTATATTCACAGAAATTTCAAAGCAAAAGAGTTGAAATCTTGTGCTAAAATCACTGTCTTGACCGGGTGTGGTGGCTCATACCTGTAATCCCAGCATTTTGGGAGGCCGAGACGGGCAGATCACAAGGTCAAGAGATCGAGACCATCCTGTTCAACATGGTGAAACCCGTCTCTACTACAAATACAAAATTTAGCTGGGTGTGGTGACACACACCTGTAGTCCCAGCTACTCGGGAGGCTGAGGCAGGAGAATCACTTGAACCCGGGAGGCAGAGGTTGCAGTGAGCTGAGATCCCACCACTGCACTCCATCCTGGTGACAGAGTGAGGCTCCATCAAAAAGAAAAAAAAATCACTGTCTTGAAATGAAATTCTTATCGTAAGTTGGTGGAAATATTTTAGTATCTCCTCCAAAACCCTCTTTGGACACAATCAAACACAAGACACAATGCCTTTGGATGAGTTTATCCTTTAACTTAATATAAAAAAACTAGGAAGAAATATCCCCACCTCGATTAAAAGTTATATTGCACAAATGTTTGGAGTATTTGAAATAGAAGGTAAGAATAACTTATTTTGAGGCCTCAATAGATGAAAATATTACAAGGATTATAAAGAAATAATTTTAATGATACTTAGTTTATTCTTATATGAGATGTGAGTTTCTCAACAGTGGCACGATTGACATTTTGTATTGGAAACTTCTTTGTTGGAGTGGTGGTTGGGGAGGCTGTTCTGTGTATTGTAAAATATTTTGCAGCATCCCTGGTCTCTTATCCACCAGATGGCAGTACCACTCCCCCAAGTGTTACAACCCAAAATATTTCCAGAAATTTCTAAAATCTCGCCTAATCCGCTATATTTATATGTTACTTAAACCAACTGCTTGATAATTTTATCTTGAGTAAAAAAAATGAGGAATACAGAACAGTTGATCTCCTTTATTTAGGAATTTTGGTTTCTGTGCTTAGCACAATCAGCCAACCTGCAAAAATTGTCCTTTGAGAACAAATCTAGTAAATTAGCAATACAAATGTTCAGTAATTAATAGAAATGCCTATAGACAATGGAATACATTTTGTTTGAAGTTCATGTCCCTTTGAATTTTTCAAGACGGCACAGGCCTCAGTAAGGTCACATAATAATCTGTGGATTATTTCTGTGAGGGAAAAATAAAGACCTCAACAAACTGTAGCATATACTGAATCAGCAAAACTTCTGACAAAGCAAGTGTGGCAAAGACTGTTGAAAATAAAATGAGGTCTCTCTTTCTGGGGTGGCACTGTAAAAAGCCATTCCTTGAGTTGTCTTGACAGGAAAGGTTAATGTTGAAGCAGATGTGTTAGCTTACAGGGAAAAAAAGATCCTGACTCAGCACTGACTCCTCACATGAACCCTGGGAGTGCACTTAAGCCAGCGCTACAAAATTATCTTAGAATTCTTGGCAGAAAAGGACCTCGAAGGCTGGGTACATGCCTGTAATCCCAGCACTTTGGGATGCTGAGGTGGGAGAATTGCTTAAGGCCAGGAATTTGAGACTAGCCTGGACAATATAGCAAGACCCCATCCCTACCAAAACACACACACACACCCCTTTTTAATTAGCTGAGCACAGTGGCGTGAACCTGTAGTTCCAGCTACACCAGAGGCTGAGGTGGGAGGATGGCTTGAGTTCAGGAGTTTGAGGCTGCAGTGAGCTATGATTGCACCACCACACTCCAGCCTGGGCAATAGGAGAGACTCGGTCTTTTAAAAAATAAAAATAAAGGACCTCAGCGATCCTACTGTAATTTACTTGTTTCACAAATGTAGAACCTGACAGATTTTATTACTTGCTCTTACAGAATAGAGAGACATTTATCTCAAGTCACAGTAAACTTTTGCAGACTTATTTTTGGGAAATGCAGTATAGAATATAAACTCAGTTTTAATATCTCTGTTTACATATAATAAAATATAAGACTGTAACTAGAGGCTGGATAATGGCTTACAGTTCTTCCCTCACTAATAGATGCACAGTAAATCATAATGAGTTTGACCAAGAGAAGAGTCTCTTTTATGATTGGCTTAGTTTGAATTTTTACTCTTCCCTGTCTAGTTTCATGCTTTCCTAGAACCACACTGCCCAGTCCTTCATTTAGGATCCTTAATGCTGAACAAATTTTAAGGTGGAGCCCATTGACTGACAGTGTTGAGTCCAGGAAGCAATGAGCTGAAAATGGTGGAAAAGACTGTCCTATTAAAAAAAAAGAAGAAAAGAAAAGAAAAAAAAAGGGTGGAAAATTTAAGCAAAAATGTTTCTATCAGATAATGTGGATTTCATATTGTCCTTTTTATCATTTATCTCCTGCTAAACTCATGTGTTATTCTAACACTTTGTTTAAGTAGCTCAGTTTGCTAAATATTTGGTCATTACCTCACTATTTTCAAATTCTGTCCTGGTAATTACGTCATTCATTTTAGATAATCAAAAGATAACTTACAATTTCAAGGCCCATCCATACTTTGACCTGCCTTCCAACCCTAACTAACTTCATCTCCTTTCTTTATCACTTAAACTATACTTTCAAGGCCACATTTTACCTTCCACCAAACCCATCCTAAATTCCCAAAGCCGAGTCTTGCAGTTTTCCACTTTTCCAGTCATGGAGCTGAGCATTGTTGGAAAAAATCATTTATCATGCTTGCATCTATCATGCAATAGATAGGACAGTATGTATACATATTTAATTTGCATCTGTCAATATCCTGCAGGATTAATGTCATTGGGGATTCAGGACACATGAAATTGTATAGGTAATGTTGTTTTGGCTTCGCAAAAATAAACTCTACATTCTTTAAAAATGTACCATGTTAAACATTTTTATCAACTAGGATTCTGATTAAATTTTCCTCCTATTATTCAAGTTGAAAATCTTTCTCAACACCCTAGAGAGTAGGTATTCTACATTGCTAATCAGAAGATTGATATTCTTTTTTTTTTTTTTTTTTTTTGAGACGGAGTCTGGCTGTGTCTCCCAGACTGGAGCAGTGGCGCGATCTTGGCTCACTGCAAGCTCCGCCTCCCAGGTTCACGCCATTCTCCTGCCTCAGTCTCCCAAGTAGCTGGGACTACAGGCACCCGCCACCACGCCCGGCTAATTTTTTTTTTTTTTTTTTTTTTTGTATTTTTAGTAGAGATGGAGTTTCACCATGTTATCCAGGATGGTCTCAATCTCCTGACCTTGTGATCCACCCACCTTGGCCTCCCAAAGTGCTGGGATTACAGGCGTGAGCCACCACGCCCGGCCGAAGATTGATATTCTTAAAGCTCAACTGAACATGTGTTAGGTTTATGAACACTAAGTAATAAAACAAAGGAACTATGACTTTAAAATATGTTTCCAAAACAAGTCTAGACCACAGCAGGATTCTAGGCATACACCTGGAGTTTCATGTGCTGCAGACCAAACCAGCTATTCCCTCCTACTCCTACTCCATTACCACAAACTAAGAAACAATCTTCTCAAAGACAGTAATTAGAACTGATTATGCACCTCCCACTAAAAAAAAGCAAGCAGGCCGGGCGCGATGGCTCACGCCTGTAGTCCCAGCACTTTGGGAGGATGAGGCAGGTGGATCACAAAGTCAGGAGATCAAGACCATCCTGGCTAACACAGTGAAACCCTGTCTCTACTGAAAATATGAAAAATTAGCTGGGCGTGGTGGCGGGCACCTGTAGTCCCAGTCACTCGTGAGGCTGAGGTTGGAGAATTGCTTGAACCTGGGAGGTGGAGGTTGCAGTGAGCCAATATTGTGCCACTGCACTCCAGCCTGGGTGACAGAGTGAGACTTCGTCTCAAAAAAAGAAAAAATGAAAGAAAGCAAACCCTTTCTAATTAACCACATCAAGTTTCTGTCTACTGAAATCATCATTAAAAGTCTAAGACTCCCAGATTATCCATCAGCACTAGAGATCTTATCTTCATGTAGTCTTCTCATCCTTAGATCTTTGTCTTCCACTTTGTTCAATCCCACCCATCTGACAACCACAGACAGCTGAGCCTTAGCTAATAATTCAACTTCATTTGGAAGGTGTAAGCCTAGGGCAGTCAGCTTAAGAAAAAGGCGGAGAAGGTAAGGAAAGACATGAAACAGATTTTATGTGTGCTGCTTGGCTGGCTACTACTCCATCATGAGCTGAGAAAAAAGCAAGCCGGTTGCTAAGCCAGTATGTCCACTCACTTCATAGGATTTCTCTGGAATGGCTGCAAGTGGGTACTTGCAGGTGTAGTCCATGGAAGAAAGAAAGAAAAGTAAATTTATCTTCCAAGCAATATCCTATTTCTATTTTCCTGTTGTATAAGGTTTAGCCCACAGGGTATTAGTTTTCATGCTTTTTAAAGATTTCCCCCTTGGGAAAATGGATCCCATACCTGATTGTGTGTTGTTAAGTCACAAATTGATGGCCAGCCCTTATCAATACCGCTTGGCAGGCGGAGAATGGAGGCCACTAGACCCAGGGCTACCCCTAGGATTACAGTCCTTTTGGAGAGCTCTGCAAGAGCACCAGCAAAGGGGGATATGGCAGTACTGGCTGGCAGGTGGGTGGTGGTTTTCTAAAGAAGGAGGTGGGGCTGGGCGCGGTGGCTCCCGTCTGTAATCTCAGCACTTTGAGAGGTCGAGGAGGGTAGATCACCTGAGGTCAGGAGTTTGAGACCAACACAGTGAAACCCCATCTCTACAAAAAATACAAAAATCAGCCAGGTTTGGTGGCAGGCATCTGTAGTCCCAGCTACTCAGGAGGCTGAGACGGGAGAATTGCTTGAACCCAGGAAGTGAAGGTTGCAGTGAGCCAAGATCATGCCACAGAACTCCAGCCTGGGCAACGAGTGAGACTCTGTCTAAAAAAAAAAAAAAATTTTAAAAGGAGGTGGGAGGGGACATCACTATCTTATATAAATTGAAATGATTATAAGGGAATACTATGAGTAAATGTTTGCCAACAGATCAGATAACTAAGGTAAAACAGATAAATTCATATAAACTCACAAACTGGCAAAACTGACTCAAGTCGAATAGAAAACTTGAACAGACCTATAACATAAAGAGATTAAATTAGTAATTTTAAAACTTCCTAAAGAAAACAAGTTCGTGCCCAGCTGACTTTACTGGTAAATTCAAAGATATAGTTAAATAAGAATTAATACCAATTCTTCTCAAACTCTTCCAAAAAATACAAGAAAAGTAATACTTCCCAACTTCCCAACTCATTTTATAAAGCTAGTATTACTCTGATAACAAAACCATACAAAGATATCACGAGAAAAAGAAAACGACAGATCAATATCTTTCATGAGTATAGATGCAAAAATCCTCAACAAAATACTAGCAAAAATAATTCAGCAACATACAAAAAAGATCATACACAATGGCCAAGTGGGATCCATCTCATAAATGTCAGTGGTTTAATATCCAAAAAATCAATCAATATAATACATCGCATTAATAAAATAAATATCAGACAAAATCAGATGCATTAACAAACAATCCCATCAAAAAGTGGGCCAAGGAGGTGAATAGACAATTCTCAGAAGAAGATATACAAATGGCCAACAAACATATGAAAAAAAGCTCAACATCACTAATGATTAGGGAAATGAAAATCAAAACCACAATGTGATACCACCTTACTCCTGCAAGAATGACCGTAATAGTAATAATAATAAAAATAGATGTTGATGTGGATGTGGTAAAAAGGGAACACTTCTACGCTACTGGTGGGAATATAAACTAGTACAACCACTATGGAAAATAGTGTGGATATTTCTTAAAGAACTAAAAATAGAATTAGCATTTGATCTACCAATCCCACTGCTGGGTATCTACTCAGAGGAAAAGAAGTCATTACATGAAAAAGATACCCATTCACGCATGTTTATAGCAGCACAATTCACAATTGCAAAAATGTGGAACCAGCCCAAATGTTCATCAGTCGACAAGTGGAAAAAGAAACTGTGGCATATATTCCATCATATGACTGGCTACTCATCAGCCATAGAAATGAATGAATTAATGGCATTCACAGCAATCTGGATGGGACTGGAGACTATTATTCTAAGTGAAGTAACTCAGGAATGGGAAACCCACCCTCGAATGTTCTCACTCCTAGGTAGGAGCTAAGCTATGAGGATACAAAGGCATAACAATGATACAATGGACTTTGGGGACTCAGGGGGAAAAGGTGGGAAGGGGGCGAAGAATGAAAACTACAAATTGGGTTCACTGTATACTGCTCAGCTGATGGGTGTATCAAAATCTCACAAATCACCACTAAAGAACTTACTCATCTAACTAAATACCTCCTGTTCCCCCAAAAACCTTTGGAAATAAAAAAAAAGTTAAAAATAAAATAAGTATCAAAACTACAGTCACTTCAATTGAAACAGAAAAACATTTGACAAAATTCAACATTCTTTGATAAGAACAACAGCAATGTAGGAACAGAAGGGAATTTTTCCAACCTAATAAAGGAAACCTTTGGAAAATCTATATCTAAAAACATGCTGATCAAAGGATGAATGTTTTCCTCTAGATCAAGAACAATAAAGGGATGTCTGCTATCCACTTCTATTCAACATTGCACTCAATATTTTAGCTAGGTGGTTAGTTAAGGAAATGAAATAAAAAGCATCCACTTCAATAAAACATCTAAATAACACTTCCCCAGAGAAGTTGTACAAATGGTCAATAAGCATATAAAAAGATGCCCAATATCACTGGACATTAGGAAAATGCAAATCAAAACCACAATGTGAGACCACTTCACAGCTACTAAGATAGTTATCAAAAAGACAGAAAATAACAATTGTTGGTGAGAATGTGGAGAAATTAGAATAGTCCTGTATTGCTGGTAGGAATGTAAAATGGTACCACCACTTTGGCAAAGTTTGGCAGGTCCTCAGGATGTTCAACATAAGGTTACCATATGACAGCAATCCCCCACCTAGGTATATACCCAAGAAAGATAAAAACATATGCCCACACAAACTTGTGTGTGAATGTTCGTATAGTATCATCATTCATAGTAGCCGAAAAGTAGAAAAACCCCACAGCCTGTCAACTGATAAGAGATTAAACAAAATGTGGTACATCCATACAATCAAATATTATTTAATGATGTAAAGGAATGAAGCAGAGGTACATACTCTAACATAGATGAACCCTGAAAACATTACACTAAATGAAAAAGCCAGCAACAAAAGGCCATATATTTTATAACTCTATTTATATGAAATATCCAGAATAAACAAATTATTAGAGATGGAAAACAGATTCTCTTTGTAGGATAGTTCTTTATAACACGATGAAAGTCAGTGATATAGTTGGCTGTGACCTCACCCAAATCTCATCTTGAATTATAGTTCCCACAATTCCCACATGTTGTGGGAGGGTCCTGGTTGGAGGTAATTGAATCATGGGGATGGATCCTTCCCATCCTATTCTTGTGATAGTGAGTAAGTCTCATGAGATCTGATGATTTTATAAGAGGAAATTTTCCTGCACAAGCTCTCTTCTCTTGTCTGCCACCATGTGAGACATGGCTTTCAACTTCCGCCATGATTTTGAGCCCCCCCCACCCGCCAACCCACTCGACACTGTGAGTCCATTAAACCTCTTTCTTTTGTAAATTGACAAGTCTCAGGTATGTCTTTATCAGCAGCATGGGAACAAACTAGTACAGTCAGTCAACCAAGTACAGCTGACGCCTCTCTGACACAGGACCTGGCTTGTAGTCACTAAAAAAGGAATTTTTCCCAAGAGCGATCATGTAAATTTGATATTCAACAGGCCAAGGATCACAATCTCTCTGGAAAGCAGAGTTTGTAGGTCACTTTCTTCAGATGTCCCAAAAGTAAGTTCTTTTTTCTGTTTTGTTTCTATTATGCAATTATAAATGATTCCGTATACAAGTGCCAAACATCTCTAGAGAAATTATTTTTAAAACAACGAATTAATGTTTCTGAATAATGGCTGATATAGTCTACAAGAAAAAAAAAACTTGGTTAGGAATTAATTTTTGATTTTTTAAACTATTATATCATGTTAAGACAAAAAATGTGAATATGTGAAGAAGTTGGAGATTTTATGGGTTTATTATGAAGAACTTAGTAAATCTTTTTGATGCATTTGATGTGTGGCTATGAATGTGGCTGCATTTACAAGTCTGAGTTACAAATGTACACACACACATATATATGTGATTTTATTGCACAGCAATTCACAGGCATTTTATATATACTTTCTATTGCTTTGAGACTTTTCCACCAATAATATTTAGAGAAGGGTTTTTATCGTCTCTGTTTTTTGCTCTCAGCCTTACATTTTTAAAACATAGAAGTTTTTCTGTATCTTTTACTCTATGGGTGCAATGTATTGAATGAGATTGAGAAATATGTACTTTTTCATTACAACCGTATTATTTCAAATATAAATCCTTTGCTGTTTAGAATCATTTCTAGTAAGCAGTTTTCTGCACTCATGGTGAACAGCAAAGCGTTTTCTTCTGACATGAAGATCAGCATGACGGGAGAATAATCAGAAACTTTACAGTTAGAATTAAACACGACATGCATAATAACTAGTCCATTTTATCATTTTTTATTCAGATATGAGCTACAGAGATTACATGAATCAGGGAATAAAAGGAAATGTAAACAGGAGGGGTAGTTTAATGGACTTTTTATACTTCAGGGCTGATTTACAACGGTAAGCCGAACCACTGGGAGTCAGACTCAGTTATCCAGGACATTGGGCAGTGGTTGACTCCACAGTTAGGAGATCACCTTCTTGGCCAGTTCACCCTCCTGTCCAGCCCTGCACAATCTCTTTAAGTGTCTACACACCCAGGACCAATCCTTGGGGATCTTGGACACCCTGACCTAATGCTTTTATTCTTGGGCTAACTTCTTCCCTCCAAATGTTGTTCATGGGCTTTCTGACCTCTTTTTTATTTTTTATTTTTTGTATTTATTTATTTATTTTGAGATGGAGTCTCACTCTGTCACCCAGGCTGGAGTTCAGTGGCGTGATCTTGGCTCACTGCAACCTCCACCTTTCGGGTTCAAGCAATTCTCCTGCCTCAGCCTCCTGAATAGCTGGGATTATAGGTGTGCACCACCACACCCAGCTAATTTTTGTATTTTTAGTAGAGACAAAGTTTCACCATGTTGGTCAGGCTGGTCTCGAATTCCTGACCTCAGGTGATCCACCCACCTCTGCCTCCCAAAGTGCTGGGCTGACCTCTTTACTTGGCCTGCTTGACCTAGATTTGCCTCTCAACCTCATTAAACAGCTAGGTGTAGATTCTTCCTCTGGCAATACTCTCTGAGACTGCCTTGGCTGATGTGCTTCCTGTTGTAACTGCCCCCTAAATAACCTTACCTGAGCTTTGACTCTAGAAATTAGCACTGCCTTGAGGGTCATCCTGCCTCATGAATGGGATAAGCGCTTCAGGCAGGGGCACGTCCACTCCTTACCTCTATGCAATATTCCATGATGACTGTGTAGACCATTCTTGGCCAACATGATGTAAAAGGAGGAGGCCACTTCCCTCAAATATCAGGACTTAAGACTCAACTGACATAGGCCATGACAGAGATGCTGACTTCATGCCCAAAACTTCTGATTCATTTATGCAAGCCTTGCCCCAACCTGCTTCCCAGAACACCGATGTTCCTTCTAAAATCCTTTTTCTTTGTAATTCATATGAACAGTCTATTTTCTTCAGCAATTAAAACCTTTCATGAACACTTAAGTTGTACAGTTTTCAGGAGAGGCTCAGCAAATCAAAGCTGTATGGGATTTGTCTGAGCTATGAAAAGATCCAATATTCAACTCCACACTGAAACGTTTCCTTCTGGGAATAGTATAAAATGTTAAACTGTAAAGTTTTTGCTGCAACAAAATGTATATATAAATCCCTCCCTTGTGATGGTGAATTTTATATGTCAACTTATCTGAGCTATGGTGCCCAGCTACTCAGCTGAACAGTAGTCTAAATGTTGCTGTGAAGGCATTTTTTAGATGGGATTAACATTTTATCCAGCAGACTTTGAGTAAAGCAGATTTCCATCTGCAATGTGGGTGCTTCGTTCAATCGGTTGAAGACCCTAAGAACACAGACTGAGGTTTCCTAAAGAATATGAAATTCTTCCTAAGACTGCAACCTAGAAACCTTGCTGCCCTGTGGACTATCAACTCTTACCTGAATTTCCAGCCTGCCAGCAAATTCTACAGATGTAGGATTTGCAGCCCCTACAATCATGTGAGCCAATTCTTTAATGTAAATCTGTCTCATTCTCTCTCTTTCATATCTATAGCTCTATTTGCTATCTCTATCCTCCTAAGATCCTAAGGCAATAAACAGCACTGATGGGGAAGACTGTGCAGGAGGATATATATCCTAGTGTGGCTCATGTTCCATATTACCTGCATCCTCAGCCTTGCTATGAACTAAGACTTCAAAACAGGAAATATCATTTCTCTCCACCCCAGTTTTTCCCATCTAAGCACACTCACTCCATTTTTATTTTGTATGCCTGCCCTACTAATTGTAATCACTTTATAATCCAGGCCATTTTGATTCTCCCAGATGATCAATGACAGGAAGCTGAAGAAGACAGGCCATGGGTTTTTAGTCTATCTAAAGCCTATTCAAATCCCAGTTCAGAGGGAGACTCTTTCCCCCACCTCATCCAGACATGCTATGGTCTTTCCATGGTAACTGTGAAATCAGTTTATATATCTAATCACCTCATATCTGGTTATCTACTCTTATGTGTTATGAACAGAGAAGGTGGAACTACATTTCTATTCCACAATAAGAAGGAGGTTGCAATTGGAAATTCTATACTCAATATTGCTGCAATTTCTTTCTGGATACATCAGCTAGACATAGTTTCACACGTGCACAAGGAGTCAATATTATTCTTGGTATAATCTTTACATTGTCACAAAGCACGGAAACATTGAGGTTGAAAATACTGTTCTATTTCAATAGTGTAATGTTTTTAAAGAAAAAAATGGGAGGGTTAAGTTTTTCTTTTTCTTTTCTTTTCTTTTTTTTTTTTTTGAGACAGAGTTTCACTCTTGTTGCCCAGGCTGGAGTGCAATGGTGCAATCTCAGCTCACTGCAACCTCTGCTTCCTGGGTTCAAGAGATTCTTCAGCCTAAACCTCCCGGAATTAAGTTTTTCTTATAGGAAAAAAGGAATTTGATTGTCTCCTCACATCAAATTAGTGTAAATGAAATGACTCCTGTAATAATAAACAAACTACCCCTTAATTGTGCTAGATACATCAATTTCTAAAGGCTTTTATTTATTGATGTAATGAAATGGTTAAATATTATAGAAAATCTAAGTGGGAATACTAATGTGTCAAAATATGTTTATGTCTATGTGTACTCAATGATTAGCTGCCAGTTATAAGTGTGAATATGCAGTATTTAGTTTTCTGTTTTTGTGTTAATTCACTTAGCATAGTGGCCTCCAGCTGCATCCATGTAGATGCAAAGGACATGATTTCATTCATTTTTATGACTGTGTAGTATTCCATGGTGTATATATATATCAAGTTTTCTTCATCCAAACCACTGTTGATGGACACCTAGGTTGATTCCAAGTCTTTGCCATTGTGAATGGCACTGCCATAAGCATACAAGTGCATGTGTCATTTTTGTAAAATGATTCCTTTTCCTTTGGGTATATACCTAGTAAAGACATTGCTGGGTTGAATGGTTATTCTGTTATTCTTTTTTTAAGTTATTTAAGAAATCTCCAAACTGCTTTTCACAGTGGCTGCACTAATTTACATTCCCACCAACAGTGTAGAAGCACTCCCTTTTCTCTGCAGCCTAGCCAGCATCTATTATTTATTGACTTTTTAATAATAGCCATTTGACTGGTGTGAGATGGTATCTGTATTAGTCTGTTCTCAAGACATACCTGAGACTGGGTAATTAATAAAGGAAAGAGGTTTAATTGACTCACAGTTCCACATGGCTGGGGAGGCCTCACCATCATGGCAGGAGACAAATGAGGAGCAAAGTCACAGCTTACATGGTGGCAAGCAAGAGAGCATGTGCAGGGGAAGTCCCCTTTATAAAACTATCAGATCTTGTAAGACTTATTCACTACCATGAGAAGAGCATGGGAAAGACCTGCTCCTCATGACTCAGTTGCCTCCCACTGGGTCCCTCCCATGACACATGGAAATTATGGGAGCTACAATTCAAGATGAAATTTGGGTGGGGACAAAATCAAACCATATAATTCTACCCCTGGCCCCTTCTAAATACCATATCCTTACATTTCAAAACCAGTCATTCCTTCCCAACAGTACCCCAAAGTCTTTATACACACACACACACACACACACACACACACACGTATATATGTCAATGTATATTTATGAGTCAGTATATATAATATATATGGATATATATATTATACATATACATATACATATCCAGCCATTGAATGTGTTGCCATTAGAATCTAAAGAGACATCACAGATGCTGACCTTTCTTCCTATTGGTTGGGGCTGCAAGATATAGTAATTTGTCTTTCACTTTGAAGGAGGTAGGCAAAGCACCCCTAGCCACTGGATCCATAAAAGCTTTGCTGAAGTGAAAACCTCCAGAATCTTCACAGGGTTTAACTCTCACTTTCTAAAACATGTGTCCTACCAAAACCTCCAGCGTACTAGTCTTCTCTTGCTCATCTTGTCTAATCAGCATGATGCCATCAATGTGTCCATATGATGTTCTGTGGATGTCTACATGGTCCAGACTTCTTAAGACTGTATTATAACAAAAGCTAGGGGGTCAATAGAGCACTGAGGGAAAACCATAAAGAAATAATATTACCCAACTTATCTGATTGTGCACTGTTTTTGGTGTTCTTTTCTAATCAGTATAGAAAAGAATGCATCTAACTAATCACTAGCTAAAAATCATGTACCTGCTCTAGGAATAGATACCATGTCTGACAAAGCAACTCCAACTAAGACCACTAGTTGTTTGAGCTTGAGATAGTCTAGGCATTCTCTAGTATCTTTCTGGCTTCTGCAAGGATCAGGCTGGCAAATTAAGGTGCACTAGGCACCACTACCTTTCATCTTTATGTCAATAATGGTGGCATTGGTCTCTGCGTTCCTTCTCCCCATGTGGAATACTGTTCTTGATTAAGTGTCATGGTTGGGGATAAAGTTGGGAGAATTGTCAAAGGTGCCCACTTTCCCTTCTGCATTATGATAGTTTTCACCCTACAGGCCAAGGACTCAGCATGGAAGTTATTCTAACTACCAGATATGTCAACTCTAACAGCACATTTGGTGATAGACAAATGACCACTGTGTATGTCCATAAGTCCAGTGAGACCATGCAGAGCTGCTTGTTAACCAAGACTCCATTTATGACCTTGGCTCTATATTCTCAATCTAGCTGTAGGGCCTTAGTGAAATTTTGGGTTTCCTGTTACCAATGTCCACTCTGACTCTATGCCCAACAACTCTTGACATGTCTGGGGATTTTTTTTTCTTCAGTGTATAATCACCCAAGTAAAAGGCTGTAGGTCCCTTTGAGGGAGGACTAGGAAGTATAATCATCACAGTATACACTTGTCAAGATGTTGTAAGATCTTTTCTTCTAGGGGTCTGACTAGTTTTTCAATCAATAGGTTCTATATCTGAAAAGTAGCTTAGGACTAGGAGCTGAGCAAGAGATCATGACTTTTTATTGGGGTGATGGAGACCATATTGAGCCTCTTACTCCTCTATTTCTTCCCCTTCTGGTTGTAGTTACTGAGCAGCACCTTTGTTGACCTCCTTCCTATTTTGTCTGTATATAATAGTAAGGTTTACATATTTTACTTAAAATGAAGAAACATTAATTCTGGGTAGACCATGTCAAGGTAAGTATGTCTTTTGCAATCCTGAGGGTGATCACTGAAATAACTATACAAATAGATATAGTTAAGAAACATAATAGATAAGTTGAAATGCAATACTAAAAAATAATTTCAAATAACCAACAAGAAAGCAGAAAATGGGAAATAGGATAATTAAAACCTGAGAGAAAAGAGAGCAAATAACAAAATGGCAGACCTGAATTTAAAAAATCAATAGCTACATAAAATGAAAATAATTTAAACACACCCATTACAAGACATGCATTGTCAAATTGGATTTTATAAACCAAACATATGAGTCTATTATATGCTGTCTACAAGAAACTCACTTGAAATACAATTTAGAGCTGGGTATAGTGGCATGTATCTGTAGTTTCAGCTACTCCGGAGTCTGAGATGGGAAGCTCACTTGAGCCCAGGAGTTCAAGTCCAGCCTTGGCAACATAGCAAGACAGTCATCTTAAAAAAAAAAAAAAAAAAAATATATATATATATATATATATAAAACACACATGTGCACACACACACACATGTATAATATGAATATGATGTTTGGCAGGGCCAACAGAATTGAGATCATAACTGCCACTCTGAAAGCATATTGTGTGTGTGTGTGTGTGTGTGTGTGTAGATAAAAATAAAAGGATGAAAACAAAATACCATGAAAACAATAATCACAGGAAAGTAAGAATGGCTATATTATTAATATCAAACAAAGTAGACTTTAGAACACAAAAGTTACTAAAGATAAAGGTTAACATTACATAATGATAAAAGGGTCAATTCACCAAGGAGACATAACAATTCCAAATGTTGCAAAATACATCAGGGAAAACACGATAGTTTTAAAGGGAGAAATTTAAAAGTCCCTAATTTTTGTTAAAATCTTCAACATTCCTCTCTTAGTAATCAACAGAGCTAGGAGACAGAAAATTAGGAAAAATATAGAAAAAAACTGAACAATATCACCAATCAACTAAATATAATAGATATTATATAATATTCCACTCAATACCAAAAAAATATAACTTTTCAAGTGCCTGTGGAATATTTGCTAAGATAGATCATATCCTGGGTCATCAAAATAAGCCTTAACAAATTTGACATACAAAATATTTTTTCTGAGTATAATTAAACTAGAAATCAATAAGCAAAGATAAGAAAATCCTCAGACACTTGGAAATTAAGCACATTTCTGCTTAATCTATGGGTCAAATAAATTGGAAAACAATCTGAACTGAGTGAAAATGAAGCTGGGAAACAGAGGAATGAAAATTTTGATTATCTAGGTAAAGCTGTCAATTAAGCAGACTAGAGCTCTGGGTAAAGAGAAGAGCTTTTCTCTGATTAAGCTGTTTACTTTCTCGTGGCTTAAAGACAGCACTTTAAATTTTGATATTAGCCACAACCATCTTGGACATAAAAAAGAAATTGCTCCCTATAATATGATATAGCCAGGCAACCCAGTATAAATGCCACTGCTCTGCAGGAACTGGCCGAATATCAATGAGAAGACAAACAGTCCAAGCACGATCACGTGAATGCGATGTTTGGCAGGGCCAACAGAATTGAGATCATAACCTCCACTCTGAAAGCAGTCTTCACAGAAACTTTTCACAGAAGTCAAACATTTAAAGCAAATTCTAGATACGTGGTAGAGACAAGGAGAAAATATGAATAATTTTCTTCTAAACAAGGAGATCAGTGGATAAAACATACCTCTAGATTCCTTGCTTCAATTTTCCCAGAAGTAAGTTCATTGTATTTTTTTCTGTTTTGTTTTGTATTTTGTTTTTGTGTGTGTGTTTGTTTCAGAGGCTTTGTCTTTTCTTATTCTTATGACAAAATTATAAATAAAGCTTTATAAACTGAATGAAAATCATCTATGGAGAAATTATTTTGAAAAATACTGGGCTATTTTGAAGATTTTATATCTGGTAATTAATATTAGATAGATAAAAATATTGAGTTAGAATGTTTTTTAAAAATTATGCAACCATTATGTTGTTTTAAACATAACTGAGTGTAGAAATAAGTTTAAATTGGCTATAAAAATTTTGTGAACATCTTACAGTTTTAGGAATTGGGTTGGAAGACTGAGCTGTTTTTGAAGTTAAAGTTATCTATCTTGATTGCACAATAATTTAGGGCCTTTTGGATAAGTGTTCTTCTGATTTTGAGACTGTTTACCAAGAGCACTTACAGAAATATTTGTATTGTTCCTATCTCTCACTCGGACTATAAGAATTTTAGAAACATAAGATTCTTTCTAGGATCTTTTACTCATTGGTTACAGTGAGTTGAATCAGAATGTGAAACATGTAGCTTCTCTTTATCACAATGTTATTTAAAATGTACATTGTTTTGGTAAAAAGAATTTTCATGCTCCTAGCGTGAATATATTTTGTTCTGAATTTTACAATAATATAAAAGGATAAAAATGAGTCATTACAATTTGAGACTATTTGCCATATGTATAATAAAGAATTCATGTTTTTGCTAGTCTTTATATAAACTGCAGAACATATAAAAATTGGAAAGAAACAAAGTAGGCAATAATAATTTACAATGGAAGATATAAGGGATTGGAGTCAGACTGGAGTTTGCATGCTACCTAAGACTGTGGCTGATTCCATAGTGAGGAGATCATCTTCTTGGCCAGTTCATGGTCCTGTGCATCCTTAGCACAGCTCTCCTAAAAGTATCCATTCTGAATTTTCTGCACCTTAATCTAGGCTGCTTTACTCTTGGAACTGTCCTTCCCTCTTCTCTTTCCATGGACTTTCTGACCTCTTAACTTAGTCTGCTTCTACTTAGGCTTCCCTTCAGCCTCATTACATGGCCATGTGTAGGTTCTTCTTCTAGCAGTGTTCTCTGAGACTGCCATGGCTAATGTGCCTTCTGTTGCAACTGACCCCTGGACACCTTACTTGAGCTTTGGCTCTAGGAAGTAGCACCACCCTGTTTGTGTGATCCTGTCCCATAAATGGGATGATGGCTTCAGTTGGGGCTCATTCACTTCTCATCACTATGGAGGAGTTCATAGAAACCGCATGGCCAACATGGCATGCATATGGAGGGGGGTCACTTGCTTCGGGAGTCAGGACTTATGAGCCAAATGATGGTCTTCAGGGTGGAGCTGCTGGCTTTGTGCTCAAAAGTCTGTACCCATTCTTCCAAGTCATGTCCTTCACATGCTTCCCAGAAAACTGATGATGGTACCTCCCAGAATCTCTTTACTTTCTATAATTCAGCTTAGGTACCCTGTTTTCTCCCACAGCAAAGACCATTTGAGAGTACTCTAGTGCTACAGTTTTCAGAAGTGGCTTAGCAAATTGTATTTGTGTAGCAGTGGTTGAGTGAAGTTATGGAAAGATGTGGTGTTCTTATTATGCACTGAATCTTTTTCTGGGAAGTATTTTATGTGCCTGCTGCAATAAAATGTATATATAAATTCCCCTACAAAATCACCCCCCATGTACAGACCTACTCACAAACACTCACATCATGTTTGTTGCTCAAGACTGAACATGCTGAGACTGTGATGTGCTACTCCTACCAGGAGGGTAGAGGGTAGTCTGCTGCCATACTTCTCTCTAGCTACTGATGCAATTATCTATAGAAGTATAATGCTGCTCTCTGTGGGCAATTTTAGGTAAAATCCATGGGATATTTTCACAGTGAGCTAGCCTATGGAGAGGACAAAAGTTTCTGGGTTCTTAAAGCAGCTGCAGCCAATCCAACCCCTGTACAGGAGGAATTTCTACATTCCACCTCGTGCACAAGCCCAGATATATCACAGCCTCTCTACAGAAATGCATAATTCATTGGCAAATTTAATTGTCATTTGATGGTAAAAAATGAATCTACTTTGTATGTCCTTTAAATTGAAAATTGAATCACATTTCTACACAATAATAACCAGGATAATTAGGTTGGAATTCAGCAGAGTATTAAAATATCTAGAAGACATTTGTTTGTAGGAAGAGAACAGAGATAATAAATACTTTTGAGTTTTCATAAAATGAGTTATAGTTCCTTAGAAAAGTATTTAAGAGTAACCATAAAAGACATATAACCACCTTTTATATCTCTGGGACAGGAGAAGAAATGGAGAAGGGGAGGAAAACATTTTCAATTCAATAGAAGGTAAAGATGTAGACAAAACTAGAAGCAAAGGAAAAGTAGGTTTAACATGAGAATAAGATACAATGAGAGATCATCCAAGACAAAAATTCATACATGATTTAATGCATCTCTTAAAATACAGTTATCTATCAGTTTAGATTTCTAAACATAATGCATTGATGAGTTTTTTTTATACATTAACCAAATATTTTTAAAAAGTGCAAAAGGTTAACAAAGAGATAGAAACAGATACATTAGGCAAATATTAACCTATAGAAACCTAGTGTCTCCACGTTATTATCAGAAATAGAAGCAATCTACTACTGAAACATAAAAAAGCAATGTTTTATGCACCTAGCCACCTAGCCTTTAAATGCACATGCTGAAAACTAACAGATATAATAACAAATTGCCAAACCTATTATTAGAGTGGAAATTTTTAATTGAACTCTATTATGAAATGATTGATCTAGTAAATATAACATTAGAAAGGATGCTGAAGATCTGAAGAACACAATGAAAAAGATTGAATAGATATGTACAAAACACTTCACCTAAACAGTAAGTTACAGGTTAGGTGCACGTGGAACACTTTCAAATATTAAAATATGCTGCACCACCAAGGAAGTCTTAAGGAATTTTAAAGAAGCAGTATCTTACTGAGAAGTCATTTCTCTGATCACAATATAATTGTTAGAAATCAAAAACAAAAAGTCACTAAAAACAAACAAACTTCAATATAGTGGATGCTAAAGAGGCAATCCTAAGTAACATATGTATTGTCTATTGTCACATTTATGTTACACAGCAAAAAGGAAACAAACCCAAACAATAACAAGCAGCAATAAGCATTTGTAGCTGCGGTGTGTGCAGTGGCTGCTAAGAGACTGCTGATCTTGGACAGGCTTGATCGTATCTCTGGGAGGGGACTGGCTAGCATTCTCAACTGGATGACTAAGAGGACTCAGCATGGTTTCATTCTGCAGTAGGCTAGGCCAGGTCTGCTCTCACAGCAATGGAAGAAACACAAAAAAGCAAGCAGATACACTCAAGGTCTCAGGAGGCTGAGGTTCAGAACTTGTGCGTCATCACACCTCCCTTCTTCTCTTGGCCCAAGTACTGGCCTGCCTTGATGATAAAAACTCCAAAATTACCAGACAAAGGGTGGACACAGGCACAGGTGGATAATTGGGTCACTGATGCAATCAATCACCGAACTCCAGAATCCATTTTCTCAGCCACTCTGCTAACATTAGTTCACTATTTCAGCCAAGAAGCCAAAGGAAAAAGCAGCAAAACAAACCCCAAAAAGAGTATACATAAAATCATAAAAGGTAAGAAGATAAATTTAAAAATTAGAAAACAAACTAAATAATCAAAATGATGAAACAGTAACACTTCTGTTTTGTTTAAAAGGCCATTAATAAATTCAAAATTCTAGCAAGACTAATGAACAGAAATAAAAAAAGTTTAAAAATAGAAGAAAAAAATACATCCATATGTAATAGGTTTTCAAAAGTATTTTTAGTTATAGATATTTTAAATTCATGCTAATAAATCTAAATATAGTTTGAAGCCAGGTAGCACGATGCCTCCAGCTTTGTTCCTTTTGCGTAGGATGGTTTTGGCTACGTGGGCTCTTTTCTGGTTCCATATAAAATTTAAAGTAGTTGTTTTCTATCCTGCAAAGAAAGTCAGTGGTAGCCTGATGGGAATAGCATTGAATTTATAAATTACTTTGGGCAATATGGTCATTTTCATGATATTGATTCTTCCTATCCATGAGCATGGAATGTTTTTCCACTTGTTTGTGTCCTTTCTTATTTCCTTGAGCAGTGGTTTGTAGTTCTCCTTGAAGAGGTCCTTCATGTCCCTTGTAAGTTGTATTCCTAAGTATTTTACTCTCTTTGTAGCAGCTGTGAATGGGAGTTCATTCATGATTTGGCTCTCTGCTTATCTATTGTTGGACATAGGAATGCTTGTGACTTTTGCACATTGATTTTGTATCCTGAGACTTTGCTGAAGTTGTTTACCAGCTTAAGGAGTTTTGGGGCTGAGATGATGGGGTTTTCTAAATATAGAATCATGTCATCAGCAAAGAGTGACAATTTGATTTCCTCTCTTCCTATTTGAATACCCTTTATTTCTTTCTCTTGCCTGATTGCACTGGCCAGAACTTGCAATACTATGTTGAATAGGAGTGGTGAGAGAGGGCATCCTTGTCTTGTGCCAGTTTTCAAAGCGAATGCTTCCAGCTTTTACCCATTCAGTATGATATTGGTTATGGCTTTGTAGTAAAAAGTTCTTGTCATTTTGAGATATGTTCCATCAATGCCGAGTTTATTGAGAGTTTTTAACATGAAGGGATGTTGAATTTTATGGTGGCGGGCACCTGTAATCCCTGCTACTCAGGAGGCTGAGGCAGGAGAATCGCTTGAACCTAGGAGGCAGAGGTTGCAGTAAGCCAAGATGGTGCCACTGCACTCTAGCCTGGGCCACACATTGAGACTTCATCTCAAATAAATAAATAAATAAATAAATAAATAAATAAATTTTTGTAAAAAGCTAACAGTTTCTGTCACATATAGTAAGCTCCCAGAAGAGCCAAGACAATTTTGAAAAGAAAAATAAGATGAAGAACCTGTTCTAGCATTTATGAAGGCTTATTATGAAGTTCTAGTAACTACTAGTAAGTAGAATATGTGCAAGAAATATACAAAGAGATTAATTGAAAAATAGGATACTTCAAAGTGCATATACACATAATATACATATGCAGACACACACACACAAACACAAACACACACATATCTGCTCTTTGAGAGAGAAGGCATAACAAATCAATACAGAAAGAAGGAACCAGAAAGTAGTTCATGTTGGAACAATTTGCTTGAGAACTGCAGAAAGAAAAAACTCGTCACCAACGACTCAGGTCACAAAATAAACTCAGACGTATGAAAGAGTACATCTTTCAATGTACTCTTGAAAAATACTTGAGATTATTAGAAGAATACGAAGGAATGTGTATTTATGATTTCTGCAAAGGAAAGTGCTTTCTAAACAGGACATACACACACCAAATACACAATCACAAAGGAAAAGGTTGTTTAATTTGACTACAACAAAACTTAAACTTGAATACAATAAAAGAAAATGAGAGATTGACAAAATTAATAACTGGCAGTAAACCAATATCTAGAATACATCATGAACTCCTACAAATAGGTATGACCAAAAATAAAAAAAAAATCAACTGGGTACAAAAATCTATTTCCAGAAGTCTAAATAACCATCCAGCATATAAGAAGATGCTCAAATTCTATGAAAAACAAGACAATGCAAATTTAAATAATGAGATACCCTACACACTCTATGTTTGTGCATAATTTGGCTCTGGGAAGCTGTACATTGTTTTCTGTATGTTCCTGTTCCACCTCAACTTTCAAAGGCCTTGTGCACCCAAGCCATAAAGGAGACCCTCTCCATTCTCTTACCCTTCCCCCATCCATAGACTACTATAGCTTTTTGCTCAGTGCAGTGCTTGAGATATGGGTAGGAGGAACTCTAGATTTCTTGCTCCAATTTCAGTATTAGATACTATAGATCTGGCCCTTGAGGTGAGGCTTCCTCAACATGTTTTTCTCCCTACATACCAGCCGATTCCCAACTTGTATCTGTTGAGAGGTTCTGGACCTATGAGAGTTTCCTTTCCCCTCCTGTGGTGAGAGCCTGTCTCTGCTTTGTATCCATGCTGGGTCCTTGTTGCAAATCTCGGCTGCAACTTATCTTTGCTTGGGAATGGGGACTGGAAGTTTCCCACCCCACCTGCAGTGGTAGCAGGCTGTTGCTTTTTACTAGGTGCAAGGCTTATCATAGAGCGACGTGGTTTCCTTCCTCTCCCTCCAAAAAGTGGCTTTTTGCTTCTGCCCATAACTTAGCAGCAGTAGAAGTTTACCTGGAACAGTAGTAAGGGTTGGGGGAAGGGGTAGTTGGTGCTTTACAGATTGCCTCCCATTAGCTGCTGATTTTTGCTTTAACTCCTCCCCAAGATGCAACAACAGGTTGTTTTGTGGGGCTGACAGGGATTCCTGTCCTTCCACCAAGGCTTCTAGATTTGCCCTTTGGAAAAACTATTCTGAGACATGGGTGTATTTTGTGGCCTGGGAGCCACTGGGGGTCTCTCAGGTTTCTTGTTTGCATATGCACTTTAAGTTCTGGGATACATGTGCTGAACATGCAGGTTTGTTATATAGGTATACATGTGCCATGGTGGTTTGCTGCACCATCAACCCATCATCTAGGTTTTAAGCCCCACTTGCATTAGGTATTTGTCCTAATGCTCTCCCTCCACTTTCCCCTCATCCCCTGACAGGCCCCAGTGTGCGATGTTCCCCTTCCTGTATCCATGTGTTCTCCTCGTTCAGCTCCCACTTATGAGTGAGAGCATGAGGTGTTTGGTTTTCTGTTCCTGTGTTATTCTGCTGAGGATGATGGCTTCCAGTTTCATCCATGTCCCTGCAAAGGACAAGATCTCATTCCTTTTTATGGCTGCATAGTATTCCATGGTGTATATATGCCACATTTGCTTTATCCAGTCTATGATTGATGGGGATTTGGGTTGGTTCCAAGTCTTTGCTATTGTAATTTTTTTAATAATACTAGGTGAAACCTACTAAAAAAAAGAGTTCTGTGCAACAATTTGTTGCTACAGTCCTTGTCCCCACACAGGGGATTCCTTAAAAGTCCAGTCATGGCCGGGCGCAGTGGCTCACGCCTATAGTCCCAGCACTTTGGGAGGCCGAGGCGGGCGGATCACGAGGTCAGGAGATCGAGACCATCCTGGCGAACACGGCGAAACCCCGTCTCTACTAAAAATACAAACAATTAGCCGGGCGTGGTGGCGGGCGCCTGTAGTCCCAGCTACTCGGGAGGCTGAGGCTGGAGAATGACGTGAATCCGGGAGGCAGAGCTTGCAGTGAGCCAAGATCGCACCACTGCACTCCAGCCTGGGCGACAGAGTGAGACTCCATCTCAAAAAAACAACAACAACAAAAAGAGTGGTATATGTGTAGGTGTTGGTCTGGGTGCAATCAGGGGACAGAAACTACCCAGTAATTAAACAAAGTAAGTTCAATATATGTACTATTGAATAGTGGCAGGAGAATAACTATAAAAATGGACTGAGAGCTCAAGAGGCCTTCCTAGGGTTGAGGGAGAATATCCAAAGAAGAATAAACATGCGGAGATAAGGTATTCATAATTGGATAAGGTGTGGTTGAAACGCACTGAATGTCAGAGAAGCCTGAATGGCAAGCTGTGGACACCAGTACTGGAGTGCACTGCTTTTGCAACAGGATGGCCAAAGGAAACAGAGCTTTGAGGAAAGGGCTGTAGCTATCTGGGGGCTCCCAGATATACTACTGCTACCCAAGTCAAGAGCTAGAGGAAACACACAGTGAATCCTGCACACTATAGGTACTTTGCATTGGAGAAAACAATTTACTCAGTGGAGAAAAATACATTCTATAGAAACCCGGCAAATGAACTATTCTGATACCTGGATGGCATCAGATGCCTGCAGTGTCTCTACTATCCTCTCTGCTGAAACAGTATAGCATTATGCCCACTGGCAAAGGAAAGTACTTAAAGGATTCAGATCCATTTTTATAGAGCAGGCTATGCAGAGTGAATTTAGGGCTGAGACAGTAAATTGATGACTGGCACAGGGCATCACAAATAAATGATGGAACAGAGTCTACAAGTGGGGAAGGAAGGAGAGCATGGGAGTAATGCATTGCTGACTGGGAAACACTCAGACTCTTTGCACTCATTTGCAACATTGGAGTATTCAGTGACTCTTTTTTTGTTGTTTGCAGGATATTTCTTCTTATTAAGAACTTCATATTAATTTTATCTTCTTTCTTTTTCGTTAAACAAGACAAGATGAGGAAGAGAGAGATCAGTGTGTGTCAACAAACTTGGGCCTTATTATGCAAGAACTTTCTGAAAAAATGGAGAATGAAAAGAGAGTCCTTAATGGTATGACTCAATATATATGTTGTTCTCTATTTATGATAGGAAAATACCTGTTGCCTGGGAGGTTATCTATGCCACGTGTATCTGCCCCGGCACACCAAAAACACTAAAATACAGCACCTTTATACAACAGAAAATACTATTCTTCAGGCTATGAATCTGTTTTTGAAGACATTTCAATTGACATGGGCTCATAAATTGAGGTCTGAAACCACTGAATCTGGTAGCAATTGAGAAACCAATACATGTTTTAAAAGCCAATGGTCACATTTGTTACTAGTGTCCCCACTCATAGAGACTAGGGTTAAGATACTGACATTCCAAAGATATGGTAAACAATCCAACCCACCACAATGGCAACTGGCATTTTCTCTTTGGGATCTCTTTCTCTTCTTGAAACAATTAGTTTTCTTAAAAAAAAAAAAAAAAAAAATAGAAAAGTTGAAATTGTATTAAGTCCAAGAGGAAAATTAGCATTAGCTCTTATAATCTTACCATGTAAAAAATCTTGATTAAACTTTGATATATTTTAAAAATCAGATAGATATAGCTAAGTAGCATTTTTAACTAAATTGGAATTCCACTATACATACATTTTAAAGTTTTCTTTCCCTAAGATCATGCATTTTGGAAATAAAGTGATTTCTTATTGGGACTTCGCATGTGATCAGGATTTATAACTAATTAAGATACTGTCCCTCAGACACTATCTTATTATTAGAATTATCAGAATGCCCTTACAAACTGGTATACTGTTGAGTTTGTAATTCCAGAATCTTGGCATGTAACCAGTATAGCATTACGAAGCTAGCAATGCCTTGCAACTATCTCTTAAAACACATAGACTTTCAGCAGACTTTAAACAGTTTATAATATGGGATATATTGAAGCTAGAAAAGTATAAAAGAGACAAACTTTACGACAAAATGATTGTGGATGACTAATTTTAAATAAGACTTTTCTTTATCCTTTCTCCTGTATTATATAGGAATGGCTGAACTCATTTCTCCTACTACTTTGTTTGTATATATATCCTCATAGTCATCAAGTAAATGATTTTTCTTCACTGCTTACCATGGACCTGGGACGGGTAGATACATTTAATGAATCCAGATTTTCTGTTGCATACACACCTGTCACCAACACAACCCAACAGATAATGAATAAAGTAGCCTCTGCTCCCTTCCTGGCAGGTAAGTTTTCTAGTTACTTAAGAGGAACATCTGGTGTGAATATTTGGTTAATTTGACTGCAAATTTATGCATTTAATTTGTATTTCAGTTTGATAAATCTTAATGGTCAAACTCTCTGAAGTACATAAATTGGGAATATATCTTCCCTTTGTTGGAAGTAACATCTCACCACTCACTGTGACTGTGAAAGCATTGTCACCAAAATGACATCGTTGCTGTAGTGTAGTATAGTGTTTCTTGTCCTTATAGACAAAGACAACCAGTCTCTTCCTTTCCTAAATTTGATTATAGGAATTTTAACTTTACCTTTTAACACCAAAAACATGTCCTTGCTCTATTTGAATGTTCCTTTGAGTATTCCATATTTCAGATTTTCATCCTTCAGCATTAAGGTGCTTAACGAGTTAAGGTTAAGTAGTTGTTAAGTCAAGTTAAGGTTAAGGTTACTTAACGAGTACCTTAAAGCTGAAGGGTAAAGATCATTTTTGTAACAATAAGTTTTGTAACAATCATTTTTATAGCAATGTTCTGAAATTAGAGGAGATGCAGCCTGGTACAAAGGCAAGAGAACTAAGCTTAGAGTCAGAGGACATTTGATTAAAAGTAGTTCTGAGAGTCCACTGAGAACTGCTGTAATATATATGTGTCTGGAGTGCATTTTGAAAGCCATCAGCTTCTCTTAGCCTTATTATTAGCATATGCAAAATAAGAATAAGAATTTATGCAACAATAAACTTTTACAGTTCGAAGAAATAAGACCTTGTGTTCGATAGGTCAATAGGGTGACTAGTTAACAATAATCTGTAAAAAATAACACTACATTTTTCACAAATATTTCATTTGAGAGTAAGAGGCCAACTCAATCTGTCTTAAGAAAAAGAATCCTTTGTCTAGCTTAAAGGAGCAGAGTATTAATGCGGGATAGAGTTTTATCATCAACGGAGGTACGTCTCTGCCCCTCAGATCTATAGCTTTGTGTGCTGGCTTCATTCACAGGTTGGTTCTACTAGAGGCAGAGTTGGTCTGCAGACTCTCCAGATTTAAGCCCTCCCAGATTAGCAACTCCAGTGAAAAGATTACAGATCATTTCTGATAGTTCACAATAACTTCAAGGATTTTATCCACAGGAACAAATAGGTGACTTTGGGTTAGTGTTGATCTTGGCTCACCAAGAACTAATCTCTTTGGATAGGGGACATGCAGTATTTTCATTGCCCACTTGTTGAGCTCCCAGGTCATGGACCACATCAAAACCACAGGATATGTGAGTGAAGGAAGGGAAGTATCCCAAATGGATCACAGTGTGTTTTTACTAGAAAAAGAACTGGATGTCAACAGATGAAAACAACATATGTCCTTTACAACTATAAATGCATACTTCAAAGGGAAACCTGTGGTGGTTGCCCTGTCATTCATTCACAGGTTAGGTCGAGGGCTAAGATAAAGATTAAAATTAGTGCTATAATGAGTATAAGTTTTAAGCTTTTTATTTGAGATGCTCATGGTAATGGTAACAGGAGAATGATTTCTACATCAGCGAGTAAAACTGTAATGGTTACTAAGAATTTTGTAGAGAATGGCAGATAGGTGTATCCTATTGGATCAGACACACATTCATATGGGCATGATTTTTCTGTATAAATATTTAATTGTTATAATCAGAATAACTACAAAAAATAATGCTAGCAATGCATTTGTCAATAAAGTTAATAGGAGGTTAGTTATTCTGTTTTGGATTATACCAAACCCAGCTGATTGAAAGCCAACTATGCTAATACTA
Source organism: Theropithecus gelada (assembly GCF_003255815.1). Classification (NCBI taxonomy): domain Eukaryota; kingdom Metazoa; phylum Chordata; class Mammalia; order Primates; family Cercopithecidae; genus Theropithecus; species Theropithecus gelada. Next base: position 42,365,467 of record NC_037684.1, on the reverse strand, counting down.
AAAGAAGATTCTCATTAATGAATGGAGATAGAGGTACAGGAACAGTCAGACTATATCCACAGGATGTCAGTATCAGGCAGCAGCTTCAAATCAGAAATGACGGTTGGATGTAAAGTGAGATTTTATCTGATGAATTGAATTATTATGAGTTGAGTTATAATTTTAAAGTGACTTTGAGCTTGTACAACTGTGTGAGTATCCTAAAAACCAGGACATTATTAAAAGGGTGAATTTTATGGTGTGTGAATTACATCTCAATTTTTAAAAGAATATAAAAATGTGTCTTAGAAGGTACTGAGTATTCATTTTAAGCAACATAATTCCCACCAAGGGCGTTCTTCTAAGGAAAACCTACACATCTTGCTCCACCCAGTCACTGGAAGCCTGCATAACCTCTTTTTTTCCTTCTTTGTCAACTTCTGTCCAAATTCCACTCCAGCTTAAGTGAAGGGGTGGCCTGCCCCTCCACACCTGTGGGTGTTTCTCGTAAGGTGGAACGAGAGACTTGAGAAAAGAAATAAGACACAGAGACAAAGTATAGAGAAAGAAAAGCGGGGACCCAGGGGACCGGCGCTCAGCTTACAGAGGACCCACGCCGGCACCGGTCTCTGAGTTCCCTTAGTATTTATTGATAATTATCTTTACCATCTTAAAGACAGGGGAGTGGCAGGACAATAGGATCATTTTTAGGGAGGAAATTAGCAGTAAGACATAAGAACAAAAACCTCTGTGATATGAATAAGTTCAAAGGAAAATCCTGTGCCTTGAGATAAACCTTTTAGCAACATTGTTTCATCCTATCACATGGGGATAAACCTTGGACAATACCTAGCTTTCCTAGGCAGAGGTCCCTGCGACCTTTGGCCGTGTACGTGTCTCTGGGTAGCTGAGATTAAGAGAATGGTGATAACTTTTAACCAGCAAGCTACCTTCAGGCATTTGTTTAACAAAGACACATCCTGCACAGCCCAAAATCCATTAAACCTTGAGTCACCGCAACACATGTCTCTTGCAAGGACAAGGTTGGGGGTAGGGTCACAGATTAACAGCATCTCAAATATAAAACAAAATGGAGTCTCTTATGTCTACTTCTTTCTATATAGACACAGTAACAGGCTGATCTCTTTCTTTTCCCCACACTTAAGTAATTATTAATCTTATGCCTGGATTCTGACCCCTTCACTGGATTCTGTATCCAGTAATCCAGTTCATGCACTGGTTATTTGGAGTCTCTGTGGCCACAGTTTCCAGAGTATGTTGGACTTTTCCTTCCTGTGAGCCATCCAGAACTTGCTTTCCAGTGGCACCTCACCAAGCATCACACCGCTAGCTCCACATACATTTTAATGACTATGCTGTGCATCTTACCTACCAACACTGAATCCACTTCTGATTCAAGATTATAATGTGATATGAACTATCTACCTAAGGTCCAGTTTCCTAAACAGCCCTGAGATGTGTCTGCTCTTGCTGTTTCACAGACGTCCATAACAAGTCCCAATGTCAGGAACTTGAGCTTCTCAACATTACCTCATTCCAAACCACATGCAATTATAATAATAAATATTCATTAAATGCTACAAGATGGCATATTTTTATAAAAACTGTATTCTGTAAAAAGAGCATATTTTGTAATGATATTATTCTATATTCTGCACTCTATTAATATTCTATAATAATAATAATGGTTATTACATTTATTTTACAAATATAGAAATTGAGTAACAAAGGTATTCGTTCATGATGACATAAGTTTGAGAATAAAATTAATTCTATCAAAATACATACTGCTTGCTCCCTCTACATTCGTCTTCAACACTTCCACCCCAATCCAGAACTTTTCTTGTATTTCGTCTCATTTTTCAGTATTAATAAAACAGCCATGTGGCCTTGGACACAATACCTACAGAAAAGAGGGATTCTTTCAGTGATGTCAACATAGTTTCTTACACGTTTTTAAATTTATCACCTTTTTTAGCTTATTAACCATACCATCAAGGTTATTAAAGAAAAATAAATTTGTATAGGCACGTCCGCCTGATATAAAACAGTGCATAATTGCAATTTAAATATCTATCCCTCTCTATTTACCATTTCAACTTTATAGGAATGTTAATTATTTTTTAACAGTTTAATTGGTATAGTATGACACTGTTTGTGATTGAAATTGGCTCAGTAATCACAACATATGAAAATAAAATAACTAATTTTCATGTATTTCTTCTGATTGTATCTAGATGGAGCTTTAGAAATTTCTCTCCCACCCAACATTTTAGTCTACCTTTCTGAAAGTTAATACTTGATTATGTTTTACTTCCATAGAAAACTCTAGCAAAAGCAATTCAACATGACATTCTGAAGTTGTGTCTCCTAGTAATTTATTAACAATAATATTCCCTTCTTGTAACAAAAGGTAAAGAGGTCTTGGGACTGCCAGATGAAGAAAGTATTAAAGAATTCACAGCAAATTATCCTGAAGAAATAGTAAGAGTCATCTTTACTAATACATACTCATATCATTTGAAGTTCTTGCTAGGACACGAAATGCCAGCAAAAAAGGAACACAAGGACCACACAGGTAATTTTCTGGCTCTAAAATTTCACTGCTCTCTATTTCAATTATGTCATAAACCATGTGTGGGAATAGAGGTTAGTATGCCAAATTGGAGCTTCACTATCTGTCATAATGATGTATACATGTCCCTCAACGTTTAAAAAAAATATTCATTTTTGGGCATAAGAACATACTGATAAATGGTCACTATATATAGTTATAGACATATATTTACATATATATATTTATATATGTAAATTTAATATGTATTCATATGTACACACATAGATATTATATGGAATATATGATTGTTAAAAGAAAACAAGGTTGTTTATGGATAAGATAGAACAAACTTCTCTTTAAATAAGCTCAATTGTTCAAATTATACTGCAAGGCTATAATAACTAAAACAGCCTGACACTGGTATAAAAATAGACGTATAGATAAACAGAACAGAATAGACAAACCAGAATGAAACCATATACCTACAATCAAATGGTCTTTGACAAAGTCAAACAAAAACATACACTGGGGGAAAAATCCTTTTCTATAAATGGTACTGGGAAAATTGAATAGCCTTATGTAGAAAAACAGAACTGGACCCATATCTCTCACCATATACAAAATTTAACTCAAGATAGATTAACACCTAAACATAAGACCCAAACCTATAAAAATTCAGGAAGAAAAAACTAGGAATAACCTCTTCTGGACATTGAGCTAGACAAAGAATTTATGACTAAGTCCTCAAAAGCAAATACAACAAAAACAAAAATAGACAAATGAGACTTAAACTAAAAAAAAAAAAAACAAAAAAAAAAACTTCTGCACAGCAAAAGAAACAATCAACAGAGTAAACAGACGACTTACAGATGGAAAAAAATTTGCAAACTATGCATTCAACAAAGAATTCAAAGAACTCAACAAGCAAAACAAATAACCCATTTACCTATTTTTCAATGGTGTTATTTGGATTGTTTGAATTCTTCTTTTTTCAAAAGAAGACATACAAGCAGCCAACCAACATAAAAAAATGCTCAACATTACTAATTATCAGAAAACGCAAATTAAAACCAGGAGATAACCATCTTCCCTAGTCAGAATGGCAATTATTAAAAAGTCTAAAAAAATCAGATGTTGGCAAGGATGCGAAGAAAAGATAACACTTATATATCATTAGTAGAAGGGGAAATTAGTACAACCTTTATGGACAACAGTATGTAGATTTCTCAAAGAAATTAAAACAAAACTACCATTTGAACCAGCAACTTCACTACTGGGTATCTACCCAAAGGAAAAAAAAAAAAACATTATATTTAAAAAGATACATGCACTCATATGTTTATTGCAGTACTAGTCACAAAAGCAGAGATAGAGAATTAACATAAGTGTCCATCAGCAGAGGGCTGGATAAAGAAAATATGATATATATATATCATGGAATACTACTCAGCCATAAATTAAAATATTGATAAATTTGACTAGATATAAATTGTAAGAACTTCCCATTATCAAAACACACCATAGAGATAGTGAAAAATAAAGGCAAAAATTGTGATAAAGTGGCCAGGCACAGTGGCTCATATCTGTAATCCTAGCACTTTGGTAGGCGAAGCCGGGTGGATTGCCTGAATTCAGGAGTTCAAGATCAGCCTGGGCAACATAGTGAAACCCTGTCTCTACTAAAATACACACAAACACACAAAAATTAGCCGGGTGTGGCAGCGTGCGCCTGTAGTCCCAGCTACTCCGGAGGCTAAGGCATGAGAACTGCTTGAGCCTGGGAGGCGGAGCTTGCAGTGAGCAGAGATCGCGCCACTATACTCCAGCCTGGGTGACGGAGTGAGACTCCACCTCCAAAAAAAAGAAAAATCTAACAAAAAATTAATTCCAGAATATGTAAAGATTTACTTTGAATAAATAGGAAAAAGATCAAAAATACAAAAATAATAATTTCATAAAACAACATAATTAAAAATAATTTCGTAAAACAACACAGATCAAGAATAAGCACTAGGAGAGGTGTTTCTCCGCATTAGCAACCAGGAAACTGCATGTTGAAACCACATGTTATATCATTTCACATTCATAAGATTTGCAAAAATTAGCAAATAGAACACTTCAAAGTATGGACAAGGACATGTAGCAAAGAGAACACCTACCCAGCTTTACAAAATTTTTAAATTCCACAAAAACTGAGAAATTTTATTTTACAGTTGATGTGCACATAACCTATAACTCATCATCATAGAAATCGTATTAGTGAAACTCTCATACCTGTGTTAAAGATTTGCAGCCTATTCTCTTCTTCCTGAGGACATAGAATAATTGCTTTTTGTAGCCATAATAAGATAGCTAGACCCAAGGCATTTAAACGCAAGTATAAGTTCTTCACCTTTTCTTACCTGCTTCCGCAAACTAAGGAGTCATGTATAATACAGACAGTGCAACTAACAGTTGGAGGAAATGCCTTCCATCTTAGGATCCTAAATTTGATGTGAATAGAGTACCACCCCACAACCCTCCTACCAAAGACCTCTGCTGAATGTGTAGCCTGAGTAAGAAATAAACTTTTACTGTGATAAATCACTGAGATTTAGGGGTTATTACTATAACATATAAGAGACTATGCTGACTAATATAGATATATTTACAAGAAGACGTATATACAGATTTTTATAGCAGCAGATTTTTTTTCTGGTAATCGCAAAAAGAAAAAAGGAACTAACCAAATTATCATCAACAGGAAAATGGATAAATATATTGATTTACATTCTTGCAATGGGATTTCATAACCATAAAAAAGAAGAAAAAATTAATTGGGGCCACTTATATACATTTCAAAATCATAATATGGAATAAATGAGCATAGTTCATAATAATTATTAGTAGAGTTTAATTTTTTAAATTACATATGTAGTTTAGAGATATATAGTGGCATATGTATAAACACAATGTTCAAGAAAGCAGTTAGCTAGTTAGCAACTTGGTGCTAGGGGAAGTGCACAAGAGTTTCTAACTGTATTTGAAATGATGCATTTATTTTGCAAATTTGTAGTGGGTCCTTGTGTTTTTATTGTATTTTTATATCATTTGTATATCTGAAATATTTCAAGATCTTATTAAAACCATGTTTCATGTAATATGCATTTAATTCCTATACTCAATTTTAATTAATCTTATTCAAGGATATCTCCTTAATATAGTTTACTATTAAATGGACTGATAGCTCTTTTTAAATAAATTCTTTTCTTCCAAAGATATTCTGATTAGCATGATTTAAGCATAGTAAGTAATCTTACTTGAACTTCCATTTGCCTATTATGCCTGTGTTATATCCAGTGTTAGAAAACGCTTTTGTTCAGTGTTTCTCAATCCATGTTAGGCTCTGTGAACTTTTGAAAAACATTAAAATATGTAGTTTTCACAATACAAATCAGAAAAGAGAAGAGATCAACAAAATTCTTGATCAGCAGAAAAGCACAGGACATGGTATGAGAAAGTTTAGAGTGTTATAATTTAATGTAAAACATTTCCTGAGAGCGCTCCCCCCCATGAGTCTGCCTGATTCATTTTGAGAATCATTATAACTTATGTTTTCATAAGCTTTGAGTCAAAATAAGAACATTTGGGGCCATTGTAAAGTCCACTGTTTGCTATAATCAGTATTGAAATCATGTTTCAATAACATAGATAGTGATGTAATGATAGTTATAATTTGTTTTTTCACAAAGCTCATTGTTATGAAACAAATGAAGATGTTTACTGTGAAGTTTCAGTATTCTGGAAGGAAGGTTTTGTGGCTCTTCAAGCTGCCATTAATGCCGCTATTATAGAAGTGAGTACAAAACGTTCAATGTAAACTAATGTTTAATGCCAGTTAATGATATTAGGGGCATCAAGTTTCATGAAAGGAAATGTAAGTGGACAGCCTTGTTATTTCATTTGCTCACTCTGAAGTTTACTGAAGTTTCTATATACCATGGAATGTAGATACAAACAGAAGAAAAAGCATCTCATTCACGGACTCAACTTTGTTGGGAAGCCAGGCATATAAGAAAACTATTAGAACAGAAGTAGACTAGTACAGAACTATAGATCAGGTCTTCATAAGTAAATGGGTAAAAACCTCAGCCTTAGAACGCCATGGAAGAATGCCTAATTGAAATAACATTCTAGCTTGAAGCTTGAGATGAGGGGTGGCTTACTGAATATATAAATTCAGAAAAGACATGCCAAGCAAATCATAAAGTAATGTTAGGCAGGGAGGTAATGAAACACATAGTGAATTCTGAGAACGGTGAGTCACTCAGACTGCCTGGACCCAAGCTCTCAGTGGGTCAATGGCAGGACATAGAAGTGGAAATACAGGTTAGCATCAAATCCCAATAGGCCAATTATACATCCATAGGAAAATAGACGGTTAAAAGAAAACAGCATGCTATTCATTAACATACAAATTTTGCTTATTAATGCCTTTCTTCAGATCACAACAAATCACTCAGTGATGGAGGAGCTGATGTCAGTTACTGGAAAAAATATGAAGATGCATTCTTTCATTGGTCAATCAGGAGTTATAACTGATTTATACCTTTTTTCCTGCATTATTTCCTTTTCCCCATTCATTTACTATGCATCTGTTAATGTCACAAGAGAGAGAAAAAGGATGAAGGGCTTGATGACAATGATGGGTCTTCGGGATTCAGCATTCTGGTGAGTCAAACACAACACAAATAAATAAACGGAGGAACTCAGGAAAACTGGGACTCTTCAATGCATCTTTTCTTTTCTTTTTTTTTTTTTTTTTGAGATGGAGTCTTGCTCTATCACCCAGGCTGGAGTACAGTGGCGCCATCTCGGCTCACTGCAAGCTCCGCCTCCCAGGTTCACGCCATTCTCCTGCCTCAGCCTCCCGAGTAGCTGGAACTACAGGTGCCCACCACCACGCCTGGATAATTTTTTGTATTTTTAGTAGAGACGGGGTTTCACCGTGTTAGACAGGGTGGTCTCGATCTCCTGACCTCATGATCCACCTACCTCGGCCTCCCAAAGTGCTGGGATCACAGGCGTGAGCCACCACACCCGGCCTCTTCAATGCATCTTTATTAAAACCTGTTCCTCCACAACCAAGGGGTACAAATAAGAGATACCTACACTGAATAATTTCAGATCATGAACAAATTTCCACTCAGTTAATTTCAGTGGGGAGAAATGCTCTGCAGTGATGGACAAAAAAAAAAAAAAGGGAAATGTATTTTGCCTCTTGAAATTTTACAGGACTAAGTAGAGAGGCTGGTTATTTAATATATTTAACAATCTCTGACCCAATTATATCTAAATCTATTTCAGATTCACTGCACCATGAAGGAACTGCTATAGGAAATAAGATAAAAGGGGACAGAACGTGCTAACATTTAAGAAAATACAACCTCCATTATGAATGATATTGACTTTTTTAGAAAGGAGGAAGATAATCTTTTAAAGAAACCTAAAAAGTAAATAAAAAAACTTTAAGAAAACAAATAAGGAGCCAAGTGTAGAATTTTACAGAAAAAATAATGTCACAACTGTCACACATCAGTGTCCATTTAAAAAAATTTGTTGCCATGAATAAGAAAATGCCACTTTTAAACATTCTTTAGTAACAAGGAAAGAAATATAAAAATCCTTTATCCCCATGAATGGTATAAATTGTCATTGGTGTAATGTTTGCCAGGCTGAGGCTGCGTGTTACTGTGCTTCTCCGAGTTAAGGAAGAAGACTGGGGTTAGGTTTCTGGGTGATTGTGAAGAAGGCATAATGAGGAATGACCATGGCAAGAGAGGCATAAACAAGATAGACATTGGTATCTGTACCAGACAGAGGTGGGATGTGAGCTAGGAGGGGATTGGAAGGGAAAAAGAAGCCAAGGACCAGGAGCTCCTTTGAGACTGAAGAACATGGTGGGTGTACCTGAGGGAATGAGCTGACGAAACAGGATGGTGAATAGGGACTGGGTAGTGTGGGCTTAAAATGTTAGAGGTTGGGTAATTGCAAGAATGGACAAGGTTCTGTGTGAGAACTTATGAATAATTGACTGAAAGGGCATGGAGGTGATGTTTACAGGGAGTAGGACATTAAATAACAGAGAGGCTAGGAAGGCAGATGGGCTGTGCATAGGGCAACAAATTAGGAGTCTGGAAGAGTTCCTTCCAGTATTAACATCTTATAAATCAATATTGACCTCTTGTTTGAATTAATACTTAAGGGAGACGTAGCAGAGCAGTGAAATCTAAAGACTCTAGAGCCAAAACCCCTGAACTTGAAACATGGTTACACAACACACTGGTTCATTAGGTTCTCTATCAATAAGATGAGGAAAATAAAAGTATTCCTGAATAGCGCTTTTGGGAGAATAAAATAAATTAATGCCTGCTAAGCTCTTAAAATATTCTTCAACACATATTAATTGCTATGTATGTGAGTGATTGTGTTGGTTTTGCCACTGTTTTGCTTTTTATTTTTAAAATTATTATTTCATTATAGTTTTCAAAGAATATTGTAAAACAAAATAAAAGAAATTGATGAGGAAAGGAAAGTAAATTATTCTGATATAAAAGAAGTGGGATTTAAAAAAACATTCTTTCTTAACAAAAACAATGAAGGGAATTAAAGGCAAGTATGTAGACTTTTCAGTGAACACATCCAGAGAAAGATGACAACAGCTTTTGGGGAAGGAGCAGCATGACGGAATTACACATAAGGAAGAATTTCTTATATCTGAGGAAACTTGTGATGGTCCTGAACATGGAGAGACTCCAGAGAGGACAGAAGGGTCTGAGGTTCACTGAGGGGCTACCCTGTATTAAGACAGTGCCTTACACAGCCATCATCTTATTGAGCCCACAGTTGCAGTGTTATTCCTGGTGTCCAGAGAAATAAAGGAATAATAGGGTGGTTACAGAGGTCGCCCAAGGTTACAGAGCAAGAATGCAGCAAATAAATTGTTCGATCCAAAATCTATTAGACTGGAAACCTAATTCCTTCCCCCGCCGCCACCCCCTAGAACAATGTGCATGTATGTGTGAGTGTATTTCTGAAATCAATTCTAGGAAAAACAATTCCTAATTCCCAAAGAATATTCCTAATTCCTAAAGAATTCTGCCCAAAACTTTTACCGTGTATTTATGTATCTTAGAATACCCAATAAATACCTGTTGAAAGAGAGAATGAATGGACGAATAAGTGAATGAGAACACTCAATAAATACCTGTTAAAAGAGAGAATGAATGGATGAATAAGTGAATGAAAAGTTACGTTAGAATCCATTTCAGGGCCGGCGCAGTGGCTCACGTCTGCAATCCCAGCACTTTGGGAGGCCAAGACGGGCGGATCATGAGGTCAGGAGATTGAGACGATCCTGGCTAACAAGGTGAAACTCCGTCTCTCCCAAAAAATACAAAAAATTATCCAGGCATGGTGGCGGGCGCCTGTAGTCCCAGCTACTCCGGAGGCTGAGGCGGGAGAATGGCGGGAACCCGGGAGGCGGAGCTTACAGAGAGCCGAGAGGGCGCCACCGCACTGCAGCCTGGGTGACAGCGAGACTCCGTCTCAAAAAAAAAAAAAAAAAAAAAGAATCCATTTCAGGTTTTCTTTTCAAGTGAACATAAAATATTAAAATAACATTTTGTTTCCACATTAGGCTCTCCTGGGGTTTGCTCTATGCTGGTTTCATCTTCATTATGGCCCTTTTCTTGGCCCTTGTTATAAAATCTACACTGTTTATCATTTTGTCTGGCTTCATGGTGGTCTTCGGCCTCTTTCTCCTGTACGGATTGTCTTTGGTGAGTTAGTGAATGAAATATCTCTCTATCCACCTCATAGTCTAAAACTTAAGTATTTGTTTCCGATTGATTACTCTATATGCCTCTTTTTTCTGTCTACTCTGCTTGCATGTGAAAAATCTATAAACAGGTATGATTTGATTTGAGGTGTTTTGTAATGTCAATTTTTAGTGCAATTTGCAGAACATAGTTTTGTATGTTATATACAAAATAATAACTATAATATGCAACTGTTATATACACAAAATAATAACTATAATTTTGTATATCAATTTTATTATGCTAGTAATAATGTTAGAGAAATATAAGCCAACTAGATCTTCTCTCGTTTTAGATAGCTTTGGCTTTCTTAATGAGCATCTTGGTAAAGAAATCTTTCCTCACTGGCCTGGTCGTGTTCCTCCTCACTGTCTTCTGGGGCAGTCTGGGGTTCACAGCACTGTACAGATACCTTCCTGCATCCTTGGAGTGGATTTTAAGCTTGCTTAGTCCCTTTGCCTTCATGCTTGGAATGGCCCAGGTGAGACACCATCTGAATGTCTACTAATGATATTTCTGAAACATCTGTCCTCTCTGGAATTCAGTAGACTGGAAGTAATCATTTACAAATTCAGCACTGTAAGCCTTAAAATTCTAGCAAAGGCTGTTGTAAAGTTGCAAAGACAGAACTTTTAAAAGCTTTGAAATTATTTAGCCCAGCAAAATAAGACATTTAGAAAGTGAAAAAAAGAGGATCAACATACAATTATTTAAAGGCAATATAATGTAGTTTCTTAGGCTATTAATTAAATATGGACTTATTGCAAATCTAATTCTAAATAACTATCCCAGTTCATATTTTTACCTAGTAATTGAAGAGAATACATGATTAAAAATCACTAAATTAAATTACATTGAAAATTTAAAACATCTGGAAAATTCATTAGTAAATTATGTTTCTGTTCATAAAATGTCTTTTCTGTTTACATCATTCTTTATTGAATTCCCCCTGCCTTCTAATTAAATGGAAATGTCAACCATTAAATATCCATTATTTAGTGGTTAACAAAAGGATTATTAATTATAAAGAGCTCATTAACTTGAACATAATAGATGAGCCCACTTCTGGCTCTCCTTAAACACACCAGTGCCTTTTGCCCAGAAATTCTCCCTCATGCCACCAATCTACATGGATCACCACATCTTTTGACTGTGTCCTATTTGGTAAAAGTTCATCTGAGTTCCATCTCAAATGTAATCTCTTCCCATACTTCCCTACTTCCTCCTAATGTTTCAGTTTCATTTGGAATATATTTTTGTCATAGCAATTATTAAATTGCATTCTAGTTGCTCATATGTCCATGCCTTCCAAGGCATACATTTGAGAACCATAAAGGAGGCAATCTCCCTATATAACTCTATTCTCAGTACGAGGCAGCTAGTAGTCCTTTTATTCCTATGCTAAACCTAACTGTTTAAATATAAACCTTAAACCTAATTTCCCTTAATTACTTTTCAATTTTCAGCTTTTACACTTGGATTATGATTTGAATTCTAATGCATTTCCTCATCCATTGGACGGCTCAAATATCATTGTAGCAACAAATTTCATGTTGGCATTTGATACTTGCCTCTATCTGGCGTTGGCGATTTACTTTGAAAAAATTTTGCCAAGTGAGTAGTGATATGATTAAAATCAAATATCATTTAAATAATTGTATTTCTGAAGACGAATCTCCTAATACACACAGTATTTATATTTTAAGGACTACTTTGTGTATCAACAGGAAAGGGAGGAAAAATCTCGTCGCCACTGGCCAAATTATTTCTTCATTTCTTTCTCACTACTTGACTTGTCAGAACTAAAGCCTGAATTTTGTTTACAGAATCACTAACCTTCACTTGAACTTCACTTTACTCTAAGTATAAACCTTCTTTTTTTTTTTTTTTAAGGAGATCTTAGAAAGATAGTTCCTAAACAAGTCTGGTAATCATGGACATTTATAGCTGCTTATGTCTAACTATTTAGCTCAATGGTTCTGAGCTCTGGCTGGACAACAGAATCATGTGAAGAATTTTAAAGCAATTCTAAGCCCAGTTCAACCTGAAGAGATTCTGATTTAATTAATCAATGCATCTACATTTTTAAAAATCTCCCCAGAATTTCACAATAGGAAAGCCAGTATATCATAAATTTTCATTTGTATCACCTTGCAACATACAAGAATATGAGTTTCACAAAAGCAGGGATTTGTTTTGTTCACAGATGAAATTTAAGCACCCACCACAGTGTCTGATGCACCCTAGAGACTCAGTAGATACTTGCATGCTTCACTATTTCTTTTTTTTTTTTTTTTTTTTTTTTTTTTTGAGACAGAGTCTTGCTCTGTCAGCCAGGCTGGATTGCAGTGGCACAATCTTGGCTCACTGAAACCTCTGCCTTTCCAGCTCAGACAATTCTCCTGCCTCAGCCTCCCAAGTAGCTGGGATTACAGATGTGTGCCACCATGCCCAGCTAATTTTTCTATTTTTAGTAGAGACGGGGTTTCCCCATGTTGATCAGGCTGGTCTCGAACTTCTGACCTCAGGTAATCCACCCGCCTCGGCCTCCCAAAGTGCTGGGATTACAGGCATGAGCCACAGTGTCCGGCTTGCTTCACTTTTTTCTCCCTCCTTTTATAACCAAAGGCAGGGCCTGATTCTCCCTTCTGCATTTTCTATTTATTTAAGACAGTATGCCAAGGGCCCTTTATTCAAAAAGCAATGAATACACACTTGTGGAAAGAGAAGAAGGGAAAGGGTGAGCAGGAAGACAGAAAGCCACATCTTGAGGCAGGAAATTCATCCTGTTTTGTTGTTTTTGTTTTTCTTTTTGTTTTTGTTGTTGTTGAGATAATCCTTTAAGAATTACTGTCTCTGCCTTTTAAAAGAACACAGAACAAAAGATGTCAGCATCCACTATTGTTGGCTAGCAGACTTATTATACAATTAGAATTGTTTGAATATGGTCTATTTTCGTTTGATTTTTTCCAGTAGAGGTAAAAATTACATAACTGACTAGAAAAATTACTTTTTTGCCTACTAATATTTTAAGCTTCTCTACCTCTTGTTAACATTGCTTATTTAAGACACATACTTAAACAAATTTTCTCTGTTCCACTTTTGTTTTTATGGCAAAATCTCATTAACTGTTTTTTGTGTTTCTATCATACTGTATATCCCTGGTGTGCTGTGTAGTTCAGGAAATTCACTCTTGTGACCCTCGTACTTACTAATTCTTCCTTTTCTCCTTCTAATTAATAAAACATTCTGGTTGTATTATTTTTCATTTTTGTTTGTTTTTCCAATGTGTTTATTCTCAGTGGATCCACAAACAGATGTCACTGTCTTTACAATTGCTTATTAGTATCCTCTTAGGTAATTGTTTTCTCTAACGAATTCAAATTTTATTTTGATGTGCATGATGTGATATAGTCCATCCTTTTTTAGTCCTTGTTTCAAACATATTCTAATGATATTACTTTAAATATTCTCTTTGTATATGTTTTATCAAGTTATATCACATATTGTTACATTTTCGTGTCTGCATTTTATTTTTTACTTAACATTACATCACAAAAATATCTTTCACATCCATGCTTTTTCCAATTTCAAAAGCATAGTATTTTATTATTATAACCAGAAAATTTATTTCATCCAAATAAGTGAGTTGTTCCATTTACTTCCTAATTGTTATCTGCTCACTAAGCTTGAATTTAAGACCAGAGGTGACTGTGTTCAAAATGCTTTCAAAGATAATAAATATGAATGACAGAAAAAATAACTGGATAAAATGACAGAATAATTTCATGGTAAATCTGGTGGCAGAAGGTATCTAGTTATGGTGGCATGCTTTTATTTGCTAGATTTTTCTTTTGTCAAAAGGGAGAGATAGGTACTAACAACATACAATATGGCAGGTATAGAGAGAGTGTAAGATATTTATTGCATGAATGAAGGACTGAACATGTGAGAAGTACACAGAAGTTTGAAAACCCATAACCTTACAGTGGAGGTCAGTTGGAGAATACCAGTGAAGCATGATTCTTCCGTTTCATAATGTTTCCTAATATGAAGAAAAACAGAAGTGATGATAGAATACTAATACAGCTGGATTCGTTTCCAGCAAGATGTTTATGAGTAATATATCTTTAAAGCAGATCATAAATTTGCTTAAGAGGAAAATTATGGTTTGGGGATGAAATAAAGCAGAAATACAAAATAGCTTTAAAAGTATTCACTTTAAGTTTCAATTAATTATTTTATCGTGTTCTTTTTCTTTCTTACAAATGTGTCATTTACTTTTCTTAAATCCTATTCTGTCTTCTCTTGGGTTTTTTTTTCTTTTTAAGGTATCCAATAGTCGTTCTCAATTTCTTCTTTCTTTGCCTATGTAATGACACCTGGTGTTCCAGACAGAATTCAGCATGCCTGCATATCTTACATTAACAATTCAATCTGTCTTTCTTGAGGTTAAGAAATTCTAAAACATTTTTTTAAATTCCTTTTGAAATATTTAAAAATCACATTTTCATTGCTTCCTATAGGATCTATTATAATAGAGACATCTGGTAATTGTTTTTTTTTCCTTATGAAGCTACACGTGTCAAAACGTACATTACCTGGTGTTGACCATATGTTCAGGTTTAGTGACAAAGGGGCTACATTGCCATGTATCATTACTGTGACTCTCTCTCCCCACGTGGTGATTGAACCAATATTTGTCTTCTGGCCATGTAGATGAATATGGACATCGACGTTCACCTTTGTTTTTCCTGAAGTCCTCATTCTGGTCTCAAACACAAAAGGCTGATCACGTGGCCCTTGAAGATGAAATGGATGCCGATCCCTCATCTCACGACTCTTTTGAACCAGTGCCTCCAGAATTCCATGGGAAAGAAGCCATTAGGTAATAAGGCTGCAGGTGGAGAACAGGGCAAAAAGGCAGGAAGCTAAGAGTTAGCACCTGAGGCAAGCAGTTTTCCCTTTTGTGCTCTGTAGACAGTTCCCACCTGTCCTCACCTACGCTGCTTCTATCACTTTCCACCTTGAGTTCAAAGAAAGATCCCTTTACCAACCCCTTACAGCCTGACATTGTTGACATTCACACTAAATAAAAGCTTAAATTTTACCAGCTAAGATAATTCAGCAAAACCCTTGCTTGGATTCAGTCTTTTATTTGTTTCTCTTCATCCTCAGCCTCCCTCGTTGCTTTACTAGGTCTCAGTCATTCATTCTTTGTCCTCACCTCATCTGTCTCCTTTTTCTCTCCTTTTTTTTTTTTTTTTTTTTTGAGAAGGAGTTTCGCTCTTGTTGTCCAGGCTGGAGTGCAATGACGCGATCTTAGCTCACCACAACCTCTGCCTCCTGGGTTCAAGCAATTCTCCTGCCTCAGCCTCCCAAGTAGCTAGGATTATAGGCATGCACCACCATGCCCAGCTAGTTTTGTATTTTTAGTAGAGATGGGGTTTCTCCGTGTTGGTCAGGCTGGTCTCAAACACCCGACCTCAGGTGATCTGCCCGCCTCGGCCTCGCAAAGTGCTGGGATTACAGGCATGAGCCACCGTGCCTGGCCTTTTCTCTCCACTTTTTGAACTTCTCATTTTGCTTCTATTTTTTGTCCTTTAAAAGAAGATGAAAGAGTAAGAGAGAAGGACAAAGAAAAGGCCTAGAGGTAGATACAAAGGGAATTCAGGAAGAGGCGCCCTTCAGAGTTAAGCTTATCTCATTCTGTGTGACAACAAAATGTCCATTGTGTTTGGTGCTGGTGACTTTTATTTCTAGATATGAGAAAATAGGAAGAAAATCCTTAAGATCCCTGACTATCCGAGTCATACTCATCGCAATGACCAGCCTGTGCCAGCCCCCTGTGAAATGTCTCAGATTATCCCAGGTTGCTGAAATTCTAAAGAGGCTATTTCATTTTGTTATTTTAACCTGTTCCATATTTATCTTCCGTATTTTTATTTGTCCCATAACTAAGCTAGGTTTACTCTAGCAGAGCAGCTCAGAGCAAAATAGTGGCTTTATTCGATGTGTTTGTGTGTTTCTTTTTGTTCCTCTCTGATCTCTTTAACACCTTGCCCAATTATAGGTGCTATGGAATGATGGTAAAATGGAATTAAAAATAAGAATATCTAATTAAACAGCTTTGCCCAGGAGTGGTGGCTCATATCTGTAATCCCAACACTTTGGGAGGCTGAGGCGGGTGGATCACTTCAGCTCAGGAGATTGAGACCAGCTTGGGCAACATGGCAAAACCTGGTCTCCACTAAAAACACAAAAATTAGCCAAGCACGGTGGTGCACACCAGTAATCCCAACTACTTGGGATGCTAAGGCCCAAGAGTCGCTTGAACCCAGGAGGCAGAGGTTGCAGTGAGCCGATATTGTGCCACTGCACTCCAGCCTGGATGATAGAGCAAGACTCTCCCTCAAAAAAAAAAAAAAAAAAAAAAATCTAATTAAACAGCTTTGTATGAATAGAGACTGAGTATTTTATGAATAGTAGATGATAAAATAAGAAACATAAATTTGATTTGGCTTATGGATTATACACTTACCTGGTAAAATAAAACCATGCAGAATTAAGGGCCTCGGATTCCAGACCTATAATAGTAGCCAGCATAAGTTAATTTCATTCCTTTATTTCATTCCTTTCTATAGCCATCATCACCATGTAACCAATGTCATCTTATATGCACTGTACATGCAAGATGAAATATTTCGTTTACCTTCCAACACAGTCCTAAAGCCCTGCAAATTTTCAGGTTGTGAAACCTGAAACTTCATGACCTGGAATAAATACGTTGGTTAAGGTAACAGAGCCCTAGGTGGTTGTAATGGGATAAGCTTAGGTGGGCAGTACTGTGAACCTCATGCTCTTGCCATTATGATACATTGATTGTCTTTCTTACTATAGCTCTTAATGAACCCTTGGAGACCTTGAATCAGGATAGCCAAAGATCTCTCCAACCTGTGCCAGTGGTTCACAGGAGCCTTTGGGTACCTGATGTCCATGTCATCTCTTGGTCTAGCTTCCTTAGCTTTGCAACTTAGAGGTGATCCTGTTCTCCAATACTAATATTAGCTTATACCCCAATCTATGGAACCTTTGCTTATCGGTCCCAAGCACAGTTAAATTCTTATAACTCCTCACGTGATGCCGATGTGCAGACAGGGTTGGCAAGCAGTATTCTAGCTGATTCTGTCACACAACTATGACTGCGTGAGAGTGAAGACCTAGATCTTCATGTACCCTGAAGATAAGATTCATCCAATCCTGTCTACCAAACTGGAAATTACAAACTGTAGAAAACTGTCACTTTGAAATATGTTTCCTTTTTTTTCAGAATCAGAAATGTTACAAAAGAATATAAAGGAAAGCCTGATAAAATAGAAGCCTTGAAAGGTAAAAAAAAAAAAAAAAAAAAAAAAGAGAGAGAGAGAGAGAGAGAAAATATTTATTGTATTAATATTGATTTCCTGATTTTAATTCAGTTTTCAGTGAGTAATCAGTGGCGGTATTTCAGGCTTGAAAAGAGTTATTTGAACTACATAATATTTTTTTTCTAACATATTGCTTCTACTTTATAAAAGTTAGAAAGAAATGAATATGTTTTAGATACAGATGTATTTAGAATCAATACTGGGTAATACTGAGGTAGTCTAAGGATATTCTGGGTTTTTTTTTTTTCTACAAACTCAAGTTTGTCTTCTGTAATCCAAAAGCTATTGGTAAATACCGTATGTTTTTCTTTTGTGTGAAAATGTCACTTACCTCAAAGGAATTTTAGTCATGTAATAATTTACCATTCATCTATTCTTCCATTTAATAAATACTAACATTGACCTACCATATGCAGGAAATGTCAATGAACCTATTATATAGACACGTTTCATTCATTTAAACTAAGTCATTTCAAAATTTCAAAAGCAGCTATTTTGAGAAATAAGTTTATAGAGGGAACTTTTAATGTTTTATTTTGAATTTAACAACTCACTATATTTATGTATAGAAAAGACAACCATTCAAGGAAATAAATAATGATTCATTGGCTCCATAATAGAATTTTGTCTGTGGTTTGAATTGTTTTTCTTCCTTTTTCTCCACCTCTGTTTTTCATCCCTTTATCTTATCTTTCTTTCCTTTCCTTTTTCCTTCCTAGATCTGGTATTTGACATTTACGAAGGCCAAATCACTGCAATACTTGGTCACAGTGGAGCTGGAAAGTCAACACTACTAAACATTCTTAGTGGGTTGTCTACTCCCACCAAAGGTACAAACTAGTTTGTTTTCAAAGTCAACTGACAAATAAATCAGCTGTTAATATAAAGTTCTTTCAAATGTTAATCACAAACACACATATCTAGGGAAAAACTGAATTTCATTTAATAGTAATATTCTACAGAAGTATGTAATATTTAATTGGTATACTGCATATGGAATGTGAGTACTTCATAATAATTATTTTCATGGTCATTAGTTACCATTTGGCATTCCAGCTTGTATCTTTCAGCTCTTTTTTCTTTTCTTTTTTTTTTTTAGCAATAAGGTTTTTTTAAAATTTTTTTAAAATTTTTATTTTAGGTTTGGGGGTGCATGTGAAGCTTTGTTACATAGATAAACACATGTCATGGGGGTTTGTTACACATATTATTACATGAACCAGGTATTAAGCCCAGTACCCAATAGTTATCTTTTTTGCTCCTCTCCCTCCTTCAACCCTCCCTCATCAAGTAAACCCCGGTGTCTGTTATTTGCTTTTTTGTGTTCATAAGTTCTTATCATTTAGCTCCCTCTTATAAGTGAGAACATACGGTATTTCATTTTCTGTTCCTGCATTAGTTTGCTAAAGATGATAGCCTCCAGCTCCACCCAAGTTCCCGCAAAAGATATGATCTCGTTCTTTTTTATAGCTGCATAATATTCCATGGTGTATACATACCCCCATTTTCTTTATCTAGCCTGCCTTTGATAGACATTTAAGTTGATTTCATGTCTTATTGCTCCCCATGATTCTGTGGGTTGACTGGGCAGTTTTTCTATTCTGGACCAACGTGACTGGGGCTGGATGATTTACCATGGCCTCACTCACATATCTGGGACTTCTGTTAGGATGGTTGTGTGTCTCTTCCCACATGGAAATACATCTTTCAGAAGGCCCACTAGGATTCTTCACCCAATGATCCACATGATCCCAGCAGCAAGCAAAGACAAATCACTAGGTAGAAGCTCTTCATCAGACTCTGCTTGTATCACATTTGCTAGCATCCTACGGGGTATACAGGCAAAGCTAAATGTGAGGGGTAGACAAAGAGACTACACCTTGATGGGAAAAGCTGCAGATGGAAACAGTTTTTCAGTATACTATGCAACTAAAGTAGAAGTTTCTAATGCCTGAATTGTATAAACTATGAAGATAAAGTCATACATACAACATTGAATTATCAGTGATTTTATTAAGAAATATCTTAAGCCTTATCTTGATACTAACTTTTCCTTTGTTACAGGTTCAGTAACCATCTATAACAATAAGCTTTCAGAAGTGGCTGATCTAGAAAATCTCAGCAAGCTGACTGGAGTTTGCCCACAATCCAATGTGCAATTTGACTTCCTCACTGTGAGAGAAAACCTCAGACTCTTTGCTAAAATAAAAGGGATTCTGCCACAAGAAGTGGATAAAGAGGTACATGAATAGCTGGGCGTGGTGGCTCACGCCTGTAATCCCAGCACTTTGGGAGGCCAAGGCTGACGGATCACGAGATCAGGAGATCAAGACCATCCTGGCTAACACGGTGAAACCCCGTCTCTACTACAAATACAAAAAGATTAGCCGGGCATGGTGGTGGGTGCCTGTAGTCCCAGATAGTCAGGAGGCTGAGGCAGGAGAAAGGCGTGAACCCGGGAGGCGGAGCTTGCAGTGAGCGGAGATTGAGCCACTGCACTCCTGCCTGGGTGACAGAGTGAGACTCCATCTCCAAAAAAAAAAAAAAAAGAGGTACAAAATGTGTTAGAGTTAATGTGTTGGTCAAAATGAGATTATTAAAACCTGTTTGCACTGAGTTTTAATTTTAAATTATTTGTGTGCAAATCGTTGTACAATTGTTGGACAAGAAAATCCGATTTAAACAATAGCTAACATTGCATACAATTTACAATGTGCCAAGCATATCCTTAACTTTTAATCTAATAAATCATTTATTCTTCATAGCAACCCTATAAGATAGGTGCTATTATTATCCCTATCTTATACATGTGGTTCAAGAGAGCAAGTAACTTGACCAACTTACTAGTTAATGTGCGTGACATTCAAACCCGGGAAGTTTGGTTCCAGTGTTTGTGGGTTTTTTTTGAGACAGAATTTTGTTCTTGTCGCCCAGGCTGGAGTGCAGTGACCCTATATCGGCTCACTGTAACTTGTGCCTCCCAGGTACAAGCGATTCTCCTGCCTCAGCCTCCTGAATAGCTGGGATTACAGGCACGCACCACCATGCTTGGCTAATTTTTGTATTTTTAGTAGAGACGAGGTTTCGCCATGTTGGCCAGGCTGGTCTCGAACTCCTCACCTCGTGATCTGCCCACCTCAACCTCCCAAAGTGCTGAGACTACAGGCGTGAGCCGCTGAGACTACAAGCGTGAGCCACTGCGCCTGGCCCAGTGTTTGTGCTTTTAACCATTTACACTTTACAGCCTTGTATTTATAAATTTTTTAAAAAGGAATAAATTTTGGTGTATGACATAAATACTGTCTTTTGGTTAGATACAGAGAGTTTTGCTGGAATTGGAAATGAAAAATATTCAGGATGTTCTTGCTCAAAACTTAAGTGGTGGACAGAAAAGAAAGCTAACCTTTGGGATTGCCATTTTAGGAGATCCTCAGGTGAGTCTCACTGAATTTGCAGGTGAATTCAAATTTTAAAAAATGGGAACTTTTGGTAATCGTTCAAATATTTTATTTGCAAACAACATGTGCTATAAAATATTCATAATAGAACATTAAATAGAGTATCTAAATCCTAACCATAATATTCTGTTACATATAATTCATATGATTTTTGCACTGTTTTCCGGAAGAACTTCACCTTTGTGGAAAACCACTTTATATACTTTCCTCGTTTATAGATTTTCCTGTTGGATGAACCAACTGCTGGATTGGATCCCTTTTCAAGACATCAAGTATGGAACCTTCTGAAAGAACGCAAAACAGACCGCGTGATCCTCTTCAGTACCCAGTTCATGGATGAGGCTGACATCCTGGCGGGTAATCACTGGTTTCTGTTAAGTACCCTGAGGAGGACTTTAAGAGATCTCAAAAATATGGATTGTTCTCTGAACAGTTATATTTTGTAATTCGGCAATCTAGCTGTATCTGGTAAATTGAACGGCTGGTGGTAATTTAACCTGGACACAAAGCCTCTTGCAACCATTTCAGTGTATCTTGTAGAATTTTGTGTAATTTGGTCACATAGAAGCATGATCTGCCAGGAAACTCGCTTATTGAAAATTAAGTGAAGTTTAGATTCTAAGAGATCAATCCTTTTACTCAGAATTGAGGGAAATCCACTTGAAATATTCAAATGATTTTTAATGTTTCATCTGTTAAAATATATAATGGGATAATTTTCTATATTAGAACATATATCCACAAAATTTAACCTCCCTCATGGGATGGATTGCAAAACACGGTGTGTAAACGAGATTAAAATCTATCTATTTCATTGAGTTGTTATCAAGCCCTGCGTTTAAAACCTTAGAAGCTCCTGAATTAAAGTTTGATTATATAGATGATTACCTGTCTTTTCTTGGAAATGAATGGGCCACTTTTTAACAAACTTTCTTCTTTGCTCTTCTTCTTTTTCAGACAGGAAAGTATTTCTCTCCCAAGGGAAGCTAAAGTGTGCGGGTTCTTCTTTGTTTCTAAAGAAGAAATGGGGGATTGGATATCACTTAAGGTAAGGCCACTTAAGAAGGCTGGGAGTAAATGAGAACTGGTCTAGTGTAAGGCATGATGCTTGAAGCAAAACATTACAACACATAAGAAAAACTTTTATTATTATACACAGGTGTTTGTATAAACATATATACGTATGTGTGTCTACCTAGTTAGTATGTATATGTAAGAGATATTGATCTGGAGAGTTTAGATATTGAGAATATAACAACAAAATTTAGATAAATATGATTTAAAAATCTATATCTGCAACACAGTTTTTATTAACGGAGGTATATATTAAGGGCACCTTTTCAACTGACGCACTTGTATTTTACACCTTCTTCATCTCTCACCCAGGGTGTTAATATATTCTTATGTCGGCTACTTGCTTCCACTCCTCCTAGATCTTCCTCTTTCTTGTTCTCCTCCTCCTGTCCATCCTCTTCATTTTATTATCTTTATTTTGAATAGCAGCATATTCTAGCTGTAATTTATTGAGTGACTCAGATATGATACTTAACATTATTTTACTTAAATCTTCTATTTTTAACTTGTAATTGTATGGGTACATAGTAGGTGTATATATTTATGGGGTACATGAGCTATTTTGATACAGGCATACAGTCCATAATAATAACATCCAGATAAATGGGGTATTCATCACCTCAAGCATTAATCATCTCTTTGTGTTATAAACATTCCAGTTATACTATTTTAGTTATTTTAATATATGTTGACTGTATTCAACAATATATTGCACATATTAATATAGTCTGTATAGTCATATTAATATATTATACATGTAATATAATCTGTGAAGAATGTCACAGTAATATAATTATATTCACATGTAATATAATCTGTGAAGAATGTGCTATCAAATACTAGATCTCATTCTACTAACAATATTATTGTACCCATTAACCCCACTACCCTTCCCAGCCTCTGGTAACCATGCTTCTACTCTATCTCCATGAAATCAATTGTTTTAATTTTTAGCTCTCGCAAACGAATGAGAATATATAAAGTTTGTCTTTCTGTGCCTAGTTTATTTCACTTAATATAATGATCTCCATTCCATCCATGTTGTTGCAAATGACAGAATCTCATTCTTTTTATGGCTGAATAGTACTCCATTGTGTGTATGTAACACATTTTCTTTACCCAACCGTCTGTTGACGGACACTTAGGTTGCTTCCAAGTCTTGGCTCTTGTGAATGGTGCATCAATAAACATGAGAGTGCAGATATTTCTTTGACATACTGATTTCCTTTCTTTGGGGTATATACCTAGTAGTGGGATTGCTGGATCGTGTGGTAACTCTGTTTTTAGATTTTTGAGGAACTTCCAAACGTTGTCTATAGTGGCTGCACTAATTTACATTCCCACCAGCAGAGTACCATGATTCCCTTTTTTCCACATCCTTGCCAGCATTTGTTATTGCCTGTCTTCTGGATAAAAGCCATTCTAACTGGGATAAGATGATATCTCACTGTAGTTTTGATTGGCATTTCTCTGATGGTCAGTGGTGTTGAGGGCTTTTTCATATGCCTGTTTGTCATTTGTATGTCTTCTTTTGAGAACTATCTATTCAGATATTTTGTCCATTTTGAATTGGATTATTACATTTTTTCCTATTAAGTTGTTTGAGCTCTTTATATAGTCTGATTATTAATCACTTGTTAGATGGATAGTTTGAAAATATTTTCTCCTACTCTATGAGTTGTCTCTTTACTTGACTGATTGTTTGCTTTGTCGTGCAGAAGCTTTTTAGCTTGATGTAATTTCATTTGTCCATTTTAGCTTTGGTCACCTCTGCTTGTGGGGTAGAGAAATCTTTATCCAGATCAACGCCCTGGGAAGTTTCCCCAATGTTTTCTTGTAGTAATTTCCTAGGTTGAGGACTTATAAGTAAGTCTTTAATCCATTTGGATTTGATATCTGTAAACAGTGAGAGATAGGAGTCTAGTTTCATTCTTCTGCATATGGATATCCAGTTTTCTTAGCACCATTTATTGAAGAGACTTTCCCCAAGGTATGTTCCTGCTCCTTTGTTGAAAATGAGTTTACTGTAGATGTATGGATTTATTTCTGCATACTCTATTCTGTTCCATTGGTCTATGTGTCTGTTTTTATGCCAGTGCCATGCTGTTTTGGTTATTATAACTCTGTAGTATAATTTGAAGTCAGATGATGTGATTCCTTCAGTTTTGTTATTTTTGCTGAGAATGGCTTTGTCTATTCTGGGCCGTTTGTGGTTCCATATAAATAGTAGTTTGTTTTTTATTCTGTGAAGAATGTCATTGGTATTTTGATAGAGATTATGTTGAATAAGTAGATTGCTTTGGGTAGTATGAACATTTTAACAATATTGATTCTTCCAACCCATGAGCATAGAATATGTTTCCTTTTTTGTGTCCTCTTCAATTTCTTCCATCAATGTTTTATGGTTTTCACTATAGAGATCTTTTACTTTTTTGGTTAAGTTTATCACTAGATATCTTATTTTATTTGTAGCTATTGTCAATGGGATTACTTTCTTGATTTCTTTTTCAGCTAGCTCACGTTAGCATATAGAAATGCTATTGATTTTCGTATATTGATTTTGTAACCTGCAACTTTACTGACTTTGTTTATCAGTTCTAATAGCTTTTTGGTATAGTTTTTAGGATTTTTCAAATATAAGATCATATCATTTGCCCACAAGGATGATTTGATTTCTTCCTTTCCGTTTTGGATGCCCTTTTTTTTTCCTGCCTCTTGTCTGATTGCCACAGCTAGGACTTCCAGTACTATGTTGAATAACAATGGTAAAAGTGGGCATAATTGTTGTGTTCCAGATCTTAGAGAAAAGGCTTTCCCCCAATGAGTATGATACTATCTGTAGGTTTGCCATATATGGCTTTTATTTTGTTGAGACACGTTCCTTCTACACCCAGCTTTTTGAGGGTTTTATCATGAAGAGATGTTGAATTTTATTAATTGCTTTTTCAGCATCAGTTGAAGTGATCATATCTTTTTTGCCCTTTATTCTGTTGATATGATGTATCACATTGATTTCCATACACTGAACCATCCTTGAATCTCTGGGATAAATCCAACCGTGACCAAGATGAATGATCTTTTTAATGTGTTGTTGAATTCAGTTTGCTAGTATTTTGATGAGGATTTTCACATCAATATTCCAGTGGTATTGGCCTGTAGTTTTCTTTTTTTGATGTGTCTTTGGTGATCAGGGCAATACTGGCCTCATAGAATGAGTTTCAAAGTATCCCCTCCTCCTCTATTTTTCAGAATAATTTTGAGTAGGATTGGTATTAGTTATTCTTTAACTATTTGGTAGAATTCAGCAGTGAAGCTATTAGGTTCCTTGCTTTTCTCTGCTGGAAGACTTTTTATTATGGCTTTAATCTTGTTAGTTGTTATTGGTATGTTCAGGTTTTGGATTTCTTCATGGTTCAATCTTGGTAGACTGTACGTGTTTAGGAATTTGTCCATTTCTCCTAGGTGTTCTAATTTATTGACATACAGTTGCTCACAGTAGCCACTAATGATCATTCGAATTTCTGCAGCATCAATTGTTATTTCTCCTATTTATCTCTGATTTTATTTATTTTTGTCTTTGCTTTTTTTTTTTTTTTTTTTTTAGTCTGGCTAAAAGTTAGTCCATTTTGTTTAACTTTTCAAACTTTTCAACTTTTTGTATTGTTTATTTCATTTCAATTTTATTTATTTCTGCTCTGATGTTTATTATTTCTTTTATTCTGTGACTTTTGGGTTTGGTTTCTCTTGCTTCTCTAATTCTTTAAGAAATGTCGTTAGGTTGTTCATTTGAAGTTTTTCTGTCTTTTTGATATAAGCACTTGTTGCTATAAATTCTCCATTTAGTAATGCTTCCACTGTATTCCATTGGTTTTGGCATGTTGTGTTTCCATTTTCATTTGTTTCAATAAAGTTTTCAATTTCCTTTTTAATTTCTTCCTTGACCCACTGGTCATTCTAACACATATTATTTAATTTCTATGTGTTTGTATAGTTTCCAAAGTTCCTCTTGTATTGCTTTCTAGTTTTATTCTATTGTGGTCAGAGAAGCTATTTGGTATAATTTCAATTTGAAAAACAAAATTAAGTCTTGTTTTGTGGCTAGCATATCGTCTATCCTTGAGAATGATCCATGTGCTAAGGAGAAGACTGTGTATTCCACAGCCATTGGATAAAATGTTCTATAATTATTTATTAGGTCCATTTGGTCTATAGTGCACATTAAGTCCAATGTTTTTGATTTTCAGTCTGGATCATCTGTCCAGTGCTGAAAGTAGTGTGTTGAAGTCTCCAGCTATTATTATATTGGGTCTCTCTCTCTCTCTCTCTCTCTCTGTCTGCCTTTAGCCTTAATCACATTTGCATTACATATCTGGGTGCTCCAGTGTTGGGTGCACATATATTTACAATTGTTGTATCTTCTTACTGAATTGACCCTTTTATCATTATGTAGTGACATTCTTTTTCTCTTTTAATGGTTTTTGTCTTGAACTCCACTTTGTCTAACATAAAGATATCTATTTCTGCTCTTTTTTGTTTTCTATTTGCATGGAATGTTCTCTGTTATTATCCCTTGAATAAACTTTCTATCCTTATCTCTTTCTCTATCTCCTCCTTAAGGCCAATGACTCTTATACTTGCCCTCTGGAGGCTATTTGTTAGATCTTGTAGGGATGCTTCATTCTTTTTTAATTCTTTTGTCTTTTGTCTCTTCTGAGTATTTTCAAATAGCCTGTCTTCAAGCTCATTGATTCTTCTGCTTGATCAATTCCGCTATTGAGAGACTTTGATACATTCTTCAGTATGTCAATTGATATTTGAGCTCCAGAATTTCTGCTTGATTTTTAGACATTATTTCAATCTCTTTGTTAAATTTATCTGATAGGATTCTGAGTCCCTTCTCTGTGTTATCTTAAATTTATTTGAACTTCCTCAAAACAACTATTTTGAATTATCTGTCTGAAAAGTCACGTATCTTTGTCACTCTGGTATTGGTCCCTGGTACCTTATTTAGTCATTTGGTGAGGCCATGTTTTTTTGGATAGTCTTGATGCTTGTGGATGTTCATCAATGTCTGAGCATTGAGGAGTTAGGTCACAGTCTGGGCTTGTTTGTACCCATCCTTCTTGGGAAGGCTTTCCAAGTATTCAAAGGGAATAGAACGTTATGGTCTAAGTCTTTGGTCATTGCAGCTCTATCAGCACTACGGGGCACCCTCAAACCCAGTAACATTGTGATTCTTGCAGACTCTTAGAGGTACCACTTTGGTGTTCTTGGAGAATTTTTTGGATTACCAGGCAGAGACTTTTGTTCTCTTCCCTTAACTTTCTCCAAATGGAGTGTGTGCATGTGTGTGTGTGTGTGTGTGTGTGTGTGTGTGTATTGAGTTGTCTGGAGCTGGCAGAGGGGTGACACAAGCACTCCTGTGACCACCACCACTAGGATTATGCTGGGTCAGATCTAAAGCCAATACAGCACTGGGTCTTTCCCAAGGCCCGCAGCGACCACTGCCTGGCTACCGGCAGTGTTCACTCTAAGCCCAAGGGCTCTTCAGGCAGCAGGTGGCAAATACAGCCAGGCTTGTGTCCTTCCCTTTATGGTGGCAAGCTTCCCCATGGCCCAGGGTGGGTCTAGAAATGCCATCTGGGAGCAAGTACCTGGAGTCAGAAATCTTAGGAATCTACATGGCACTGTATTCTGCTGCAGCTGAGCTGACACCCAAACCAGAAGACAAAGTCTTCCCACTCTTCCCTCTCCTCAAGGAGAAGGAGTCTCTCCCCATAGTCACCACTGCCTCAGGCCTACAGTGAGTACTGCCTGGCTACCACTGATGTTCACTCAAGGCCCAAGGGCCTTCAGGCAGCTTGTAGTACATGCTGCCAGTTCTGGGTAGCTCCCTTCAGGGCAATGGGCTCCCCTCTGGCCTAGGGCAAGTCCAGAAATGCCATCCAGGAGCCAAGGCCTAGAATCCAGCACCCCAGGAGTCCACCTGGGTGCTCTCTACTCTACTGTGGTACCTAAGCTGCAAGACAAAGTCCCCTTTACTCTTTCCTCTCTTTTCCTCAGGCAGAAAGTCTCTCCCCAGGGCCATCACAGCTGGGAATGTGCTAAGTCAAACCTGAAGCCAGCAGAGCCCTGGGCCTCACCCAAGGCCTGTGGCAAATACTGCCTGGCTACTGCTGGTGTTTATTCAAGGCCCGAAAGTTCTTTAGTCAAGAGGTGATGAATTCTGCCAGAACTGGCTCTTTTTCTTCAAGGCAGTAGGTTCCCTTCTGGCCTAGGGTATGTCTAAAAATGTCATCTGGGAGCAAGGGTCTGAAATAGGGTCCTCAGAACTCTGCCTGGTGTCCTGTTCTGCTGTGGCTGAGCTTGTATGGAAGTTGCAGAACAAAATCCTATTTACTCCTCTCTCCTCTCCTCAACAGAAGGAGGGAGTCTCCCCTGGAACAGTGAGCTGCGCTGTCTGGTGTTGGGGGAAGAGTGAAGCAGGCACTCCCTTGGCTGCTCCAGCTGGTGTCTCTCTAGGTCTTTTGCACCCCAAGTCCATTGGCTTTGAGCCCAGAACAGCATCAAGACTTGCCCAGGAATTGCAGTCCCTGTGGTTCTAAGTTTATTTCGATCCCCAGAGCACTTTAGTCCACAGTAGTGGGATGAATGATTCCCCTCTGGCTAAGGCTGGTCTGAATGCTCCCTCTGTGGGCACTGGCTGAATTCTGCCCTACATTGCTTTTCACTGTGACAGGCAACACTGAGTTCCAATGCAAAGTCCCACAATCACTGTCCTGTCCCTCCCACAAGCATACAACATTCTCTCTCTGTGCCACACAGCTGCTGCCATGGATGGGAAGTTGTGTCAGCAATTCAAGCCTGTCTTTGCTATCCTCTCCAGTGCTTCTTTCCTTATATGATGTTAAAATCACTATGATTTTCATCTGATTTTTTGTTCTTATGAAAGTGCTTCCTTGTGTAGACAGTTGTTCAATTTGGTGTTCCTGCAGAGGGGGGGATTTCTGGAGGGTTCTATCTGGCCATCTTGCTCTACTTCCCCTCCTAAATCTTCTATTGTTTAAAATAGAAGTGTTGTTACTTTTACTTTATGGATGAAATTACAAACTCCCTATATTAAGAAGTGCTGGAATCAGAAATTGAACCTGAATGGTTTTAACTTCTAAATCTAGTAGTCAAATCCATATTTTTAACTACTTTTTTGTTATATGATTGGTTGTTTTTATAAATTTATACCATCTATACTTAAGAAAGAAAACAAACATATGATGACAACAAGACAAAGAAAATAGGATGACAGTTTCCTTAACTCATCTGCACTTGTTTAAGTCCTAGAAAGTTATTTGAAAAATATCTCACGTAAAGTTTATTAATCTTCCACTTCTGTGTAATGTCCCAATTTTTTTTTTTTCTTATAGCACTTTGCTTGAATCTCTTCTTGGAAATTAATTAAACTATCTGAAATTCAGTGTTTTCACCTACAAAGTGAGAATAGCAATTCCTACTTACAAGTAAAGGTTATAGAAAAATAAATAAGAGACTGCCTGGCACATTGCATGGAAACATAACATGTTCTCAAAATAAAAAGTGCTAGTCAGGATCCCTGCCCAGTTTGTGAGTCCCTTCATGGACTCCTATTTGTGCAATTGCCTTATTTTCTTCTAATCAAAGGGTCAACAAACTATAACTCATGAGCCACATCCAGCCTACTTCCTCTTCCTGTAAATATAGTTTGGTTGGAGCCCAGTCATGCCCATTCTTTTACACACTGCTCTGGCTGCCTCCACATTACAACAGCAGAGTGGAAGAGTTTCAACAGAGTTCTAATAGTCCATAAAGCCTAGAAAATGTACTATCTAGTACACATTTTACAGGAAAAGTTTTATAACCTCCCCTTTCAAGCTGTAGGCTCCTCAAGGAATGACTTTCTACATGATTCATTCATTCCCCTCTAGCACTCAGCACAAGTTCCTACAAGTGGCCAAGGAATATTTCTTAAATTGTTTTCATGTCAGGAGTCAGTGTCATGGAAAACAACTATGACATTTTTTGCATCATTCCTTCAGTGGATTTCACTACTTCTAAAAAATAGCATATATTTTTTACGTTCATACATGCCTTATGTGTCAGTGGAATAATCTTTGACTTATGCATTTGGTCAAATAAAATTGCTATCATTTTTAAGGGCTAAGGATAAACATTGCTATTATTCAGTTGTTAGAATAACCCTAGATGCTAGGAATCATTATTCCAGTTTTCTAATAAAGTAACTGTTTAGGGAAGTTAAATAACACATTCCAAATGCCAAAACTATATTTCAAAGCCAAGTCACTACTGATATTTTGCCCACTGTATGCTTTATAACCTTAATTAATAGATTATTGTGTTTGTCTGTTTCTCTATAATGGAGAAATAGCTGTGGTGTTTTTCAATGGATAAACTGATTTTCTCAATGATTCTTTGTCCTTAGTCAAAGTTCTGGGCTTAGCATTACAAGAAAAGCAAACCCATATTCATTCATTATTAGTTTCTGTCTATAATCCACTTTCCTTCATAGCACTTACTACTATTGATAATTATTTTACTCATCTAGTTGTCTACATGTTTTCTTCCTGTCTCCCCCACTAGACAATCAACTCCATAAGAGCAGAATAATGCTGTTTTAGTCACCATTGTATCCTCAGCACTTAGTATGACATTTGTCACATACTAAGAACTTAGTAAATTTGCATTGGATGTCTAAACTGAATAACTGAAACTGTTTGGCATCTATACTTATCACAAATCTCCTGTTCTTTTGAAGCAATACAACAATTCTATTTAGTCAACGTAAAACTGAACATCATCTGCTACGTTACCCATTTTGCATAGTCCTGACCTTTGCTCTATTGCAACCCTGGTTATTTTCAGTCTGTGACTACTCTCTCTTCAGAGACTTGAATCAATATCAGAATTCTCTGGGCACCACCCCTGAGTAACCTCACCAGTAACTCTCATTAGCTCATTCTTTTCTTTTGTCCATCACATTTATATGATTTGGTTGGGTTTTTGTCCTCTTATTTCTTGGGTTTGTGTCCTCTTATTTCATGTTTGTCTGACCTATTTCTGGCATGAGATTTTAATTGATTTTCTTTGTCCTATAGAGACTAGTTAATTATTTTCTTGCTGTTGGAGACTATGTCAAACATATGTCTTTTTTTCTGAATGCCAGCTTGCAGTTAAATGAAGTATGTGTTGAGGAAAACATAACATCACTTGTTAAACAGCACATCCCTGATGCCAAATTATCAGCCAAAAGTGAAGGAAAACTTGTTTATACATTACCCTTAGAAAGAACAAATAAATTTCCAGGTAATGTATATGAACACTGTGAAATAAAATATGTAAATAATAGTCATCATCATAATAATTATTATTATTACAACTAACATTTATCGAGGTCTTACAGTATGCTCAGGTACTGAAACATAATCAAAAGAATAGTACAATAACTGAATTATTTTCTGTATAGTGGGAAATAGAATTATATTCTAATAGTTGTATTGTAATGCATGGACATTTTAGAGGGCTTCTTTTAATCCTTCTTCCCTAGCAGTGTGTGACATAATATTCTAGTATTCATAAATGTACACAAACCCAAATGGTAGAAAACCTCTGGCTTACGCACTACGTTAAACAGCCCTGTGATGTGGCTCTCTCTCTCGGTGAGAATTTTGCAATAACTTTGGGTTTTTCAGGCTAATGCATAAAAACGTACTAATTATGTTTGTTGTTCAGGGAACCTGTTCCTTAACAATGGGGCACTATGAAGACCCGCATTAGTGGTTGAAACAATTAACCTTGCTGTATATGTGGTTAACAAAGACATATACATTCATTCAAATACACATTTTATGGTGACAACACAAGCATTCCTTAGAATCATCAGGTAAAGTGTTAAGCAAACTCTAATTAGCACTTTTTAACAGTCATTACAATTTAAAGAAAATTTGTAAACGTTTTAGGTAGAATGAAGAATGGCGCATATTAAATCTTACTTCTTTTCTACCTTTCTGTATGTGGCATTCTAGTCAAGACAAAAGCTTTTAACTTATCCTTTTGCCCAAGCAGGAGCTCGAGATCGAAGCCTCAGGACTTCTGTAATCACCCTAGGGTTAGAATTAGGTTTTTATGTAAGCTCAATTTAACCACTGTAGTTCAATCTGTGCAGGCTGGGGTACTGCTCATTGCTTCATGAACAATGACGGATGCATAGGTATCTTTTGATGAACGAACTAAAGAATGAAGAGATATAAAATTGCCAGAGGAAATAACCACTGTCACAATTCCAGGAAAATTCCCCGATTCAATTCCACATTCTCTGCCTGTTAGGTCTTGTGATCTTCCATTATTAGAAACAGAAAACTTTTAAATGGTTTATATTCTATGACTTCCCTTTAACAAATATTTTCTAAACTATAGAAGATTCTGCACCATCCAATTAATTCTCAAAAAATCAATTCCTTTCCTTTTGTCAGTTACAGCATAAATGGCTCCCATTTATATCTGTTCTCTAGAAAAGACTCTTGAATTAATTAGGCTTAGAGTTGAAAAACCCAGAGTTTCACAGTTAATTAAATTTTAAAAAGAAGTCAGAAAAAACTAAGATTAAACTTTACTAGAAGTGCAAATGAATATAAGTTAATATTGATATAGAAATATGTGGATCGTAACACATGATGTACAATAGAAAATAATATATAGAATTTGCAGAATAAGCTGATCTATTATGAAATGCTAATTTTCAAATGTCTTTGACATATCACAAGTATAATTTCATAGATTTGTGCTTATTAGTTTGAAAAATTGTCTCCAGTTCACTTGTGATTCTTGTTTTAATTCACTGCTGTGTATGTATTCCTTAGAACTTTACAAGGATCTTGATAGCTATCCTGACCTAGGAATTGAGAATTATGGTGTTTCCATGACAACTTTGAATGAAGTATTCCTGAAGCTAGAAGGAAAATCAACAATTAATGAATCAGGTAAATAAAATGCATGAAAATTACTATGTAAAAGCATATGTTTCAAGAGCACACTGTTCCAAAGATGGATTGCAAAATGTGGGGTCCATGATTAAGGCTCTTCTTAGACACGCTTGTGGAAAAGTGAAACACATCCTTGTCAACATTGCCTTGTAGTTAAAAATAATCCATTTTTCTACATCCAAGGCTCACTGCACTCATATTAGCCCTAGGCTTCTAAGGGCAATTTCAGATAGAACATTTATTCTAAATCACAAATTTATATAAAACATGACCCCACAGATATAAAACACTTAAGAACCCCAAACAATACTTTAAAAATGAAACTATTAAATTCCTGTAGGCCAAAGATAAAGAACAAAGTCTTAATCAGACATATTGTACTTTTCCACAGATCTCAGATTCTCTGGTGTCAGTTTTTTCTTTTTTTTTTCTTTATGTTAGAAATTGGACAGTATCTATCTACCTATTTTCAAGGTCACAAATAACTTATTCTCTTGTGTTCAGACTGTTTTGAAGCCGAACCTAATAAACTCTCTCTTTCTGATACTGTACTTTTTCATTCTAACATTTTCATTTGTTCTTTAAATTTTAGAGTTTCAGTTCTTTACTATTTCTCATCTGCTCCCAATAGTGTCCATATTTGCCAGTAGATCTTATAACATATTTATCATAGTTATTTTTAAACTCATGTATTTTAATTCTAACATGTGGGCCATGTGACTGATGACCCTTATCAGTAACTGACTCTGATGTTTTTCCCTCTTCCCTATGGGTTATATTTCCCTGCTTCTTCATATGTCTTGAAATTTGTATTTTATCATGGACATTACTTTAACAAAACAGGAACACTGAGGTAAACAGTGGCTAGCAAATGGCGCGACTCTTCCTCTGCGAGGCTGCTGATGTGGATGGCAGAACTCATCTAATTTGTATTTGGCAAGTATCTGAGCTTTAGCACAGGTTTTATTAGATTCAGCCCACTCCCAGCTTCGAAAGTTTTAAAGGTAGAATCAGGTCTTTCCCTTAGACATGACTTTGAATTATAGCACTGGAAAAATTCTATATATTTCTCTATAGTCCTGCTATCAAATATCTCACTGGTTTTCAGCCTGCCGTCACTTTTTGTTTATTTATTTATTAGTATATATGTCTCCACTCTCTCATTCAGTGACTGGACCCTAGTGGACTAATGTATTACACAAAAGGAAAGACCCATGAACCCTGATGATGTCTTGCTCAAGACACTATGCAGCTTCTTGTGTTTCTCTCTCCATTTTTCTCAGTATCTGCCCCCAGCTACTGGTGTACTGGTCCTATGCACTTAGGAAGGGCTCCATGAAAAAAAGTTGGTAGATGCTGTAAACTCGTTTTGTGACTTAGGTACCACATGATTCTAGTCAGTTGTTTCAGCCCACATATAACCATAGAATTTGTTTAATCTGGGCTGCTTTCATTTAGCCTACCTATGGTGATTTTCTCCTTTTTCTGCCATTTCCCTAAAGATGAAAGCTTCCACAGGAATCTTCTCACCCTAAAAATGTTTCCTTCCTTTGTACATGTTAGATTTTTTAGCTTTCTTTGTGCTCTCACCCATCTGATGGATTAAAAATAACTAATATTTATTCCCTTGGTAAGACAGGTGATAGTCTCTTGCAACTAACGAGAAGCAGAATATCCCTGAATAATAATAATATTATTAATATTAATAATTTATTATTAATATTATTATTATTTTGAGATGGAGTCTTGCTCTGTTGCCCAGGCTGGAGTGCAGTGGCACGATATCGGCTCACTGCAAGCTCTACTCCCTGGTTCACGCCATTCTCTTGCCTCAACCTCCCAAGTAGCTGGGACTACAGATGCCCGCCAACACGCCCAGCTACTTTTTTAAATAGACTTTTGACCACTGTCTTAAGATCCTTATATCTTCATTCACAGTGTGTTGTTGCGTCCTGTCATTGTACTTATACATTTATGGGTGTGTGCTTTTTGAGGTTTGATACTAGGCTTATTTTAGCATTATACGATGGACAGTATCCTGGGTATCCAGAGATTACAGAGAACACACAAAAGAATGCAGTCTCAGAAACTATTCAAAACTGAATAGTTTTGAAATATCTGCAGTAACAATTTGTAGCTAACTCCCAGTTTGTAGCTTGCCATTTACAGTTTACTCCCTGTTCAGAGCATGTCAATTTGTAGCTTAATTGAACATGTAAGATATTTGTTTCCTTTACTAATTTTCCAAGTCATTCCTAAGCACTGTGAAGACCTTGCCTATTTATCTTGACCTTAAATTACCTAAGGTCTCCTTTCTATTCCTTTTGTTCAAGAAATAAATATTTCATCTATTTCTCTATTTTAAGGCAATAACCAGCAAAACCACATTATACCTATAGTAACACAGAAGAGTCTAATCATGATATCCTTACCAGAGCAAATCCCCTATAGTAAACCATATAAAGTACATATGAGTTGCTTATTTTATGTTTTGCAGACATTGCTATTTTGGGAGAAGTACAAGTGGAAAAAGCTGACGACACTGAAAGGCTTGTTGAGATGCAACAAGTCCTCTCTTCACTTAACAAGATGGGAAAGACAATAGGTGGTATGGCTCTCTGGCGACAGCAAATCTGCGCAATTGCAAGAGTTCGCTTGTTAAAGTTAAAGTATGAAAGAAAAGCTCTTTTAGCACTGTAAGTATCAGAGTTGCCATAGGGTTTTTTTTTTTAAGTCAATGCATTAAAAAGCAAATCGAAGGTATAAAGGCAAGTGAAAAAACACAAAAATATGGTGAATGAGGCAGCAGACAGGGAAAGCATCACAGTGGAAGCACAGGAGAGAGGTAGAAGCTTGACATCCGAAGGACAAATATCTCATGAATTTTAATGGGAGATTCAATGGCCAGAAAGCAACAGGGGAAATGAACAAAGGACAAATCTATGGTTTATCACCTTGAATTTGGAGGTAGCAAAAGGACGAAATGCTCAATAAATGTGACAGTTAATTGTGTGTTTAATTTTTATAATTTCTTTATCCCATTACATTATAAACTGCTCAGAGAGTGTTCGATTAGGAAATGACATGGCATTCATGCTGGCAATTTTCTTTTGTGTAGGCTATTAATTCTAATGGCTGGATTTTGCCCTCTTCTTGTGGAGTATACCATGGTGAATATATATTACAACAGCTACACCTGGGAACTTTCTCCTCATTTATATTTCCTTGCTCCTGGACAACAACCACATGACCCTCTCACTCAGTTACTGATCATCAATAAAACAGGTAAAATGGTGGATACTTGATTTCCAAATACATTTACTGTTCAGAGCAGTACTTAGAAAACATAATCATGAAAGAAAATAGCTTTTCACTTACTCAGCATGTGTTAAAAAACAGTTTATGAAACTTAAAGATAATAAATACAGGCCCCCAAAGAAGCAGGAATTAGATATTTTCTAAAGGAGGAACATCTGGTGGCAACTTGCGAAATGAAAGAGTTTGTACCAAAATAGCATTTTTAACAGGTTCATTAAGGTATACTTCACATGCCATACAATTTATCCATTTAAAATGCACAATTCCATGGTTTTTAGTGTGTTCACAGAATTGTGAAACCACCACTACAATCCATTTTAGAATATTTTCATCACCCCATAAAGAAACCCCATACTGAATAGCAATAACTCCCGTGTAGTCCTTCCCCCCAGTCCTAAACAATCACAAATTTACGTTCTGTTTCTATTGATTTGTCTATTCCGAACATGTAATATCGCTGGACTCATACAATAGCTGATATTTGATGACTGACTTCTTTCACTTAGCATATTTTCAAAGTTGATCTGTGTTGTAACATTTTTCTATGTATTAATACTTCATTTTTATTGTTGAGTAATATTTTATTGATGGTTATACCACAATTTATTTATCATTCATCAGCAGTTGGATATATTTTTCCCAATAATTGGATATTATGAAAAATGCTGCTAGGAATGTTCATGTACAAGTTTTTGTTTGAACATATGTTTTCATTTCTGTGGGGTGTAATCCTAAAAGTAGAATTGTTGGGTCATGTGGTAACTATGTTTACCCTTTGAAGGACCTGCCAAACTGTGTTTTAAAGTGACTGTACCACTTTATATTCACTTTTCTTTTTTTTGAGATAGAGTATCACTCTATGGCCAGGCTGGAGTGCAGTGGCATAATTTCGGCTCACTGCAACCTCTGCCTCCCAGATGCAAGTGATTCTCCTGCCTCAGCCTCCCTAGTAGCTGGGACTACAGGAGCGTGCCACCACACCCAGCTAAATTGTTTTGTATTTTTGGTAGAGACGGGGTTTCACCATGTTGGCCAGGATGGTCTCGATCTCTTAACCTCGTGATCTGCCCACCTTGGTCTCCCAACGTGTTGGGATTATAGGTGTGAGCCATTGTGCCTGGCCCCACACCAGCAATTTTTGAGGATTCCAAGTTTCTGTATATGTTTGCCAACACCTATTTTTTGTTTTTTCTATTACATGCAACATAGTGTATGTCAAGTGGTATCTTGTGATTTTGATTTGTATTTTGCTAATGGCCAGTAATGTTGAGTATCTTTTCGTGTGATAACTGATCAATTGTACATCTTCTTTGTAGAAATGTCTCTTTTCTTTTTTAAAAATGGATTGTATTTTGTATTGAATTCTAAGTGATATTTCTATATTGTAGATAAAATTCTTTTATCAGATGCCATAGGTTCTCATATTCAGATTCTGTATCTAAGAATTTGCCTATTCACTGAAATTTATTGC
Source organism: Theropithecus gelada (assembly GCF_003255815.1). Classification (NCBI taxonomy): domain Eukaryota; kingdom Metazoa; phylum Chordata; class Mammalia; order Primates; family Cercopithecidae; genus Theropithecus; species Theropithecus gelada. The sequence goes on along the minus strand of NC_037684.1, from coordinate 42,327,273 downwards.
TAACCCCCAACTACATATCTGTTGCACTTTCATGATATTTACAGATATGCTCAGAGAAGTGAACATTTTTAGTCACCTGATGTACGCATTTTCAACTGAGATTGAACAAAATGACACTGCTTTCTTGTTTTAGCTCTCGTACTATAAACAAATGCTTTTTTGCCGTCTCTTTCATGCTACATTTTTCACATTTTTGTGTGTTTTTTTCTGTGGTGATTTTGCTGTTTAAAATGACACAAAGAATAGTGCTGAAGTGTCATCTAGTGTTTCTAAATGCAAGAAGGCATTTAGAAACATGTGACATGTCTTTTTCTAGGTTTTTTTGTCTGTTTTCATTATGAACAGATGTTCGATTTGTCAAATGTTTTCTCTGTGTCTACTGAGATGATCATGTGGGTTTTATACCACGTTATTTTCAGACATTAAACCAACCTTGCATTTATAGGATAGATTCTACTTGGTCGTGATGTATAATCATTTCCATTTTCTCCCGGATTTGGTTTTCTAGGGTTTTGTTGATAACGTTTTCCACCTCTATTCATAAGGGATATTGGTCTGTAGTTTTATTTTATGCTAATGTCTTTAGATATCAGGGTAATATTTGCTGCATATAATTAGTTGGCAAATGTTCCCTGCACTTCGTCTATTTTTTTTTTCTTTTTGAGACCTTGTGAAGGATTGACAATTCTTCTTTATTAGGTAGAAATGTACCAGTGTAGCTATCTTTTAATCTATGAGATTGGTATTCATACCCTCTTTTTGTTCCTGATCTTAGTAATTTTCATGTTATTTTACTCTTTCTTGGTCATCCTAACTAAGGGTTCATCAATTTTGTTGATGCTTTCAAAGAACCAACTTCTAGCTTAATTGTCTCTATTGTTTTTCTATTGTCTATGTCACTCATTTCCAAACCAATATTCTTGGTTTCGTTTCTTTCTGTTTGCCTTGTGTTTAGCTTGTTCCTCTCTTTTTCAGTGTCTTAACACAGAAGTTTCACTTAGTGATTTGAGATTTTTCTTCTTTTATTTAACATAGGTGTTTACAGCTATAAACTTCCCTCTAAGCTATGCTTTCGCTACAAAGCATAAGTTTCAGTATATCATGTTTTAATTTTCATTTCTCTCAAAATATTTTCTAATTTCCTTTGTGATTTCTTTTCTGACTCATTGGTTATTTAGGAGAAGATTCGTTTCCAAAAAATTGTGATTTTCTAAGTTTTTGTTGTTGAAGTTTGAATTCATCCCCTGTGGTCAGAGATCATAGTTTATAAAATTTCAACCTTTTTCAATGTATTGAGGCTTGTTTGATGTCCTTGCCTTTAGCTCATCTGGGAGAATGTTCCTTGTGCACTTGAGAAGAATATGCTTTCTGCTGTTGTGAGTGAAAATTTGTATATTTCACTCTTCAGTGCTATTTTGTATTTTGAGTCTCTGTTAAGTGCGTATATGTTTATAAATGTTATAACTTCCTGCTGTTTTGACCTTGTTTTGACCCTTGTATCATTAGAAAATGTCTCTTATTATTTCTAGTAACATTTTTTGTTGTCATCTATTTTGTTGGATATTAGAAGAGCCACTCCAGTTTTCCCATGGTCTTGTATGTATTTTTGTTCCACCTTCTGTTTTCAATCTATTTGTTTCAATGAAATTTAATATGTGTCTCCTGTAAATGTAATTTAATGTGTGTCTCCTATAAACAGTATATAGTTGGATAGTGTTTTTAAATACAACCTAACAATCTCTGCCTTTTGTGTGTATTATTTTATTCACAAATCATATTTTTACTAATAATGTAGGATTTATATCTGCCAGTTTATTGTTTGTTTTCTGAAAGTCTCATGTCTTTTTTGTTCCTCTATTTCTTCTTTACTGTTTTCTTTGGCACTGAGTATTTTCTAGTTTAATGATTTAATTCTTTTAATGATTTTTTTATTATATTTTTGAATTATGTTCTTGGGGTTGTTTGGGGGCCTAGAATATACATCTTATTTTAACCTACTTAAAGTTTACACAAATTTAAGATTAATGTAACAAAGTCTACAAATATATACTTGCTGTCCTTCTCTCAACTTCTTTAAAAGATATGAAATCATATTGAGTAATAATTGTACCAATGTATTGCTGGTTTTAAAACATTTAGATGTGTAATAATATGTGCAATGATAACATCAAAACAGGGAAGAGTGAATACAGCTATATAAGATGAAAGAGTCTGTAGCTCGTTGAAATTAAGTTTATTTACCGTTTCTGGTTCTCTTCATTTGTTCCTGTGAATTCATATTATCATCCTATGTGATGTCCTTACTCCAGTACAGCTAGGCTTCCACCTGCCTCCTTTGTGCCATTGTTTTCAAATATTTTACATGTCTATATTTTACAGGCTCAACAATAAAATTGTTTGATACTGCATTATACAATTGCTTTTAAAATGAGTTAATACAAGAGGGAAATATGCATTTGTACTACCGATCATAAGTATATAGTTGTGTTTGCTGAACCTCTTTGGCGTTTTCACTTGGATTCAAATTGCCATCTGGGGTTATTTGCTTTCAGTTTTAAGTATTTCTTATAAGGCAAGTCTGCTAGTAACAAATTCTTCATTTTTGTTTATCTAGGAAAAAAAGTTCTACCTTCACCATTTTTTATTCTTTATTATTTTTATTTTTATAGATTTAGAGGATAAAAGTGTGGTTCTGCTACATGGATATATTGTGTAGTAGTGAAGTCTGGGCTTTTAGTGTAACCATCACTCAAACAGTGTACATCATATCTATTACCACCTTCATCTTTGAAAGCTAGTTTTGCTGAATTTTTTTTTCAGCACTTTGAATATGTCATTTTACTGTGTTCTGGCTTCCTTTGTTTCTGATGAGAAATCAGCTGGGTTCTTATTGCTGTTTCCTGATACATCATTAAGGAAACATTTTCTTTGCCTTTGTCTTCACCATTTTTACTCTAATGTGTCTGGATTTGGATCTTTTTGCATATATCCTACTTGGAGTTGGTTGAACTTCTTGAATGTATAAAGTTTTTATCAAATTTTGTAAGTTTTCAGTCATTATTTCTTCAGTGGTTGTTTTTCTCTTTATCTCTCTCCTCTCCCTATGGTACTTCCACTGCATATGAAATAGTGTGATTAATAATGTCTCACATTTTTCTGAGGTTCTGTTTTCTTTTGTTGTTGTTCTTCAGATTGCATAATCTCATTTAATCTGTCTTCATGTCTGTAGTTTACAGGTTTTCTGTAATTCTGCTGATCATTCAAATCTACTGTTGAGTTCCTTCAGTGAATTTTTCATTTCAATTATTGTACTTTCAACTCTAGAATTTCTATTTGGTTCTTTATTATTTAAAAAACTTTTTATTGGTATAGTCTATTTGATGAGACATTGTCATCATACCTTTCTTCACTTCTGTAAACTTGCTTTCTTTTAGTTCTTTGAGCATACTTACAATACCTGCCTTGAAGTCTTTGTTTTTCAAGTTTGCTATCTCAGTCTTCCAAAAGCTGTTCTTGTTGCCTACCTTTTTCCTGTATAAGGGTGACACTTTCTTATTTTTTAGCATGTCTCATAATTTTGGTTGAAAACTGAACATTTAAAGTCATACATTGTAACAACTTTGGATAATGATCACCAACTTGTCTTGAAGCTTGTTATTATTGTTTGCTCATTTCCCTTACTTTATACAACTCTGATGCTGTTCTTCAGAGACACAACTTTGGCCATGTGCATTGTTCCCCTGAGATGGCAATAGATTTGGCAGACCTTTCTTTGTCTCTTTCCCTGATCTCTCCATTAAACTGGCTAACTCCACTGGTATAACATTCAGTTGTTAGTCACCACCAGTAGCAAGCTGATTGGCCTATTGTTTTCAAAAACGCCCACATGCATAAATTGCTCCACAGTTTGATCCAATTACAGTAATTCCCTCTCATCTGAAACATTACAAGATCCCCAGCAGATGTCTGAAGTCATAGATAGCAGCAAACCTAATGGCCATCCATGAGAACACATTTCTGTTCAGGTTTTTTATCCACAAATGTATTGCCTTTTCCATCTTAACTAAGCACTTATCATGCACTGTGGCTATAACTTTTACAGTCTGAGGTGCAACAGCAAGACTAGTATTAGTTTCTTTTTCCTTCTTCACAATTTACAGAAGAGATTTGCTCTCAGAGTAGATCTTAACAAACTCAGCATACAATTTTTTTCCTTTCCTTATTAAGTCAACAACTTTCACCTTTCCACTTAAAGGAAGCAATATATGGCTTCTCTTTGACATATATAAATTGCCAGCATTACTCCTCTTGTGCTTTGGGACCACTATTAAGTAAAATAAGGGTTATTTGAACACAAGCACTCTGATGTCTTGACAGTCACTCTGATAACAGAAGTGACTACTAAGTGACTAATAAGTAGGTAGCATATGCAGTGTGGACACACAAGACAAAGGGCTGATTCATATCCTGCACAGGGCACAGTGGACGATATGAGATTTCATCCATCTGATCAGAATGCCGTGCAATTTAAAACTTACACAATGTTTATTTCTGGAATTTTTCATGTTGTATTTTAGAGCTGCAGTGGACTAAAAGTAACTAAAACTGTAGAAAGTGAAACCATGGATAAGGGAGCACTACTATAAATATGGTCTTGTTTGTAGGAAAAGTTTTCGAGGTCAGTTGTTGAGGTTTGTCCTCTCCACAGAATGGCTCTTCTTAACTCTCTGTTTTGCTGCTCTCTCTAGTAAACTTTTAGCTGGTGTATGGTTTAACCGAGTGAATTGCAATCTCCTGTCAATTGCTTACCAACAAAATCTTGATGGTTTTTAGTGCACTCTTAGGCCTGAACTTCCCCAAACTCTGTTCCAACTAAAGTCAGTTTCTTCAGGGAGAGTTTCAGCACGTACTGTTCTTATGGCTTGCCACTGCCCCTGAAACAAGAATCTCACCATTGCTTCAGAGCTGGAAGCATGGATCATGCCTGATTCTCTTGGTGTGGAGCCCCTGATTTATGAGCAGGGTACTTGGCAGGGGTGGTGGCCTCTGGTCTTCTCAGCTTGCCTCTCCTGTCATGGAAACTCTGTCCTACACATGAGATGGCACAAGGATGATTGTGTCCCGGTGTTTTTGGCCTCTTATTCCTAGGGTAGAGCTTCCACCTTAGGATCAGGGAATGGGTGGAGGAAGAGAACTCCAGATCTCTTAGCCTCTCTTGCCTGGTATTGATCTTCTGCAACATAGATGTGGGGAAATGAGAAAAGTTGATGGGAAGTCCCTCCCATGAAGATACTATAGCCCTGAACTGGACTTGGGGAAGAAGGATCCCTGCATGGTTGCTGACACCCTTTCAGAGTGAAGCTTCTGTTACACAGATCTGAGAAGGAAGTGGGGAGTGGAGGGATCAGGCTGTGGCTCAAATGCCACAATTTCTCAGTGTTCTTACTGAGATTTAATAAATTTTATTAAATAAATGTGTCATCATTTGCTGTATGCTCTTAGAACAATTTCAAAAGATTTTAATTCGTTGGTTTTTTAGGAATTTTTATAATTATCATTGTTTTTCTGGGGAGAAGGTCTACAGAGCTCCTCACATTGCTAGTCTACATGTTGTCTTCCTGCATCAAGAAAATTTTGAAAATTAATTCATAAACTAGCAGTAGTAAAATGACTTTTAGCAAATTTGGTGGTTAATCAATAGAAGTTATCTGTATCATTAAAGCCTTATCGGTTATGGCCATTCATTGCAAGATTCTAGAAAGAAATCTATTTTGAAAGACATTTGGAACTAAAAAAAAATCTTTCACATTAATAATAATCATAAGCAAATAAAAATATCATGAAGGAATTCCGTGAGAAATAAATAGATATTTTAATTCACATTAACAAGCATGTTATGTAGAAAATATCCTGATGGTCCATATTACTGCATCACCTAATGACATTAATTGTAATTTGACTACACAACTTAACATTAATTTTTTTAGTTTTGTGATACCTAATATCTTTAACTACACCTTAGGGGCAAGCATTGATGACTTTATACATTCTGTGGAGCACCAGAACATAGCTTTAGAAGTGGATGCATTTGGAACTAGAAATGGCACAGATGACCCATCTTATAATGGAGCCATCACAGTGTGTGGTAGTGAAAAGGTATGCAGGTCTCTAATAATCTTTCTGAAAAATGTGAAAAGCTAACATAATATCAATATACTCAGGCCTCCAACTTAAGAAATAAAAATGAAAAGCAAATACTGTTTTCATTTATTAGTGAATTGTATTCACTGGTGTAAATAATTCATATATCCGTCATTGTCTACTGGCACAAACTATTAGCAAAATACGTACTCTAGAATACCTACTATCAAGACCATACATAAGTTCACAAATTTCATGTTTCCCCTCAAAGATTTTATGATACATGTATTCCAAAACTTCTGTTTTGTTCTTAAACAATAAACACTGAATATATGATGCTAACCTCAAGCAAGACATCTGGTGTCCTAAATATCAGTTACATGATTTAGTTTTACTATATACATGTTTTGATTTACTTATACAGTGTTTGGTTTTACTTACACAGTGTTTGGCTTTTTACTTTGATTATTTGACACCACAAGAAAAGTATAACCTCTTAAATGTCAAATTTTGACTTTTTTAGAGAACAAAATGAAGATATTTGAGAACTTATATCCTTACTTGTTATATTTTAGAATTACAGCTTTTCATTAGCATGCAATGCCAAAAGATTGAATTGCTTCCCAGTTCTTATGGACATTGTTAGTAATGGGCTACTTGGAATGGTTAAACCATCAATACATATCCAAACTGAAAGAAGTACATTTTTGGAGGTAAGTATATATAATGGTACAATTCCTGACTTTCCTCTTACAGGAATCTCCCAGATCACCCTTTTAAGGGCTGGAATCTTGTTTTAATTGAGTAAACCACTGCGTAATAAATTAACATTTGGACTCATTCTAGTTCTGGGACTTTGGAAAATCAATGCCTTTTCAGAGCTTCAATTTGTTTAAAGTAAAATAAAACGAACAAAACATTTTTCAAAGAGAATATGAAGCAATAAAAATGAAATCACACATCACTGTGACCAGCACAAGAATAGTGAACAAATGAAACAAAGGAGAAAGAAAGGAAAGAATAAATGAAGGAACGAAGGAAGGAATGAATGAAGGAAGGAAAGAATGAAGGAAAGAATAAAAGAAGGAAGGGGCTTTATTATTACTTTTAGAAATTTTACAAAAGAAATTCATGACTAAGTTCAGGCTAGAATTGCAGACTGTCTACATTAGAATTACTGCAGATTCCTGTCAAAAATATTAATTCCCCTGGCCTACTCCAAAGCAATCAAACCACTTTTCCTCATGGGCGTGGTGAGAGGAGGGAATCTATTTTTTAAAAAAGGTCCAAGTAATCGAAATGTATACAGCCCTTTAAGTTTAGAACCAGAATAACTATCACAGTTCATAATGATTCCTTTTTAGTTATTGTATACATACATTTCTCCCTTTCAGAGAGTTCTTTGAACACAAAGATCATGTATTTTTAACATCTTTCAATTTTCTGGTTTCTGAGAGCAGTATACAATAATTGGGCAAATTGCCTCAGACTTCTATCTATCAAGATATCCTGTTTCAACTAGAGTTAATTAGATAACAACCAGCTCAGCTGACTTTGTGTTTATGTGCCTAATATAGTCACTTTAACCAATATCCCCAGCAACTCATTTTATTCCCTATTCTACTTTACCTGCTCATTGCCCCCAAAGTCAGAGTTTCCCAGAGTTTCAGAACTTGCTTCTATCCTGCCCAAAGTTCAAGAATCGCTTGAACCTGGGATACGTAGGTTGCAGTGAGCTGAGATTGCGCCACTGCACTCCAGCCTGGGCAACAGACCGAGACTCCATTTCAAAAAATAAATTAATGAACTGATTTTAAAATAAAGTAAAAGGCAAATCACAGGCTGGGAGAAAAATATTCACAATACTTACATATGTGACAAGATTTGTATCAAGAATATGTAAAGAACTTTCATTCCTCTGTAATAGAGGATAACCTAAGTTTTTAAACGGACAAAGTATTTGTATATTTGTATATATATACCATTTGTATATACCATTTGTGTATATACTTAGTAGTTCAGCCACTAAGTGCTGAACCTACCCAGCGCTCAGAACATTCTGGAACCAACCAGACAATAAGCTGTAATCTTACCATCTATGGTTAGCAAGTGTCTTTCTGGTGACCAGGCTGAAGACCACCAGGCTCTGGTTAGAACTTTCTTCAGTGATGTGTTTAATCAAAGAAGCAACTATGTGAATCATGAAAATAACATGGGACTGGCTTTCAAGAGAGTTTGTGGTCTTTTATCCTTAAAGATTGTTACAAACAGGAGCAACAACAGATGGAACTAGGGCAAAGGTTTTCTTGGTGTTTTTGCTCTCCCTTCTAGTGTTTTCATCTCTACTTTTGCATCTTCAACCAATATTTATCAGGTCTCATGATGTACTTAAAAAACTATTATCTCATGATGTACTTAAAAATTTATCATCACTGTAGCCGTAAAATGTTAGATATTTGTTGAGTCAAGCTGCCACATTTGAGATAAAGATCAGCTAAGAAATTGAATGTGTCAACTGTGAATTATAATTTATTATTTAGCACCAAAATACATTTTAGAATCATAAGGCAAGAAAAGAGAAAAATCTTGCTCTTATTGTTTTCCAGATGTTATCAGTGCATTCATTTTCTTCAGTCACTTATCTGTAAATTTGAGTATAAAGCCAAAAGTTAAGTGTCAAAACTGGAAGGATATTGAAAGAGTCTGGGAATCTCAAAAGGGACCTACGGCAGAATTATGTAAACTTAGTCTAAAATTTTAAAAATGTATTCCAGAAAATGAACTTTAAATTTCTTCATTCAGTTCATTGTATTCTTTGGATTTTTCAGAATGGACAGGCCAATCCAATCGGATTCTTGGCATATATCATGTTCTGGCTGGTTTTAACATCGAGTTGCCCACCTTACATTGCCATGAGCAGCATCGATGATTATAAGGTAATAATGAGTAATTGCAACTTCCATTGTTTTACATAATCAGAAGCAGAAGGTAATTTTACAGGATTTTTCATAAGAATATTTATACATGCTTAATTGAGCAGCCAATTCAGACATAAATTCTAAGGTATAAAAATAAAAGAAAGTTTTATAAGTTGAAATATATAGATAAATAGGTAATAGAGAATTATTCTGAACTTTATCTGGATATGCCAACAAACTAGAATAGACAAACCAACTTTGAAAAAAAAAAGCAAAGCTGGAAAATATGCTTGTGATTTCAAGACTCACTACAAACTTGTAGAAATTAAGAATGTGTTGTATTAATTAAGAATAATTATGTAGATATTTTAAATGAAATAGACATTTCAGAAATAAGCCCACACATATATCAACTGATTTTCAATAAAATTACCAAATGACTTAAATGGGGGTAAGATTAGACTTTTCAACAAACTGTGGTGGAACAAGTTGGTATCATTCTGAAAAAAAAAAAAATGTTCTTAACATCTGTCACACCATGCACAAAATTAATTTGAAATGAATCACAGATCCTGTGATAGGCAATATTTTTCAGATAGGGAAGAAGAAGCATATTCCATTTTAAAAAAGATAACTTGAGCTTCATCAAAGTTAAAAGCTTCTGCTCTTTGTAAAACACCAATAAATAATAAAAGGCAGCTGAGCTTGGTGGCTCACGCCTGTAATCTCAGCACTTTGGGAAGCCGAGGTGGGCAGATCACCTGAGGTCAGGAGTTTGACATCAACCTGGCCGACATGGCAAAAACCCGTCTCTACTAAAAATACAAAAATTAGCTGGGAGTGGTGGTGCACGCCTGTGATCCCAGCTACTCAAGAGGCTGAGGCAAGAGAATCACTTGAATCTGGGATGTGGAGGTTGCAGTGAGCTGAGATTGCGCCACTGCACTCCAGCCTGGGCAACAGACCGAGACTCCATCTCAAAAATTAAATTAATTAACTAATTTAAAAATAAAATAAAATAAAAGGCAAACCACAGGCTGGGAGAAAATATTCACAATACTTATATATGTGACAAAGATTTGTATCAAGAATATGTAAAGAACTCTCATTCCCCTGTAATAGAGGATAGCCTGATTTTTTAAATGGACAAAGTATTTGTGTATATACTTTATCAAAGAAGATGTACAGATGGAAAATACTCCCGTAAAAAGATGGTTAATGTCACGAGTAATCAGGAAAATAGCCTCAATGAGATAGCTCTACACACTCAATAAAACTAATAATGTTAGAATGACCAACAATATCAAGAGTTTATGAAGATGTGGAGAAACCGGACCTCTCATGCACTGTGGGTGGGATTGTAAATTGTACAATCACTTTGCAAAATAATTTGGCTGTTTCTTATAAAGTTAAAAATATACTTATTCTTATGACCTAGCAATTCTTCTCCTAAGTATTTACTCAAAAAAAGAGAAAACATCTTTCCACATAAACACTTGAGCATTAACGTTCTGAACAGCATTAGTCATAACAGCCAACAACTTGAAAATACCCAAGTGTCCCCCAAGCAGTGAACTGACAAACAAATTCTAATATAGCCATACAATGGAATACTATTCAGCAGTATAACAGAAGGAACAACTAATAAATGCACCAACACAGGTAAGTCTCAGAACCATTACACTGAGGGAACGATAACCACAAATAATTAGGTACTTTTAATTAGGATGATTTACTTTATAGAAAATCCTTAGAAAAGTAAAATTAATCTGTAGTGACAGAAGGCAGGCTCGGGGTATGGGGGGGTCACCTGTAACCAGTGGTAAAGGCTATTGACTGCAAAGGATCATGGGAAACTTCAGGGGTTCTTCTACACCTTGCCTATGATGGTGGTACAGAAACATATGCATTCATCAGACCTCATTCAACTATGTACTTAATATGGGTACTTTTTCTTGTTTGAGAATTACACCCCCCAAAATTAAAAAGAGATTGTTGAAATAAAAGGAAATGATATTTTTGGAAATATGAGAACTTGAAAAGATAAGAGAAAATTTCAATATTGAACTGACAACTTACAAATGTTTATTTACAGACACTCATTAATCCAAATGAATCTATAATGCGTTCACAAATTACCTGAGCATCTTGTTTAAAAGATGATTCTGATTCAGTAGTTCTGCAGTGGAGCCAGATTTTGAGTGGCAATCACAGGCGATGAATTTATATGATTAATCAACCCAGGCCAACTCCCATTTTTGTGACTTCATGAGAAAAATCTATGAAAACTTGTGTAAGCATCTTCACTGTGTCATCTTCGTCTGTTTCGTTTTCTCTGTCTCTCTAGTGCCCACAAAAAGAGCATACGATTTATATAATGTTCCCTTTTCATGTGGAACATTCAGGAATCTCAAGAAATTCTATTTACTAGTACGATATAACTATAAGTCATTCTGGTGTTAATCCAAGCTTTAAAACTTCCTCCATAGGACACATGAACTCTTTCTTTGGCTTCTGTGATGCCGTAATTTCACCATGTTTATCCTAAGACTGTCCGTTGTTTGTCTTCTTTGGAGATTCTCATTCCTATATGTAATCTCTTAATTTCGGAAATCCTCAGATATTGGCCCTTGGCTGTCTTCTCATGTTAGATGCCATTCTGTCTTAGACAAACCCATCTAGCTTTATGGCTTCGAATCCCCTCTACCAGCTGGTCACTCCCAGATCTGATTCTACCCCAGATCTCTAATTGTATCTAATTTGACCTCCAATGTTGATACAAACTCTGTTCTCAGCATTTCCACTGTAGGCAACACAGATGTCTCAAGTTTCATGCTTCCAAAACAGAATGGAATGTAGAGCTACTTGAATGTATTCCCCCACCTCACTACTTTCTCCATAAATAGCAGCACCACGTGCTCAGTCATTTCCTAAAGATCCCAAAATCATCCTTAATTCTTCTCTTGCCTCCACTCATGTGTTGAGTCAATCATCAATTCTTTACCAGTTCAACTACCTGCATAGACCTGTGTCTGATGTAGGCAGGCTCTGATATGAATCTTTAGGTCAAATTATGTCTCAGGCAGGAGCATCATTTAGCTCATCAAAGCCTATCAACAAATCAATTTAAGTATTTTTTAAAAGAAAAAAATTCACAACTGTTAGAATAGTTTCATGTATAAACCTATTGATTATACTGAAAACCACATCACTTCATAAGTAGTTTTAAAATACGTAATTTAGTATGTTTATTTAGAGAATGACAAATAATGTGAAATACATTTACATTTATAAATGTATTTATATTTATGTAGATACACAGAAATATTTGAATGAGTGATAAATATTTGAATGTGGACTATGGCAGAACAACCCAATTTGTTTTATTCCAATTAAAGGATAAAGCAATTATGTGTGTGTGTGTGTATGTGTCTGTGTGTGTGTGTGAAGGAGAGAAAAGAGAGAGAGAAATCACTGTGATGAGAATGTAGTTGTTTAAGGGAATAAACTGTCCATCCCATTCACCCCTATCCCCCTGTAAGGCATTAAATCACTACTTTGTTTGCTGCAGTGTTCAATGCTTTGATTATTCTAAGGTCTTCTTTTACATATTTCTACCAGGTGTGTGATGAACATCAGTGTAGTTCATTAAAGCAGCAGACTGGTTATTTATGTTTGTAACTATCCACATCCCTTAGTCCAGATTACATTTGTAGACATAATCTAGAATTGTTACAAATAAAGATTTTGCTTGAATAGTTCCTTGCATGATCCACATTTTCTTAAGCCACAAACTTTGTATCTTTGCTGTCTGCTAATTAGAACAGAGCTCGGTCCCAGCTACGGATTTCGGGACTCTCCCCTTCTGCTTACTGGTTTGGACAGGCGCTGGTGGATGTTTCCCTGTACTTCTTGGTCTTCGTTTTTATATATTTAATGAGCTACATTTCAAACGTCGAAGACATGCTACTTACAATAATTCATATTATTCAAGTAAGTGACAATATTCAAGTAAGTGACAATATTCACAAAATCATTGTGTGATTTAATTTGAAATTTTGAAATATTTCTATCAATATTTATATGGTCATAAATTAAATAACTATAAAATTCTGGGCTATGACAATGTTTTGAATCCCAAATGTTTTCCTTGATTGCATTTGTATTTAACTAAGCTTCACATGCCTGTTGATTTTAGATCCCATGTGCTGTCGGTTATTCCTTTTCCCTTATCTTCATGACATACGTGATCTCCTTCATCTTTCACAAGGGGAGAAAAAATAGTGGCATTTGGTCGTTTTGTTTCTATATCGTAAGTATGTTTATTGTGGATGTATACTATATATATTTAATATACAATTCTGAGCTAATCCTTTAAATTTTGCCCTCTGTAGAATGATAATATTATGGCCTATAATAAACACAAGAGTACAAATTCAGTTATTGGCATGGTTAAAACTAGAAATTGCTTCACCAAACACCCTAATGAGAATTAATTCCATAAAGCCTCCCTTCTTTTGTCTAAATTCGGAGGAAAAATGTGTATAATTTAAGAGTATCTATTCTAATTTCCCATGATTTCAGGATGCCAAAAAGTAAATTATTAATTCAATAAATAATTGTTGACTTCTGCAGTGTGTCCAAGTTAAGACTGATAATGGGAGGAAAGAGATTAAATGGACAGTTTCAATCCTGAAAGAGCTCCCAGAAGATAAACAGACGAGTAAGCAGCCACTTATTAAAATAGTCATGAGTTATCTTCCATCTTAAAAGTCTATTATACAACTGAATAATAAAGAGGTCCATGAAAAACAGAGATTCATTTATGAAAATGAAAGTAGAGATTTTGTTTAAAAGGTGAAATCTGAAAAAGAGTAAAATTTCAGCCGAGAGAAGTATGAGGCACAAATAGAAATAATGAACAGAAATCCAGCAGAGGAAAAGCCCATGCTGATCCTAGGAACTGGTAATAATCTCGCCTAAATATAGACAAAAAACAAGGTGCACAATGGCCATGGTCCTGGTTATGGCAAAAAATAAAATCTTGGCTGCCCTTAAATGATGTGCTGAAGAATTTAAAAGCTCATAGTGCAGAACACAAATAGGATTAGAGATAAACTTGCAGGAAGAATACTTTGATAGCCATAAAGGTGATGGTTTGCACGCAGAGAAATTAGAAGTACAAAAACTTTTAAGTAGTCATTGCAGTGTATTAGAAGGTAAAATATGAGGGCTTCCAGTGTACCTATCACTTCCTGTTATCCCTAAATTTTCTATTTTAGTACTTCTGCTTAAGCCATTCCATGTTGTTAAATACTTTTATTTCCCCATTGGTATAGTTACCAAAGTCTTACCTTTTATTTTTGTTGTTTTATTCCTGTTAGATATCAATTTCAATTTTTTTCTTAGATTTTTGCTCATCTACTTTTATTTTTTAAAGTTTATCTACTTTAATTAAAATATTATATGTATGGGTGCTGGGTGTGTCTTATACCTGTAACCCTAGCACTTTGGAAGGCCTAGGTCAGTGGATCGGTTGAGCCCAAGAGTTCCAGACCAGCCTGAGCAACATGGTGAAACCCCATCTCTACTAAAAATACAAAAATATTAGCTGGGTGTGTTGGCATGCACCTGTAGTACCAGCTATCCGGGAGTCTGAGGGAGGAAGATCACTTGAGCCCAGGAGTTTGAAGCTGCAGTGAGCCATGATCACACTACTGCACTTCTACCTGGGCAACAGAGCAAGACTCCATCACAAAAAATAAACAAACAAAAAACAGAAAGAAATTCTACATATCACATCCTAGATTTATCAAATGATATCTCATTTGTGAAATTCTAGGTCAAATGAATTTGGCTAAGTCACTAAAATAAACTGTTAATGGAGATATACTGATTTCAGCTTGGTTAGCGAGATTGAAGTTGAAATTATTAATATCTTCAAGATGAGCCTCTCGATTTGGAACTTACATTGAAATTCAGGGTGATTAACCTTCATATTTGCTTTTTTTTAGATCACTGTATTCTCTGTGGCTGGATTTGCGTTCATTGTCTTTGAAAGTGATATTCCATTTATCTTCACTTTTTTAATACCACCTGCCACAATGATTGGCTGTTTGTTCTTATCTTCTCACGTAAGTAATGACACAGTCTGTCCCAGTCCCCTGAAACTGATGACCAACTGTGAAACTTTGCCCAGTGTTGAAGGTCTACTACAACATATTTAAAGTGCATGGGGTTCAAACATTTCTACCTCATGGAATACAATTAATTTTCTCCCAGATAAAACAATATGTTCCAGCTGACTGGTAATGGAAAATCTGGTCATGCTTAATATATGGGGAGGAAGGGTTTAAGGGGTGGTGGGAAATAGAGTAGTTCTTACACTCATGTGGGGACTTATTTCCTCCTTGATATGCTTGGCTTTAGAAGGAACCAATGAAATGTCCCTAATCTTTGGGATTTCAGAGTTCTAAGGAAGCACCCAATATAAGCAAAGTCTTTTTTTCTGGCTGACTGATACCTGTACTTCTGTAAAAGGCAGGAAGTTACAGTACATGAGTGAAGAGGTATCTATGGGAAGGGGAAAGGTAGAGAAGGCGGCCTCACAAAGAGAAACAATAGGCACGGGAAGGTGTGTGAAGTTCTGTGTGAGAAGAATGAACACTGTCTCTCACTGTTTGGGGAGGTTAGCACGGATCTCCAGGATTCTCTTGCCATGTGATTAGTAATTGATAAATCCTATTGCTTCAAACGAAAGTTCATAGACCTTGGGAGGAAAGAAGATAGCCCCTTGCTTTACACTTTAGAAAGGGCACTTAATGTGATATTCATGGTCAAATGTTAGCAGGGCTGTTTAGGGCCAATTCACATATATGTGGACAAATTTCAGGAAACAAAAATCTCCCAGTTTAGCAATTGTCTTTTCTTTTGCAGCTTCTCTTTTCTTCTCTCTTGTCTGAAGAACGAATGGATGTACAGCCATTTCTGGTATTCCTAATTGTAAGAACACACTCTTCTTTAAAAATTATCGCTTTTTACTAATTTTAATAATTTTCATTCCTGTACACACTGTGAAACATTTTTATTAAGGTAAAGATACAGATATCTATAGCCCAAGGAGATATAATGCTTATAAAATCTGGAAGAATTATTTTTACAAAGATCAACTGGCTAGCTAATGTGCCTCCCAAATTTTAAGGACACTGTACAACTGTTAGAGAAGATGAGAAAGTAATGATATCACATAACTATAGTTGTTTCCTATGTTCCTATAAAAAAGATTGAAAATGAACTTGATAGTTTCATAATTTGCTAGATAGGTTATTAGAAATTTGTAATTATTTCACTGAATGCATTTTTGTAGAAGTCCAGTTATTTATAGCACATCTCTGATATTGAACAATTATCTTTTTATGTTTCTAATCATGTGTCTCTCTTTATTCCTAGCCTTTCCTTCATTTTATCATTTTTCTTTTTATTCTTCGATGTCTGGAATGGAAGTTTGGAAAGAAATCAATGAGAAAGGATCCTTTCTTTAGGTTGGAAAAAACAAATCAGATTTTTATTTTGTTGATCAATATCATAAAATATTTTTCATGCATAAATCAATTCATTAACAAAGAGGTGCCGTGTGCTAGGATAGGCTGGAGTAGGAACCATGGACGCATACAAATAATGCAGATCCAGATACCTAAACCCAAGAACGTTATGATCTAATGGAAGAAACAGACCTGAAGCATGGAGTATTAAGGCTCTGTCTGCCACTGTCCACAGTGGAGCACTGGGGAAAGTTAAATGTGGCCGGTCCCACCTAACAAACAGTATATTGCCAGTGGAAGAAATGCTGTCCATCCAGGAGGAAGGAACAGAATGATCCACTGGCCAAGGACAGCAATAGCTGTGTTCTTTTCCTGGTAGTGAGCATCCCAGCCGGTGGATGACAGACCAGTTCGGTTATTAATGAGACTTAAAAGCTGAGACTATTTTTTGCACCATACAAAGAAGAGCAACCATAAGCATCTTACTCCCTCTGTATCTCCCGTACCACATCAGTTTCATCTTTCGCTATTACAGAAAGTTGGATGGGAGACTGCCAAGATGAGAGCAGACCTTTAATCTTCTGAGATCAGTATGAAGGAGGCACTTAAGGGAAGAGAGACTAGAATAAGTATATCCTGGCTATGATCAGACTTAGAATGGAGAGGAAAGGTCAATATGCCACATATTCCAAAGAAATGAGGGATCAAGCATCTAACTTGTATTTTGCTAGAAACTCCTGATTACAAATATTCTGGCCCATTTTCCCCATGAAAACATAATGATGTCAACATGTTGGTGTCAAAGCTACGGTTCCCAGAAAAATTACTCCATTGAGTTATGATATAAAAATTCTTTGCCAGCTATTAGGTTTCAAGTTAAAACTGATACTGAAAAAACATATTTCTATAGATAAGATAAGCAAGGAGGTTGTAAGGGGATGGGAGTTGTGAAGGGAGATTATGATGGTTTGTTAATTGCTCGTACTGCTCAAACATAAGCTTTAAAGAATGCAACTTTTGACACAAAAATGAAAGCCAGAAATCAATTATAAATGGACGGTTTTGACTCTAGAATTTCTCCAAGAAGCAGTGATGTGCGTCAAAATCCAGAAGAACCAGAAGGAGAAGATGAAGATGTTCAGATGGAAAGAGTGAGAACAGCAAATGCCTTGAATTCTACTAATTTTGATGAGGTAAAACATTACACAAAGGTTTTTTCACTAGTCAGTCTACCAGTCTAATTCTCTTAATGATTTTGAGTTTCTCTATTCCTTACAAATGAGGATCACTATTTTAGTAGGTAGTCATCATTTTTACAATTAAATGAGCAGACTAAAAGTCACATTAACTCTTTTGTTCTTCTTAGAATAAATTAAAAATAGAGTGCAATAGAAATTATTAAAGCCAACAAAGAATTTCAGAAACTGAACTAAGCAACAAACATCATTGCTTGTTGGAGAAAGTGCACAGTACAAATTCAGGGTCAGGTCCAGCCCACAGCATTTGTTTTGTTGTTTGAGGATAATCAGTGCTTCTCTAAGTCTCATGGCCCCTGTTTGTTCTGAAAGGACAGGCAAGCTGTATAATATAATGTGCTCCTAAAAAAACTGGCTTTGCAGGAGAGGAAAATGACAGTCTCTCCTCTCCAAAACCAAGTGTTAGGCTAGGGACATGGCCAAGAAGCATGTCACCAAATAGAAGGTCTTCTTTGATGCGTGACTGGGGCAACAAAGGGTCCAACTAATGAGAAGATGGAATTTTGTTTCAAAACTAATGAAGAGAATTAAGGTCTGACATAACTTCTTGTCATTTACAGAAGCCAGTCATCATTGCCAGCTGTCTACGCAAGGAGTATGTGGGGAAGCGGAAAGGCTGTTTTTCCAAGAGGAAGAATAAGATAGCCACAAGAAATGTCTCCTTCTGTGTTAGAAAAGGTTGGCCATGGGGATCTTCCACTGCTGGCTCAGAGCCCTCCTTAGAGCTTCCTGATTCCTAATGAGCATTATTCTGGATACCACCTCTTGGTTCACATGCAGACCCAGAGGAGAGTGACAATGATAGCCTCCTTTACATGTTTCGTTTCTAACTTAAATTAACTCACCTCATGAAGAGGAGCCTAGTCACATCTACAATGAAACCATAAGTTCTCTAATAAGATGAACTTTTGAAGTCATAACATTTTTATTAAATGAACACAATCGATTTCCTAATGTTCATTGTTTTTCACAAGAGAACTGACAAGATGTACTAGCACACTCTGAAGGCTTGGCCAGCAAGTGTTAGATGACCTCAGTTTGTGCCAATATTGCACCAAAGTTAGAATCACAGGAGACAGAATATGACACACCTGGCTTCCAAGAGTGGTTTTGCCACTTCCCATCAGTGTGACTTTGCACAGGTAACCCCATCATTGAGAGTTTCTGCCCCAACAGCAAAAGAAGGCGCTACAATAACTTCTCAGGGTGGTTGTAACAATTAAATGACAACTAATAGCAAATGCTTGTCACATTGTGAGACTTCAACCATGTTTTACTCTTAATGTTACCATTAAAATAGATTAATATTAAGTGTAACCTTTTTTTCAGGTGAAGTTTTAGGATTATTAGGACACAATGGAGCTGGTAAAAGCACCTCCATTAAGGTGATAACTGGAGACACAAAACCAACTGCTGGACAGGTAGGTGAATTATGTGGAAAATATGTTATTTAATGGTGAAATAGACTTATAAGATTCGATGACCTTAAAAACAACAAATATCACTTAATCATTAGATAACTGAAGTGATTAATGAATACACAGGAGAATAAATTCATGAATTATCACGTAAATGCACATAAAAGTTAAGCACTGAAAGGGTGTCACAGAATCCTTAGGGTGTCGCTTTTCCAGTCAAAACCTCTGGAGCTGGTGGTGCCTTTGCCCAAGTTTGGCTCAGACCCACTGCATTCTTTCTGCCCACTCAGCTCAGCAGGCTGCACTCTGTTCATGCCACCAGCCTGGATCCCAAGCCTGCCAAGAGTGAGCCAGGCATAGAGTGGTGATGGGTGTGTGAGCAAGCATGGGGTCTGGTTGCTGCACACAGCCAGGCATGCTGGTTGTGGCAGGGCAGGCAGCTCCAGGCACAGGCACAGGCACCACCTCCATGTAAGGCTGTGGCTGGACCAGGCATACTGCAAGCAGCTTCCACTGCAGGCACCAAAAAACGTGGTGGCACCCAGAAGCTTGGAAGTGCCAGGAACCACAGAGTCCTAAAGAGGGTGTCACAGCCCTGGCTCGGGGAGCCCCTAAGCCTGGGATCCCTGAAGGGCTGCAGCTCTTCTCTCCTCATTGCCCACAACATGGCAAGCAGGGGGCGTGTTTCAGCCCTGTTTGTGTTACAGCTCTTTCAGTCCCACCATTTGGCAGGTCCTGAGTTCTTGTCCCATGTCCAGGAAGAATGAAGTATATGGACAACTGGAGGTGAGGAGCTTCACTGAGTGACAGAATAGCTCTCAGGAGACCCAAAGTGGGTCTCCTATTTGCAGGTAGGTCGTCTTGATGAGTGTCCAGCCCTTACTAGAGAGGAGACCCAAAGTGGGTAGCACCTTTCTGCAGCTGGTAGTCCCTATGTCTGTGTGAATCTGGCTGAGTCCGGGATTTTTATGGGCTCAGAAACGAGGAAGTATGTGCCAACTGGTCCATGAGTAGCCTTGGGCAGGCCTGGAAAAAGCACCATAAGTTCTCACTCTGGGCCACAGACTCCACCTAGAACTGGCAGCCTGGCCCCCAGACTTCAGGCCTTCCTTGTCTTGAAGGTGGGGTTTGACCAGAGAACCACCCCTTTCTACCCAGGAGCCTGTGTGCCTCCTGCCATCAACATGCCATCTATAGCATCCAGGCTGTTTGTGCTGAGGGGCACCTGCAGGTCTGTGCCAAGCTGCCCTCAGCACCCCCCTGGCCTCCCTCTCACACTTGTCAGGGCCTAAAGTCCAGAGGGGGCTGAGGTGGCAGGAGGCTGGCATATTGGTGCCACCCTGGGTGTGTACACACCAAGCAGGGTTGCAACAGCACCTGGGCTCAGCCACAACTTTGCTCCAAAATTGGAGCATGCACCAGCCCCTGAGATTCAGTAAAGGATGCCCCAATTCAGTAAAGGGCAAGGCTCCCACCTGTTTCTGGCCCCCACCAGCCCACTGGAGTACACAGCCCCCGTCACACCTCCCCTGCTACAGCCAGCATCTTCGCTGTGGCTGCTCCAGACAGGCTGTCACTGCCATCAAGGAGTAATTATTAAAGGCATTAAGACGTCTCCCTTGCTGCAGATGGCATCTTCACAGCAGCAGCTGCAGACAGGCTGTGGCCACCTTCAAGGGGTAATTATTAAAGGCATTAAGAGAGAATGTCCAGCATCAGAGATGAAATTAATGCCAGAATTCATAAAATCCTATTTATACTGCCATCAGTCACATGGATTTGCACTTTTAGTGAGCATTGTCTTTCCAGTATGTAATACTTAGTAAAACTTTAAAACAAAACAAAACAAAAAAAAAACCTGTATTAGACAGTTGTCCTTCACAAAGTGCTTAGTTATTGGAACATACATTTTTGTGCAAATGCAACTGTTTCTTGTGAGTGTTTTCAAGAAATATATCAAAAATGAGATACAAGGAGGTGAAATTGACTTTAATTGTACTTGCAATTTAGTTGTATAAGGTGGCTAGGCAAACAGAAAAAGAACTCAGGTTTATCTAAGAGAGACATCATGTGGTAGAGATAAAACATTTTCTCCCAAATTCTATGGCAGAAAATAGAAAACCTTAAGAACTCTTTTACAAAGAATGTCCAGAGGAAGTACAGAACAGAATATAAGGCAGATAGCTGTGGAACTGTACCATGGGAAAGGGGCTAGTAGTCAAGGCAAGAAAGGAAAAGACAGCTTGGAATGCTATTGACAAATATCCCACTAAACAAAGAAGAGAAAACGGACATTTACAATCCCTCTGTAGCCACGGTGAGAGCAGATGTTCATGAAGATGCCTCTCTGCTGGTGGCTTGGCCAATTCTAACTTAGCCCTTAACTTCAATCATGGACACCCTCCAACTCAGTCACCACCTGGGCTCTAAGTCGGTATTTTATTCCTCATTAAGCATGGGAGGAAAGGAGATAACTGCTCATTAATACATTGGAATGAAATCCTTTAAAATGTAAGTCTGATCTGAACTAGAAAGCCAGCCATTTGAGTGTCACAAAATGAGCTTAATTGGATCAGCCAGTGTGAGTTTGTCTTAATCCATGCATTCTCCTGATTAAATACTTTCAGTGACCACTTGCTGCTCTATGGCTGGAAAGACACAACCCTCCTTGTCTTGCGGGTAGCTGCAGGAGCTGGCTTCCCTGTCCCTCCTGCCTCATCTTTGTCCTCCCCGTCAAGCTTCCACATCAAGCTTCATCCCTGCACAGGGCTTTGGTCTTGCTTTTTGCTCTGCCCCAAATTCCTTGCCTTTTGCCTTTTTTCCATGACTAGCATCTTCTCCTCTTTGTTGAAATGGCCCCTCAGCAGACAGGCTCTTTCTAATTACCCTACCTACTGTCACTTCCCCAGTTGTTCTCTACCCCAGCCTCCTGAATTTCCACAACAGCACAACTTTTGATCTGTCTTTACTCTGTGTATTGATTTTTCTACTTGTTTATTGCCTGATTCATTCAGTAGAATGAAAACTCCTGATAACAGAGGCACTAGTTATTCCACCCTCCACTGTACCCACAGGCAACATAGCACTCGTTACATAGGAGGTACTCAAAAGATGTTGATCCATGAGTGAAGTTAAATAGTAACTCAATCAATATGTTTCATTTTGACAGTGATTTTAAAAAATTGATATCAACTGTTGGCCAGGATGGACAGGCACCACATTTATGGGATATTGGATTTTTCAGCTGAGATAGGATTGTTGGCTGTGGACACACTTATTTTCATGTATTTGCTCTCTGACAGCCTTTCTCCAATGCAAAATGATTACAGATTATTAAATCCAATGAGGTCCTAGAGTTCCTCTAGTTTTTCTAGGTTTGTGAAGAGAAAGATGTCATGGATATAACCAAAGAAGGAGTGCATAATGTAGGTTCTGAGAGGGAACTTTCATCTGCAGGTGGTACTGAAAGGGAGCAGCGGAGGGGATGCCCTGGAGTTCCTGGGGTACTGCCCTCAGGAGAACGCACTATGGCCCAACCTGACAGTGAGGCAGCACCTGGAGGTGTACGCCGCCGTGAAAGGGCTGAGGAAAGGGGATGCCGACGTTGCCATCACACGGTACACAGAGGAGCCACATCTGTTCTATACCCAAGGGAGGTGGAGGGGAAGGTTGGGAGTGATGACCCTCACAGGAAATTCAGGATGGGAGACTCTGAATGCTGACCCAGGTCACGCTGGGTAGATTTACAACTAGAAACTCCTTTCCTGGATGTCAAAGTGTTAAGTTTCTTTCTCATATTAAATAAGAACATTTAAAAAGGCTGGGCGGAGTGGCTCATGCCTCTAATCCCAGCACTTTGGGAGGCCAAGGCAGGTGGATTGCTTGAGCTCATGAGTTTCAGACCAGCCTAGGCAACTTGGTGAAACCCCATCTCTTAAAAAAAAGAAATACAAAAATTAGCCGGCATGGTGGTGTGCACCTGTGGTCCCAGCTACTTGGGAGACTGAAGTGGGAGTATGGCTTGAGCCAGGAGGCAGAGGCTACAGTGAGCCAAGATTGCACCACTGCACTCCAGCCTGGGGGATAGAGTCAGACCTTGTCCCCAAAAATAATAGTAATAATAAAATTTAAAATTTAAAAAGTAATTATTCATTGTTAAAATGTATAGAAAATACTAAAATTTGGACTGTCATAGAACAACTATTTGGATATAATGACATGTCCTTCTATTTCTTCAAAAGGCAACGTTATCTTTTGTGGAGGAGCAAGTCAGCCAGTAATATCACCCCTCCTTCCCCCATACTGCCCCCAACACCACCACATGTATTTCCAGAACTGCGTTTTTGAGCTCTGCTCCTCTACCCTTGCTTGGGTTATCCTCTTATCTACTTCTGCCTTGTCAAGAAGACTGTACAGCTCTCCTGTTTCCTTCAGGTTAGTGGATGCACTCAAGCTGCAGGACCAGCTGAAGTCTCCTGTGAAGACCTTGTCAGAGGGAATAAAGCGAAAGGTACGGGCAGGGCTTGGTGTTGCTCTGCAAGTGCCATAGATGGGAACCAGATGGGCTCTTCCTCCCGTTGCAGCTGTGCTTTGTCCTGAGCATCCTGGGGAACCCATCAGTGGTACTTCTGGATGAACCGTCGACCGGGATGGACCCCGAGGGGCAGCAGCAAATGTGGTGAGGAACATTACCACGGTCAGGGCCAGCGTGGATGACTTGCATGGAGTTTGTGAACCATTTTTCTTCTGTAAAAATTGTCCTTTAAACTTTTTTGTGGAGGAAAAAAAAAAAAAAACTATCAATGTCACTTGTAAAACCAATACTTTGAAAAAAAAATCTTTCCCTGATAATATTTTATAAACTTTTCTTATTGAAGAAAGAATTACCATTGTTAGGGCCCGTAGGTCTCACTCTTGAGTTTCATAAGTGCTCAGTTGATCTTTTAGGTGCATTTCTGGATCACAATCACATAGTGTTCCGTACTGAGCATGAGAAAAGTAGTTCTCATTAAGGTGTAAAGGTGATTGTCATTGTGTGCGTTTGCTGTGCATTTATTTTCTTCTCACTAGGTCGTGAGATGCTGTTGTTAAATTTTATGTCATTCTGTTCCCCTTCACACAGACTTCTCATAAACAAGCCTCTCTTGCTTAGCGCTTCTTTTTGAATACAACCCTGTAATGAATGTTGTGTTCTGTAAACACCCCTCTTCCAATGCATGATTCCAGTTTAACAGCCCTCACCTAGCTTGCCCTTCCTCATCCTATCTGCCCTACCAACAACCCTCTTTTGCTTAATCTCTTTTTGCTAATTATTCACATGCATGCCAGTTAAAAATTCTTTTCTCTATCTCTTTCTGATTAATTAGAGGATTTCCTAAATTGCAAATCATCTCTTGACATTATAGGCAGGCCATCCGGGCCACCTTTAGAAACACGGAAAGGGGCGCCCTCCTGACCACCCACTACATGGCAGAGGCTGAGGCTGTGTGTGACCGAGTGGCCATCATGGTGTCCGGGAGGTTGAGGTGAGTGCCTGTCCTGGACCCACACTTGAGCCCAAGGTGCGTTGCTGGAAAATGTTGTCTGTGGGCAGGGAGAGATCACTGAAAACAGCTGAAATGACTGTGCCAGGTCTAACAATAGGGACCTTGAGACAATGCTAGCAGCAAATCAAGGTTCTCAAACATTATACTGAATGTTTTTTTTTTCTCCTTTCTCATATGACCTCATCCTCCTCCTACCTCCAGATGTATCGGTTCCATCCAACACCTGAAAAGCAAATTTGGCAAAGATTACCTGCTGGAGATGAAGGTGAAGAACCTGGCACAAGTGGAGCCCCTCCACGCGGAGATCCTGAGGCTTTTCCCCCAGGCTGCTCGACAGGAAAGGTAAACGTGGTTGTTGTTTTGGAGATGGTACCAAATGTTCAATGTTACTTGTCAGTTACGTTGACTCATAGTCATTCAAAAGGAAAACCTAAAAGAAAGGGATTATTTGTTGGATTCTGCAGGAAGTAAACCAGAGAAGAGACAGCAGACGTAAGAGCTGATATAGCAAGTGTCATGGTCCCACTATGTGCCAGGGACTGTCCTGGTATTGTGTTATCTTATCCAAAACTTACAGAGATTTTTCAGTGTAGACATAACTATTCCAGCAAAAAGTGAGTGGACTTCAAAAAAGGGTTGTGAGGGACCTTTACAGGGACCTTTGTAATTGAAATTGATTACCATCTTTATTAAGAGGAAATGAACCGAGAGACAGGTTAGGTCACATAAGGAGTTAACAAGTGGCAGAACCAAGAGGTAAACCTAATTATTTTATTTCAAATCAATTAACATTTCCAATTTTATGTAAATTCTGGTAACAGCACCATCCCGATGTATTTATTTTCATAGACAGAAAAAAATTAAAGAGTAGCCTTAGGATCATTTTTAACACCTAGAATTTATAGCAGATGATAGATAATTTAGGAGTTAGGTGAGAAAAATAACAACAAGGAGAAATAAGTCATAATAATAACAATATGGGAAAATATATTTCTACAGTGTAATATAAATGGAAAAGCAATGCTATAATTCAATGTCCAGCTCTTGGCTGTATAGAAATACATCATGAAGCCACAAGGAATAAGCAAAATAGGTGAGAATGATGCACCATAAACATTTGTAGTGATGTCTTATGAAATGAAATGTACATCTTCCTAATTTTCAAATGATGAAAAGACAAACATTTATCCGAGAAACAAAATATTAAAAATTGTTGTTGCCTACATTTTTGGTGTTGAATTCCTGCTCTTCTAACCAGAGGCTCAATTACATTATCCTATATTAGGTAGGCAATTTGAGTAGGATGGAGGAGAAGGAGAGATATTTGACTTGTGGGAAATATATCTAGATTTCCACCCTATTTGAGGAACTTTAAGAAACTATGCAGTATAAGTTCCTCGTTGAAGGCTGAAGTTGAAGATCAAGTATTCAGTTAGAAAATAAGGTGGAAGGTGACTTCTGCAAATCTTGAAATATCATCTGGACAGTCCCTACTCACTTCCATCCAAGGGGCCAACAACACTAAACTGTCTGAGTATTACACTCCCTTCCCCCAGTTCTCCTTGTGAACTGCTTCCTTTTGATTAATATCGACTCACCTTACCCTTTTTTCCTACACCAAACTGACTCTCATTTATAGAAATAACAACCCATATACAAAGCTACACAAATCAAAACAATATGGCACTCTATTCTGTTCCATTGATCTTTCCTCTCAGGTACTCCTCTCTGATGGTTTATAAGTTGCCAGTGGAAGATGTGAGACCTTTAGCCCAAGCTTTCTTCAAATTAGAGAAGGGTAAGAAATATGACTTTGAAATAAGACCCTGGAAAGAAGATAATTTCGAATTGTAAAATAATCATCTTTATGACAAAAATGAAATGTGACAAAATGCACTAAATTTTAAAGTTACAGTCTCAAATTGAATTTTAGTAAGACCAAAATCAAGGAACTAGAGGGATTCTCTGTGGCTGTGCCAGGAGATAATGAGAGTGATTGTTTTCACTTGCTTTGTGGGGTTTTGTCATATATTTTTCACATATATTGGTACAACCTAAGTCAAAACTCATTTATATATGCATTTAAGAAAATTTTTCTTCGAAATGTCTATGCATATATATGTAAAATTAAATTTTCATGGACCAGCATATTATTTTACTGTCTTAGGCTGTATATTAAGAAACTGACTCCTGTCTGGTCGTTGAAACAATCTCCTCGCATCTGTCACATTTTAAAACTAACTGCCGGCCGGGCGCGGTGGCTCAAGCCTGTAATCCCAGCACTTTGGGAGGCCGAGGCGGGTGGATCACGAGGTCAGGAGATCGAGACCATCCTGGCTAACATGGTGAAACCCCGTCTCTACTAAAAATACAAAAAACTAGCCAGGCGTGGTGGCGGGCGCCTGTAGTCCCAGCTACTCGGAGGCTGAGGCGGGAGAATGGCGTGAACCCGGGAGGTGGAGCTTGCAGTGAGCCGAGATCGCGCCACCGCACTCCAGCCTGGGTGACAGAGCGAGACTCCGTCTCAAAAAAACAAAACAAAACAAAAAAAAAAAACAAAAAAAAACTAACTGCCCTGCATCTGTCATCACAGGCTCATGTTTTCCTTGCAATTTTAGCTCATTAACTCTGCTACTCTGAACTGTGCTAGTCAGAACCCCCTTGTTATGCTATTTTCATTGTCACTGCTCAGTGATATATCTTTGCTTGCTTATCCCCTGCCCTAAGGAAGAGATTCAGGTCTTCTAGTTCTAGAGGAATTGTCTAACTTCCTAGAGCATCAGGAATGGTCTGATTCTCTCCTTGAGAGCATCTGTGGTCACAGTAATGCATCTTCTTTTCATGCTCTGATGGATCTGAGCAATCCAACTTTCTGGGCCATGTGGTCATTCACAGCACTCTCCAGGTTGGCAACAAGCCCAGTACTGACCTGAAACTTATGGTGGCATATTTCCAATCTGCCGAGCTCCTATTAGAGCCCTAACTGCCTCTCCCAGTCTATTTTGGTCAATAAGAACAGTTTCTAACCCAATCAGGGGAAGCTGCAATGGTTTTTGGATAGCGGTCCGTGAAGATACCTGCTCTCTAAAACAGCTCACAAATCCTCCTCTATAACCTTCTGATGCAAGCCTTTTCAAAATGTGCCTGGCTTCCACCTCTTTCTGTGTTGAATGTGCAAAACCCACTGGCTCATAGGCAGGAAAGAAAGCTTACTCAGTACCATTTTATCCTTTAAATACAGTTCACAAAAACTGCACCACATACAAGCATAGTCCAAGCACTTTTTTTCCCAAACCTAAATAAATGCATTGGTGTATTCTTAACTGAATGATGTACTTAAGACATGAATGAATATTACCTTAACCTATTTATTGAAGATTTTAAAAATACATATCCTTTGCACTATATGCTGGTGTATGAGACCTCTAGATATGAAATATGTGAACTAATACATGTTCATCCCTATGCAGTTAAACAGAGCTTTGACCTAGAGGAGTACAGCCTCTCACAGTCTACCCTGGAGCAGGTGGGTCACTCTTAGTGATTCTGTATCATCCATGGTATATGTGTATAATATATTCACTTGGAGCTGCAAAGACAGTATGGCATTATTCTCCTCTCTTTATTTCTTCCCTCCCTTTCAGGTTTTCCTGGAGCTCTCCAAGGAGCAGGAGCTGGGTGATTTTGAGGAGGATTTTGATTCCTCGGTGAAGTGGAAGCTCCTCCCCAAGGAAGAGCCTTAAAACCCCAAATTCTGTGTTCCTGTTTAAACCCATGGTGTTCTTTTTTAATACATTTATTTTTATAGCATCAATGTTCTATTTTTAGAAACTATATTATAAGTACAGAAATGGTTCTTCGTGTGGTGGAAGGAGATATGGGTGATGGGTAAGTGCCGTGTCAGTGTGGACAGAGGCATTTGACTAAGCCAACCTCCTCTCACAGCCTCTGTATCTCTGCAGGCCACCCTGGTTCCATTTTTCTGTTTCATACCGAATAAACAAATTTACTTTTATATGATGGTATAAGTTTGTAGATATGCTAAACAAATTTTGTTTAAATTTTTTAAATAAAAATCTTTAAACATTTTTTTTTCTAACCTAGACAGAAATTCATGCGTTTACTCTTCTGGGTGTTTGATACTTTGTAAAGTTGATATTTTCCTAAGAATTTAACATGTCATACTTTTTGAAATAGATTTAAGTGTGTTTCTTATTGCTAAAAATACTAAATGTCGTGGGTCATAGTATCGGATATCAATATAGTTGATAACATTTCCACAGCTAACACCAGATGTAGGCATAAACTGAAAACCAAAAACCTACTATTTCAAATATATTGTACTTTTTTTATTTCTGTAAGCCAACTGTGTGCCATTTTCATTGGACTTTTAAATATAGATGTCTATATTGTAACTGATCTTTTGTGGATATGTGTCACTTGGTTTCAGAAAGTTCATAAATGTAGCAACAGGTCACATGACTGAGTAGGTATAAAATGTGAAATAAACCTCATATATGTAGTTTTGAAATATGTTTTCTATTTCATGTGTCTTTTTCTTAACTCGGTGGCCTCCTACTTACAAATTTCATTAAAAATAATTTCTAATATAAGCATAATTACTGGACTTTAAGACCCATAATAGAATTTTTTGCTATACTATTTAAGCTAACGTTTGGGATATTAGCCTAATTATTACCCTTGTTTACCAAGTATAACAATGAAACACCAACTCTACATACTTCCTGGTACTGCACTCCTTCACGTTTACAGCCATAAAACCAGACAGTTAACATAGAAAAGAATACTCACATTTCTATTTGCTTGGGCTTAACTTTGTCTGTCTAATTCAACTTTTGTGTTATACAGAAATATGCTGGGATTTGGAATACCAAGAAATATAAGTCTTATTTTTTATATATACATTTGGAGTAAATCCTACAACCCTGTCAAGCCTTAATGTACTCCATTGCTGCTAGTTGGGGTGGATTTCAGGAATTAAACCCTTCTTATTTTTAGATATGCAAATCTGTGTTCAAAGGGACAAGTAACTTAACCAAGATTACTCAACTGGTCATTAGCCCATCCAGCATTCAACAACGTCTGATACCAAAGCCCATGTTTTTCCCACTACCTCAAGCTGACTCAAGCACTTACTGATAGCTTAATTCAGAAGGCAGTGGACATAGAAAACCCGGAAGCTTCTTGATGTGCTTACGATTCAATCAGAAGTGAAATTACATATACTTGGTAGAAAGCAAAAATATAACAATATTATATAATCAAATGTTACATGGCATGCTATCAACAAAGGTGCTGTCTACAAAAATTAAGATCCATTTTGAACTAAGGTTATCTAATGAAGATTCTTATGAGTGAAAAGGAATTTAAGCTTGATTTTAAAGAAAACATTGAGTTCATAAGGGGAAAAAAAATAATAACATTCTGAGTAAGAAAAACTGAAGAGCATCAATATATAGGGTAATTCACCATTGATAGTTAGGATTGCTTACTCTAGTTGTATTACTAAGCTAAAGAAGAAGACATGGTTTTTATGTTAGTGGAGTTTTCATCCAGAGTATGAAAAAATGTTGAAATTAATATTATAATGACATGTATTTCTTGAGCAAAGAAGTTTATTCCTTTGTTGAGTCACTCCTGGAAAAGGCACGTAATTAAATACTTAAAATAACAACAATATATTTTGGCTAACAGTCTCTCTCAAATAAGGTGAGTGACTCTGGAGATCCTTGGACTAAAAAATAATTTCTCTGTGCTTTATGTTGCCCCCCATGTATAGCTTCAAATTGCTGTCTTGAACGTACATGAAAAATCCATGATCACCTTTATTCTCCATAGTCTTCATAATATTGGTTCTCAAAATAAAGTTCCTGTGCCAATATCATCACCATATATGAGAACTTGCTAAAAATGCAAAACCCAGAGGTTCACACAGAATTACTGAATTAGTAACTCTGGAGATGGTACTCAGCAATCTGTATTTAACAAGCCCTCCAGGTAATGCTAATGCATGCTAAATTTGAGAACCACTAGATTATAGCCCATGGCTGCTTTTGTGAATATCAAGTAAAAATACAGTACTCTATAATCAATACAACCTTCTTAAAATTGTTAAGAATGACTATTCTTATTGATGGCAAAGTACCTTGAGAGAAGATTAAGAGTAATGGCTGCTCAGTATCATTAAAAATACCTATAAAGCAATTATTGAAAATGGGAGCTATGTAGGTATGCAATATGTGCTAAATGAAAGGTGATGATATTTTTGTAGACATGAATTGTAGCCATTTATTCCTTCCATTTTTAACATTCACAAGAGTTCATCATTGGGTTTTAGGGGATGAGTATTTTTATTACAGTGTAATTTATATACAATAAAAGTCAGCAATTTTAAATGCATGATTTGATGAGTTTTGACAAACACAGATACATATATTTTTGACAAATATATGCATTTGACAAATATATGCATTTGTCAAAATTCATCAAATTGTGTGTGTGTGTATATATATATAATTTATATGTATATCATCCAATGCCTCAATTGTGGTATACGACTTTGCCATTTGCAACAAAAGTTCTCTCAAACCCTTTGCTGATAATTTCCTCCTCTCACCATTGTTTGCATTATTTAATTTTTATGTAAGTAGACCTCACTAGGCATCTCAGAGTGCAAATACTGGGTGTTAACTATGCGTATCTATATAGATGCACTTTTTAAAATGTGTGTTTCGCTGTTGCTGTTTTAGTGTTCTGTAAATGTCAATTGGGATAAAGTCATTGACAGCATCATTTAGACTTTCTCTTTTTAGATCTGATTATTCTGTCAGCTACTTAGAGAGTGTGTTAAAGTCTCCATCCACGTTTGTGGATT